>NW_024080700.1:1205947-1536778 GCF_003009895.1 Hyaena hyaena | reverse complement strand
AGAGAGAGGGAGTCACAGACTGAAACAGGCTCCAGGCTCTGAGCTGGCAGTCAGCACAGAGCCCGACGCGGGGCTCGAACCCACGAACCGCGAGATCATGACCTAAGCGAAAGTCACGCTTAACCGACTAAGCCACCCAGGCGCCCCTGCTGGAGCTTTTAATAAAGACCCTTATGTACTTGCATCGGTGACGGCTCCTTAAGGGTGTCAGGGGACTCACGATTAGGGCACAACATGTGCACGTGTATATACCCATGGTATACACTTAATCCTATTTACGTAGCCAGATTAGCAAATTTCCTACATATTAAAAAGATATCTGTGAAATGGAAGTCCTATATTTCCTATATTGCTGATGGGAATGTAAACTGGGATAACTTCTTTGCAGGGCAATTTTACAGTATTTATCAGAATTACAAATGTGTATCTTCTCTGTCCCAATAATTCTTTTAAGTATTTAACCTAACATATCATAGGTGTGAAAAATGTATACCTATGTACTTTGCATGTACAAAGTTTTTATTAAAACATCATGACAGAGAAAGAATGGAAGCAAGAGAAATGTCCATCATAAAAAATAGAAAAATATACTATGTTGCAACCATATAACAGAATACTTTACTACATAGTCTAAAAAAGGAATGAAGCTCTTTATGTACAATTATGCAATGATTCCCAAGGTTCTACAGGTGAATTAAGCAATGAGCAGAGGAGTATGTTAAGTAAAATAATGACAATGACGACAGGAAGTACAAAATAACATATGAGGTATTCTTGCCAAAACACTTGAATTGATCAAGCTCTAGATCTAGTTACCATTTTTACAGTAAACACAAGAATAGAGGAACACCATGGAGATACAATCAACAAGATCTAGAACATGGGAAACTCCACAGGACAAAGAGACCCAGTTTCTTCATAAAAACAAAGGAAGCAAAAAATAAACATGAAAGAAGAACCTATAAACCAAATGAGACAAAAGGCACACTAGCCTATTGTTAAGATGCTAACTGATGGCAATATTCCCAGACTGACCTACAAATTCAGGTGATCCCTATTAAAATCCCAACTGCCATTTTTATTGAAATTGATGAGCTGATCCCAAAATTCATATGGAAACGCAAGAGACCTAAAATATCTAAATGATCCTGAAAGAGAACAAAGTTGGAGGACTCTCACTTCCTAATTTCAGAACTTGCTACAAAGCTATAGTGATCAAGACTGTGTGGTAATGGTTTAAGGTTAGACATAACAGATCAACAGAAGAGACTAGAGGCCAGAAATAAACCCATACATGTTGGTCAACTGACTTTCAACAAAAGTGCCATGGCAAATCAGTCTGGAAAAAATAGTCTTTTCAACAAGCGGTGCTGGGCCAACTGGATACATACACAGAATGAAAATGAATCCCTACTTCAAACCATATACGAAAATTACCTCAAAATGGATCAGAAACCAAAATATAAGCGTTACAGCCATAAAACTTTTAGAAGAACACATAGGTCTAAGTGTTCATGGCCGTGGATTAGGCAATGGTTTCTTAGATATGACACCTAAAGCACAAGCAACCAAAGAAAAAAATAGATAAACCAGATGTCATCAAAATTTAAAATTGTTTTGCTCCAAAGGACTCTATCAATAAAAATATAACTCACATTAAGTATCTGTAAATCATATATCTGACAAGTGTCTAGTAACCAGAATATATAAAGAACTCTTTCAACTTAACAATTAAAAGACAAGTAACCTAATTTAAAAATAGGCTCAGGATTTGAGTAAATATTTCTCCAAAGAAGATATACAAATGACCAATAAGTACATGATACCAACACCATTAGTCATTAGGGAAATGAAATTCTTCACACCCACAAAGATAAACAAAATAAAAAAAGACAATAACAAGTGCTGATGAAGATATAAAGAAATTGGAACCTTCACATACTGCTGGTAGAATGTAAAAATGGTGCCGGTGCTTTGGAAAACAATATGGCATTCCTCAAAAAGTTAACCACATAAACACAGAGGTACCATACGACCTAGAAATTCCATTCCCAGGTATATACACAAAAGAACTGAAATCAGTTGGTTGCACAAAAACTTGTACACAAATGTTGTTAGCAGCATCATTCGGAGTAGCCAAAAATCGTGAACAACCCAAATGCCCATCAACTGATGACTTGACAAGCAAAATGCAACACACCACACAACAGAACAGTATTCAGCTATGAAAAGTCCCGATACGTGCTACCACATGGACGACCTTTGTAAACAAGTGAAAAGAAACTGGACGCAGAAGGCCATACATAGATGGCATGATTTCATTTATAGGAAATGTCCAGAAAAGGCACATCCTCAGAGAGAAAACAGCAGAAGACTGGTTGCCAGTGGCTAGAGAGAGGGAAGAATAGGAAGTAACTGTTAATGGGCATGGGGCCTCTTTTTGGGGTGATGAAAACATTTTGGATTTAAACAGTGGTGATGAATACACATTTTTGTGAACTCATGAAAAAAATCATTGAATTGTGCTTCTTTAAAAAGAATGAATTTTATGGCATGTGAATTATATCTTGATTTTTTTTTTAAGCCATATAGGCCAAATACAATACATGTCGATCCTTGCTTGGATCCTGATTTTTAAAAAAACAGTTACCAATGGGGTTCCTGGGTGGCTCAGTCGGTTGAGCATCTGACTTTGGCTCAGGTCATGATCTTGTGGTTTGTGAATTCAAGCCCCTGCTCTGTCTCTCTCTCGTTCAAAAATAAACATACTTTAAAAAAATAAAAATAAAAAACCAACTGTCAAAAAAAATTATGAGAAAATTGGGGAAAATGAATACTAATATGCTATCTGATATTAGAGATTACTGTGATGTCAAAAAAACAAAGAGCCCTTATTTTCTAGTGATACATACAGAAGAATTATGGATGAAACAATATAATGTCTGATATTTGCCTCAAAACACTATAGTTGAGGACGTATAAATAAGATTTATATGTGATATAGGTGTTAAAAAATGTTGAAGCTACATGATAGGGTTTATTATTATCTCAATGTTTGAATATTGAGATGTTTTAAGTTATCTACCATAAGCATTAAAAAAAATTTTTAACGTTTATTTATTATTTAAAGACAGAGCATGAGCAGGGGTGGGGCAGAGAGGGGCACAGAATCCAAAGTAGGCTCCAGGCTCTGAGCTGTCAGCACAGAGCCCAATGCAGGGATCAAACCCACAAACCTCAAGATCATGACCTGAGCCAAAGTCGGGCGCTTAACCGAACGAGCCACCTAGGCGCCCCTACATTAAACATTTTTTTTTTAATTTTAAAAGCATATATTTGTAACTGCTTATACAGACACCAAATAGCTCTGGATATACACATAAGAAACATATAATACTGTTTCCCTCTGGGAAGCAGAAATGAAGATATATATGCAGAAAGAAGACTCTTCACTCAATGTCCTTCTTAAAAGTAAATTATAGAGCAAAATGTTATCAGCAACAGCTCACCATTACTGGTGCTCAGGAGATATACATTTTTAAATATCCATTAACTTTTGAGGGAGAAATCACTGTAAGCCCTATTTTAGAAATGACCCACTGAGTTTAGCGCAGAGTCTCAATCCCACAGGGAGTGAGGGGTAAAACTAAAAACGCTCTTGGACTTCTTATCCCCCACCCAGCCCCTCAGGAACACTCACCTTTGCTTACAACTCTGTGCCACTTAACACAGTGCCAGATTCGATTGCACAGAAGTAACCACCAGAAAGTGTACTTCTGGAGACTGTATTAAGCTTCCAGGTTCAATCCAATCCAACCACCAGCAAGAGCCAGGCATTCTACCGCTCAATGGCAGCCAGCCAGGTGAAATCAAGAAACTTGACATTTGGGGGAGATGGAGAAAAACCCTTCGAGAGCAGAAGTGATAGGACCTGGGCTTTGGTTTTGTAAGCACTTCTGGGAGAGCACAATGGTCATTTATCAGTTCCACTGGTTTCTAACATACTGCTTGGCAGGGAAACTGACATACACTCTTGGGTATTAATCTTGCCTGGTAGGAAACAGTTTGGTAAACTAAGTTCAGATAGGCTTGCTTAGAGACCCATGCATTCCTTCACAGAGGTGCTGCGGTCCAGCCCTGTACTATGGTTCATGTGCATTACAAGTAAACAGTGAAACGAAAGCTGCCACTCTACCTTGACTCTTGTCATCTGGGTCGGTGTCCGACTTCAGTCTTTTCACGCTGTTCCCGCTCTCTGAGCTGTAACCAAAAACATGGCAATCTGAGCTATGTCCAATCATGGGGATGAAAACTTTGGGAATCAGGAGTTCCAATAACCATTTATATGGGTCTTAGGTAGCCCCAAAGAACTGGGATGATCTGAAATGAAAAGTCTTCATTTCAGGTTCTGAATCTCCTTCCAGTTACATTATTGTTATAAGGACAACGTAAACCCCTGGCTAGTTCAAGGGGTGAAGCATTAGACCTTCAGGCATCACCTAAACTTCAGATTCTTTGTTGTCCTTCTCATTCATCTTGTTAGAACCACAGACGGATTTTGAGAATATCTGGACACTTTCATACATGATGAAATTTTATTTAAGTTCTTAAAGATTAAAGGAAATCTCTCCTTTAGTGACCTCTTAGAGAGTCTGAAAGTCACCCCAAAGACCTTCACTGAAAGACTGTCTAGAGAATGTGCTTCCTTTGCTGTGTAGATTAGCGAAGGCACAACACCCCAAGCTCCACCGTTACTGCTAATACTTAGGGCAGTCGAAAAAAGAAAAAAAGAAATGATCCCAGAAAGAAGGCCTTAACCACAGAAGGAAGGGACAGTGAACAAAGAAACCGGCAAATACAATCTAATTTGTGGTGTTAAACATGACCATACTCAAACCCTGGAGAGTGGAAGCATGTAAGGAAGAGGTGATTATAGCTCAAAGGTCTACGGTCCATGTGTAATTTTGCAGGAAAGGAAGATAGCTATTTAATTTTAGGCTGTGCTAAGTACTCCCGCTAAGTTGCAAGGGTAGCCACCAAAAGAACAGAAACACTACATAAACCCAAACTAGTAGAAAGAAAACAAATAAAGTTTTAAAAATCATAATTAATTTTTTAAAAATACAAGGAAAAAATATCTTTTATGTAAAAAGACAAAAAATAGTAAGACAGCAGAAACTGTATTAAAAATCCTAACAAATCCAAGCCTGCCCGTAAAAAGAGATTAACATACTCAATTTAAAATCAGATATTTATGAGACCTGCCAAAAGGCTTAACAAAAGGAAACCAAAAACAAACAAGACCCAGAAAGATTGAAAGCAAAAGAACAGCAAGAGCAGCCAAGGCAAAACCCAAAGACGGCTGAGCTGCCTGGTATAATATTAGGAACATGGACTTTAAGACCAAAAACGTGACAAGAGGTAAAGTAGGTCAGTTTGTAATGAAACAAAGTTTAATTCACTATGAACAAATGATAATTCTGAACCTGTATGCTTCTAATTAGAGAGCTTAAAATAAACATTCAACAGAACCCTGAAGAAAAATCAGGAAATCATCACTATAGTGGGAGATTTCAAAATACTTAGGTAAGGACAGAGCAAGCAGACAAAAATGTAAAGAAACAGAAGATATAAACAATTCAATTAACCAGCTTGTTTGGGGTTCCTGGCACACAACCCAGAAAATTACAGAGCCTGAAGCCTGTTCAGATTCTATCTCCCTCTCTCTCTGTCCCTCCTCCCACTCCTGCTTTGTCTGTCTCTCTCTCTCTCTCTCTCTCGATTAAATATTTTTATTTTATTTGTGACCTTAGGAATAGGTCACAAAGCAAGTATAAATCACATGCAATTAAGATAGATCTCAACAAAAGATAAAATATTATATACCATAGATTTTAAGATACCACTGATTATAAGGTGTTAAAATGGGGGGGGGAGAGCTTCATCTTAGACCTATGAAATATAGTTGAGTTACTTGAGTATGTTTGGAAACTTTAAAAAATGTTTCTAAATCAGGAGTCAAAGAAGAAATCAAAATAGGTATTTAAAAATACTTAGTTGGAAATACAAAATTGTATACAGTGAAAGCTGAGTAAGATTTAGACTTTTAGGTGCTTATAACTGAAAAGAAAAGCTAAAAATTAATTAGCTAGGTATCTGACACTCATGTATAACAGAAATTATAAAAGAATAAACTTTAAAGAATACCCCAGAGAAAGAAGATAGAAATTAAGAAACCAGCCAAAATAAGAAAACACAATCCATCAATATATGGGATGAAAAAGGGCACAATTACAGATACAGTAGCAATCAGAAAAATAAAAAATACTGGGGCACTTGAATGGCTCAGTCCGTTGAGCATCTGACTCTTGATTTTGGCTCAGGTCATGACCTCACAGTTGTGAACTTGGGATTCTGCTTCTCCCTCTCCTTCTCCCTCTGCCTCCTCCCCTACTTGTGCGCTGTCTCAAAAAAAAAAATAGTAACAGCAACCTTGAAGTGGGCTCTGTGCTGACAGTGTGGAGCCTGCTTGGGATTCTCTCTCCCTCTCTCTCTGCCCCTCCCCTGCTCACGTGCTCTCTCTCTCTCAAAATAAACAAACATTTAAAAATATAAATTAAAAAAATTATTAGGGGCACCTGGGTGGTTCAACTGGTTAAGCGTCAGACTTGGACTCAGGGCATGATCTCATGGTTGAAGAGTGTAAGCCCCATTATCGGGCTGTCTGGTCTCAGCATAGGACTGCTTTGGAGCCTCTGTCCCCTCCCTCCCCCCTCCCCCCATTTGCATGCACAGGCTGTCTCTCAAAAATAAAGGAAAACATTTAAAAAATATAAATAAATAAAACATTTAAGTTACTGAGAGTTATTAAAGAGTTACTGTTAAGGTTAATAAGAACTAAGTGGCTAGATGTAAATACTCCAAAACTGGTTGCATTTTTTACAAACTAGCAACAAAAAAGTTATTAAAAAAAAAAAAAACACCTGGGAATAATCTAACAAAAGATGTGCACAGCCTTTACCTTTTGAAAAATAACTTTAAGACTTTATTGAATGACATTAAAGGAAACAAACGTATATATATCATGTGTAGAAAAAGACTTATCCATAAAGATCTGTTCCCTCCATAAGTTTATCAACCACTTAATAAGATTCCAAGAAATTTAAAGAACTTAATCTAAAATTTAAATCTAGGGGCACCTGGGTGGCTCAGTTAATCATCTGACTCTCTGGCTCAGGTCATGACCTCACGGGTTCCAGAGTGTGAGCCCCACATCAGGCTCTGAGCAGATAGTGTGGAACCCACTTGGGATTCTGTCTCCTCTCTCTGCTCTTCCCCCACTTGTTCACACTCTCTCTCAAAATAAATAAAAATAAACTTAAAAAATTAAGTCTAACTCTAAAATGTATATGGAAGACCACAGTGGCCAACAATAGACAAGACATCCCTGAGAAAAGTGTAAGGGGACTTGCCCCACCAGGTATCAAAATTACTTATACAACGACAATAATTACACTGTGGTACTGGCCCAACAGATTCAAGGGACAGAAGAAGAAAAAGAAAAAGCAAACACAAAAACGAAACTCCCAAACAAAGCCATAAATGTCTGGAAACTTGTTTTAAGACAGAGGTAACACTGAAGAGCACTGGGGAAAGGCAGTAGTATGTACTAAATGCTGCTAGAAAATTAGCTTCTCATTTGAAGAAAAAAAGTTAAAAAGGGATCCCTAGCTCATACCTTCAAAAAAATCAATTTCAGGGGCACCTGGGTGGCTCAGTCAGTTAAGCATCCAACTCTTGGTCTCGGCTCAAGTCATGAGCTCATGTTTGGTGGGTTCGAGCCCCTTATTGGGCTCTGTGCTGATGGTGTGGAGCCTGCTTGGGATTCTTTCTCTCTCTCTCTCTCTCTCTGCCCCTTCCTTGCTTGCATTCTCTCTCTCTAAAATAAATAAACTTTTAAAAAAATTGACTATCTTCAAAAAGTACACACTTCCAGTTATAAAGTAAGTCATGGGTTGCAACGTGTAGCATGGTGACTGTAGTTAGCAAAACTCTATTGTAATTTTAAAGTTGCTAAGAGTAGGTCTTAGAAGTTCTCATCACAAGAAAAATAAAATGGGTAAATAAGTATGGTGACGGATATTAGATTTATTGTGATAATTTCACAATACATATATTTATCAAATCATGCTACATACCTGAAATCAATTATGTCTGACTGCCTTAGAATTTAAAAACCAACCACCTTAAAATTAAGGAAAGTAAAAAGAAAAGCTGTAAGCTGTGGGGGGAAATGTCAGGACTGTATTTAAAAACAAACAAAACACGGGGCGCCTGGGTGGCTTAGTCAGTTAAGCGTCCGACTTTTGCTTAGGTCATGATCTCACGGTTCGTGGGTTCGAGCCCCGCGACGGGCTCTGTGCTGACTGCCAGCTCAGAGCCTGGAGCCTATTTCAGAGTCTGTATCTCCCTCTCTCTCTGACCCTCCCCTGCTCACGCTGTCTCTCTCTCTCTCTCTCCTAGAAATAAATAAAACATTTAAAAAAAAAATCTTTAAAAACAAACAAAACACACCTACAAATCATTAAGATAAATACAAATAACCCAGTAGAAAAATGGCAAAATATTTGAATAGGCCTACCATATAAGAGGACACATGAATGGCAAATGAACATATGAAATACGTCAACTATATCTGTTAATAGGAAATGCAAATGAAGACCGCAAGGGAACACATTTACAAAACCACATCACGGTACCGGTGCTGTCCAGGAGGGCAGCAGTTAGCCATCTGTGGCTCTTTAACATCTGAAATGTGACTAGGGTGACTAAGGAACTGGACTGAAAATTTTAGGGTTTTTAAAAAAAATTTTTAAATGCTAAGTGGCAAAGTTCCTTTATTTTTTTTTAATGTTTTATTTATTTTATTTTATTTATTTATTTTTTTTTGAGAGAGAGACAGCGTGAGCAGGGGAGGGGCAGAGAGAGCGGGAGACACAGAATCCGAAGCAGGCTCCAGGCTCTGAGCTAGCTGTCAGCACAGAGCACAGGGCTCAAACCCATGAACCGTCAGATCATGACCTGAGCTGAAGCTGGACACTCAATTGACTGAGCCACCAGGCGCCCTGAAAATTTTAGTTTTAATTAGTTTAGATGTTGACAGTCACAGGTGGCCAAGGGCTACCATACTGAACGGCGTAGCTCTGGAGAAACTTCTGCACATACGTAACAAGGCACATCCCGGACCTATCAGCACCATTTGTCACAGTTCAAGCATTTGGTATCTCATAAAGCACCATTACACGACAGTGAAATGAATTACAGCTATATATACATGAACACACACACAAAACTGTTTCAATCACAGAAACGATTTGAGTGAAAAACCAAATCTGCAGAAGATCATATACAGAACGAAATCATTTTTATGAAGTTCAAAAACAAGCTAAATACTGTTTATGAATACGTATACAGGTAGCCAAAACAAGAACAAACACAAACAACCCCCGCACTCCTCCCTCCCCACAAGCATGCAGGAACTACTAAAAGTAAAGAAAGGCAAAAATCTGATGAACCAGACTTGGGAATGTGGTGTGAGGGTGGCAAGGCAGGAAGAGCAGTGGCGAGGGAGCACACCGGCGGACTCAGTTCTGCTGACAGGGTCCTGGGCACACACCAGGCACCAGGCTTTCACAAGCATCAGAACCACCTGCAGAACTTTAACAACTGGACTCCCAGACCTCACTTCAAACGTAATGAACCAGAATTAATGAAAGGCCTAGAAGCCGCATTAACAAACTCCCAGGTGAGTCTAACAAACCCAGGGCTGGGTAGATTAGGAACTCCTGCCCCCAGGAGACTCATTTATCATCTTGCCACAAAACAACAATAAACAAGGATCTAATAAAAGGTGACCTAAGGACTAAGGAAGAGAGATGGTTATAACACCCATTCTGCTAGCAGCAAGACACTGCTCAGAGGTATCTAACTGCCCACCCAGAGAGCCCCTTCTTGGTGAAGCCCAGCAAAGCTGACCCGGGGCCAAATCCTGAAAGACACTGGGCAAGGCATGAAAGTTTATAATTCATGGCTCAGGTTAACTGGCCCTTTCCAGTTACTGCTCTCCTCCCCTCCACTGCTAAACCCTGACGACAGTTTCAGACGTTAAGCCATGTCCCAGGAACATCCGCGGCAGATGGACGGGGCACCAAACCGCAAGAGTGCATCAATGCACTCCCTTGAAAACATGTGGCTGGTTGCCATTATGCCATATTGATTTTCCTAATAGACTGCACTTGAACTTAACGTTATTTCGCCCATGGTATGGTGGGTCAGACTGAAATGGCCAGATTTAATCACTTCGGTGCCATTTCAAGATTTAGAAAGGGAGGAGCAAACTGAAGACAGGACTTGTCACAACCTCCAGGCAGTGCTGCCGCCCCACATCAGCAGAACCCCAGCCAGGGCTGTAACTGTCCCAGCTTCCATGGCCTCACAGGCCACAGTGCCTTTGCGGCAGCTGCTCCCGCTGCCCGGGATTTCTCCTCTCCCTTGTCTGCCAAAGCCCTACTTGTTCTACGTAATCCACATCTCCCTCTACTGCCTTCCCTACCTCCCCGGACCTGAGCTCACATGCCCTCTCCAGTGAGTTGTTTCCTCCTCCTGGCTCTCATTACATCCTACCCAAATCTTTTCACAGGACGTGCTACCTCATTTGCCTAGAAACAGATGTTCAAATATTGAGCTCCGCCTCTGTTACTCTGTAACCTTGGACAATGTTCTCTACCCATCAAACTTATACTTCATAGACTTGTGTAAAGGGTCAGATCATTGCTGGAAAGTATTTAACAAGATGCCTGGCATATGACAGGTACCCAATGAGGAGGAGCTATCATTCTGTTGAATGAACAACCCGAGAGACAAGGGTCAAAGGCTACAGAAGACAACCAAATCTGGAGGGGCAGAGAGAGGTAAGGCTACCAAAGAAATGTCACCAAGACTTCCGCTGAGGTGCTCAGGCTACCATTACGGTGGCGCCTCCGAGTACAGTCACAGGGAGATTCGTGTGAGAGCTGGCTGACCTCTTATGTTTCACAGCTCCGGCCAACAGCTTTGCCTGGGAGAACTTGTTCTTGGTTTCTATGGATTTCACAGCCACTTTCTTCTCCACCTCCTTCTTATTTTCTGGAGAAATTCCAACTTTGTTGAGATTACTGTGCTGTAGGTTAAGGGTCAAACTAGGCAAAAAGAAGAGCAATGGCAGGACACGGGTAAATCCAGAGAAGACAGACACGCATAATCTACTAGCACTTCAGCTGTGCCGTGTAATGTTTAGCCCACTTATATTCAAATAATGCCTCTCCTCTTTATTCTGCCAGTCACATCCAGCTGATTTAAAGAGAAATGAAGGTGACCGCAGAGGGAGAAGGGAAATCAAGCCCAATATAATACCAAAAAGCAAACTCTTCCCCTGACCCTCCGTGAAAATCTGAGTTATGGTCAGTAAACCTCCCCAAAGATATGGCCAACATCATGCGTGCTGGGGAAAACAAAGATCTTAAGAAATATAAATGTGATGGGGCGCCTGGGTGGCTCAGTCGGTTGGGTGTCCGACTTCGGCTCAGGTCATGATCTCACGGTTCGAGCCCCACGTTGGGCTCTGTGCTCTCAGCTAGCTCAGAGTCTGGAGCCTGTCTTCGGATTCTGTGTCTCCCTCTCTCTCTGCCCCTCTCCTACTCGCTTGCTCTCAAAGACATTAAAAAAAAAAAAAAGAAATATAAATGTGACAGAAAAAAATGTGGCTTCCCACCAATTTTTTAATATTTGCTTTCTTCCCCCAAGGGTAAAATCAAATCTTGCAGAATTTCCTGTGATCAATGGCATTCAATCGTGGACATCATAGAGACCAACTCCTACTCTGCTGGTGCAAGACAGCATCAGGATCACCTTAAGCCTCATTAAAAAAACAAGCGTCCTGGGGTGCCTGGGTGTCTCAGTCAGTTAAGCGTCCGACTTTGGCTCAGGTCACAATCTCGCAGTTCATGGGTTTGAGGCCCACATCGGGCTCTGTGCTCTCAGCTAGCCCAGAGCCTGGGGCCTGCTTCAGATTCTGTGTCTCCCTCTTTCTCTGACCTTCCCCTGCTCATGCGGTCTCTCTCTCTCTCAGAAATAAATAAGACATTTTAAAAAAATTAAAAAAAACAAAAAACAAGCCTCCCACCCCTGTCCCAAACTTGCTGAGTAAGGGCCTCCAGAGGCCCAAGAAACTGTTTTAAATACTCTCATCAAGGTGATTTTAATGAAAAACCCCAGTGCGCATACAACACAAGAACCAAAACGTTCTTAAGAGCACAACCAATTCACTTGTAACATCACTTCTTGCAGGCTTGACGTCAATCTCTGGCTGTCAAGGTTTGGCACTTTCTTTTGTTCTCTCCGCCAGCCTCTCCCCCTCCTTCCCTTTCATACTCTCACAACCCATTAGGCAACAGATTTGTGTCAGACATGGTGCAATTCTTTATTTAAGAGGCAGCAGTGCCCTACCTGAACAATACTGACATCTAGTGACCAAAAAAAATCTAAGCAGCTCCTGCTCAAAGCAGGAGGCAGAGGGGCATGTATATGGTCTGTAAATCCTGGAGAAAACTGGGTACCAGAAATAAGTAAATTCTAATTCTGATCACTCTTCAGGCGCTCACTCTGTTCTTACAAGCACCAGTTACCTTAAATATTTGCGGTATTCAATGGAGATTACAGAAAATACTCTAGTGCTCTGAGTTTCATCAATTTAAATGTTTCAAAGTCAATATGGAAACTGATTGTATGTTAATATTATGTGTATGGCCTTTTAGAATAAAAAAGAATCAGATTTCATCTTTCTAGTACCAAATGCCAAAAACCACCAGCATGATTTTTACCTACAACTTCATCATTAAGGGATAAACTTTTTTTTTGGTATGAACTGCTTGAACCCATGAGCCGAAGTTGACTGAGTCACCTAGGCACCAAGGGATAAACTCTTAATATTGAAAAATAAAACAAAAATGGAAAAACTTAACAACAAAACACACATATTTATAATACTAGGACACAGACAAAAACCAACACTTCACTTTTTACTCTTTTAAAGTGAAAAAAAAGCTGGGGTGGCAGGGTGGCTCAGTCAGTTGGGTGTCCAACTCTTGATTTCAGCTCAGGTCATGATCTCATGATCATGGGATTGAGCCCCACATGGGCCTCCAAGCTGAGCGTGGAGCCTGCTTGGGATTCTCTCTCCCCTTACGCCCCTCTCCCTAGCTTATGCTCTACAATAAAAAAACTTTTTTTAAATAAATAAGCGAAAAAAGACCCTCCAACCTTTTCTTTTTTGGGGGGAGTGGGGTGGAGAATAATAGTACTTTTGATCCATAGCCCACACATAAGCCATTTTTCCCCTTAAGTTCCTCTCTCTCTAAAATGCTCTAAATACACAAGCACACCTCAAAACTCAAGGAATTCATTAGACAAGGCATTTTTTTTAAATTACATGCTTTTTAAACATATATAATATTGTTAAGTACTGGTTTAATCTGAAGAAAACAAGAGTTCTATTGTTTATGTGGCACAAACCACAGTTTATGTCTTTACAAGGATCACATTATAAAATGTCTCCTAGTGTAACAATCAAGCAAAGTCAAGAACCTGCCCCTGACTTAGAGCTTCAATAAACAAAAGTCTAATCCTTCAGTTCCTAACTCAACATGTCTCCGGCTGCACCCATGCTAGGGATTAGTGTACTCTATACATCAGTGGGTTGGAAGGCTTGCTTTTCTTAGTTTACCTAGACAGTTGGAACTTACCAAGTTTCCAACAGAAGCCAATACCTCTGGGCCTCTCCAATGTTGTCCTGTATTGTTAGCAGGGCAGGAAAGTTTCTTTTCACCTTTCTGCTGCCCTGTTCATTCTTCCCTTTGAACTGCAAACTGGAGGGCTTTGCGCACTCCTGCCAAACCAACATCCCTCTCCAGAATGCTGCTTTGGGAAACGCTCTTTTTTGCTAGCCTGCCAAATTAAGCACATAAAACAAGACATAATTCTAATGATCACTGTAATTAATGTATTCCCTTAGAGGAAAAAGTCTGGTGCCTGACACAATCCACGACGTACTCCATCTGCCCACCTCTACAAACCTCAATGCACAGTATTCTTCTGTGGCCGCCAAGCAAGGCAGGGAGGAGGGGAGCTCCCAGAAGAGTCAGCTTCGATCTTGCAGCTGGGATTGAGGTGTGACTTTCCATCACCTCCGATCTTAAACGTCACACCAGAATGCCACTAGGAAACCTGGGACTGGAAGCCAGGGCTTTCACCACCAGTTCAGAGCGGGTTTCGTGGCACCAAGCTGCTACTGTATCTCAATTGTTGTCAGTCACCTTGATTTAAACCAAATCCCTGGGAATCAGTCCACATTTGTTCCTACATAGCTCTTTAACGGAATCTACTGCACGTTCCCTGCAAAAACTACCAAGTAGTGGGGCACCTGGGTGGCTCAGATGGTGAAGTGTCGACTTCAGCTCAGGTCATGATCTGACGGTTTGTGAGTTCGAGCCCCGCGTCAGGCTCTGTGCTGACAGCTCAGAGCCTGAAGCCTGCTTCAGGTTCTGTGTCTCCCCCTCTCTCTGCCCTTCCCATGCTCATGCTCTGCCTCTTTCTGTCTCTCAATAATAAATGTTTAAAAAAATTAAAAACTACCAACTAGCACACACATGCAGTCATATCACTAACTTTAGAGGTAAAGCCTGCTCAATCATGCCAGAGTGGTTTTTCAACATATAAGCTTGAAATATTCAAATGAGCCTTCTCACAGGAAGAAAGCCAAGCTGGCTTTATTAACCTCTCCTGGGAGTCATTCATTCATTTGTTCACACACACACTGAGAACCTACATGCCAGGCACTAGGGAAATCAGTGGTGACCAAATCTTTATTCTTACGAATCTTCTTTTATATTCCAGCAGTAAAAGAGGCATACAGGGGCGCCTAGGTGGCTCAGTCAGTTGAGCATTTGACTTCGACTCAGGTCATGATTTCACAGTTCGTGGGTTCGAGCCCCGCATCTGGCTCTGTGTTGAATGTTTGCTCAGAGCCTGGAGCCTGTTTCATATTCTGTGTCTCCTTATCTATCTGCCCTTCCTCTGCTCATTCTCTGTCTCTCAAAAATAAATGTAAAAAAAATTTTTTTTAAAAAAGAGTATACAAACTTGGAAGCAAATTAAATTAAGATTTTCAGGTAGAGAAAATTACTGTTAAAAAATGACGTCATACAAACAGATGTGCCTTGGTGAAATGTGAGACAGGGTGCTGAGGGAAGAAGACCTCTATGAGGAAGGGAGAGGAGAGCGGAGACCCAAGTGCCGTGAAATGCCAGCCTTGGAAAATCTGAAGGCAGAGAAAAACAAACACAAAGGCCTTGAAATGGAATCACAAAGCTCAGGCCGAGAGGAACACAAGGAAGGTCAGTAGGCTGCAGTGTAGTGAACACGAGAAGAGTGAGTTCAAGACACAACAGAAGATGGGCTGGCCTAAATCATGCAGGGCCTGGTAAGAACACAGACTAAGTCTAAAGGCCACAGTGTTTCAAATAGGAAAGTGACAAGATTCTGTGTAGGTTTTCAAATGTTCCTTTTGACTGCAGTGAGAAAGGACTGTTGTGGACAAGAAGCAGAGACTAACTTGGTCACGGTGGTTCTGAGAGGCACAGAGAGCTGAAGTGCACAGAGGCAGAGTACATTCTGGAAACAGTTATTGGCCCAGGCACATGGGGGCACGGAAGTGCCGTCACTAAGATCTGAAAGAGCAGAAAAAGAAGAGACTTGGGGGCGAGGGCAGTGTGAGGAGTGGAGGGTAGGGGTGGTGAGGCACAGAACTGAGAATTCGGACTCCACCAAGTAACATGTGGGATGCCTATTCGGACAAGCAAGTGGATGACAAAAAGGCAACAATGAGCCAAAGCAAAGTCATCTTTGTTGTTTTCTCGGTTTTCCCCTCTGTGGAAACAGAACACCCCTACGGAAGATTTTAAGGACACAGGAGAGTTGCTACACATTCCTTTCAAAACTCAGAAGCCAATTTCTCCACTGGATGAGTTTACTGCATCGCCCATCTGTTTCAGAGTCTAATCCCACAAGGCAAAAATACCCTGGTACTATTAGGATTTAGGCCTTTAGTTAATCCTAAGGGATCTGGACTTTTGATTGCAACAGACTCTTGCATGCGACCTAACTCCACAAATCAGCGCCAGTCATTCAGTCACAGGAATGTCAGTGTTGAAAGAGAACTCAGAGGTCACGAGGTAGAAAACCTTATTCTCATTCTATTTGTGAAGAAACTCAAATCCGCAGGCGCTGATGAGGACACGGGTGCCGTACATATTTCTCCCAAAGTATAAAGGATATTCTGTATTCCTTCAGTTCTTTCAGTTCTTCTTCTCTTCGTTGCTTTTCTAGAAGCTCCTGCTGCCGGGAAACCTCATCGAGGAAGTTAGTCTCATCTTCGTCTAAGCCTCTTACCATGTTTTCTGCGGAAATAATTGAACAAGGAACACTTAGCAGGCTAAAGGGAGAGTCAAATAAGATTTTTCCTCCTCTTTATTTTTAATAAGCAGCAGATCCTTTAGAGGATTAGAAGAAAGAATTTGTAAACACCTTGGCTTCTGGAGAGGGAACACGGCAGAAAATCAAGGTATTTCTTCTACTACTAGACATTAGCACAGAATTAAGATGGGTATCAAGCTCGAAACAAAAATGTTCAATGTGGTCTGGAAGGCAGCAAGTTACCTCTTTTCCACCAAATGAACATCCAGAGACTAGATAATCAAGCCAGTTCCGTGGCTAGTTAGGAAAAGTGCTGCATGAGGCCAAAGGGCATCAAGCAGGCCCTGTGGAGTGTGCGGGACTGCTAGTGAAGCTTACTGAATTTGAACTGCTCCTCGTACTCCTGCTGCTTCCTGTCTTTCTGCTCTTGTAGCCTTTCATATAGAGACCGAGGGTCATAAACCTCCTCTGGACATTCTGAAAGAAGGGGGAGGGAAGAAAAGGGAAGGGGAGAAAAGGCACATACTTTAGAATTTTTCACATTATTTTGGAATTGCAAAGGATTTTAAAGATAAAGTCAAGTCTCTGCGTGATCTGAGGGCAAGGATAACACAAAAATAGTACAAAGTCCACAGTTTCCCTCTGGACCTCAGAGAGGGGCCGGCAGGTCTCAAAGGCACCCAGCAATGTCAGGAGGACCCCCGGCCTGAGACGGTTAACTGGGTGAGGGGCCAGCCCAACCCCTACTCAGCGGTAGCATTCTCAGTCCTTCAGATCCTGCATCCACCTGCAAAGATGGAACAGACTCGCAGAATCTTCTGGAAGGCAGGATGGTGGCACAGACAGTGCGTACTGTGCTTCTGCTCCCGCCACAGAGGCCTTGCATTGGCCCCTGGCCCCCTGAGCCTTACTCCCCCTACTCTAAAGGGTAGCGCCTACTCTGCAGGGCTGCCGTGAAGATCAGAGACCATTACACTGAATGCCAAACTACAAGCCCATATACCTTCTGGATCTTCAGGTTTTCGAACTTTCTCCCATTCTTCTTGCCTTCTTTTGCGTCGTTCATCTAGTTCTGCCTCGGACACAAACCTCTTTTTGATAACAAGATTACCATCATCCCCTCCATCCATAATGGAACAGCTGGTCTACAAAAAACATACGAAACATTTCAAGTGAGAACTGCAATTAAAATTCTAAGGTGAAACAAGATTTAGCTGTCTCACCACCTAGCAACAGACTACCTCAAAATTCCCTTCAACTCTGAAGAGCTCTTCAAGTAGGTTAATTTATAGATCACTGATGTAAGCACGATTACATTTTTCCTCCTGTATCAGGCAGTTTTATTAACATTTATGTTACCTACAAAGTTGGCGAGAGGACCTGGCATAATTCTCATTACATGCTGCAATTACATGTAAGTCTTACACTGCGGATATTTCTTGGTCCCTCTAAACAAATTGGCTTCCTGGACACCCTGATTTTTTCCCAGTTCTCAATCTCTTTCACTTCAGTGACGTCTGACATTGTTCCTCCTTGTAATACCTGTTTCAGGGACATTCCACTACCTCCATTTGCGTGTTACTGTTTCCAAGTAGATTCATAATGGAGAAACTCAGGTATGCAAGGAGTACTGGAAACAAAGTCTAGTCTGTACAACAGGGAAGGGATGTGCCTAGAGGCACACAAACCCCAAACAGAGAAAGTGAGATTTAAACCCAGATCTCCTAACTACAGGTTCAATGTACTGTGCACTACACTAAGTACAGTCCTCCATCTCTTCCCTGACCTTCCTTCCTATAAGATATGGATCTATGCCACTAAGAATCCATATTCAATCCTTCTCTTTTCTCACTCCCACAACGACCCCACCCACTTTGTGTGTCTTGATGTACAAGATTCCCAAATCTATAAACTTCTACCTGAACCTCTCTTCAGAAGGAAGGAAGGAGGAAATAAAGATAGAGGAGTATTTGTTACTCCTTTTAAGCCTTTCTGCTTTTCTTTTCTAGTTTCTTTCTTCTTTTTCTTAAGAGCTGTGGAATTAACTCTCTACTCAGACATTTTCTATTATTCACACAATTACACCCTAACAAGGAAGCAGATATTCTGCACTACTAGGACTTCAACTCAATGTCCATTCCAAGATGATCCCTAATAACAAACATAAGTCTCTACTGAGAGCAGAAAAATAAAGTAGCTGCCACTTATTGAGCTCTTACCATGGACTAAATACATTTTTATGTATTTTATCTCATTTATGCTTCCATTCAACCAATGAGAAATACTCTCTTTACATATGAAGAAATGAAGCCCAGAGATGTTAGGTCACTCATCTAAGGTGATAAAAGTGATAGAAGATGGTGAACGGTAGAGCTAAGAATAAAATCCAGGTTTGACATAGAAAATTCACACTCTTAGCCACTTCACCATCCCCTTCCCCAGAAACCTGGGATCCTGGTTAAAAAGAAGGACATCTCAATTTCAGCTTTCTTTCTATACCGAATTCCAGGCTGAAATTGTTCATGTAAACATTTTAATGACTATGAAAATGGAAGGTAAGAAAACAAATCCAAACATTCTGAACAAGAGAACAGTTCCAGCCTAAATCCTACTATGGCTGAAGTTTAGTTCAATGTAACAATCATGAGAGAGAATTCTGAAATTACCTAGAAAGAAAACCAAATCAACTGGCAGAAGCTATTGTTCCCACCTAAAACCCACACCTGCACACTTGTAATTTAGCCTCAATGTCTCCAGCCAAAGGACTGTTACAGAAACAGAATTATTGTCTCTGTTGACCATGCCAAAAATTCCTCAAGTTCTGCAGAGTAACATCTTATGAAATGAGAGCCAACATATTCTTAAATTCTTAAATTAGGACTCTAATGAATGGGCGAGATACACTGGACCCTCAATGTCCCCCTTTCCTATCCTATTAGATGGCTGCCACTCTCCTCCCTTGCCCTAAACTGGCCACCTGGTTTCTTCCCCTCACCCTTATTTCCTGGTAAATAATTCAGAGTGGGCTGGGTCCTGATGTCACACCTAGTAAGATTCTCCATCCAACATACGAATCCATCATACATACCCAGGAGATTTTCATCCAACCCATATTCTAACACCTCAACAGGGACCAATGCACTCATTCCCTCTCTGAGTAGATCTGACTAGGATGATAGTTCTTCCTTCAGTTCTCTCCAAACTGAAACCTGTCTCCCTATAAATTCCACACTCAGGTTTAACCCACTGGGACTGCAGAAAAGGAGCCAAATCCTTTTTTCAATATGACAATGCTTCAACTGTTTGAAGACAACTCCCATGGTCCTCCTAATCTGTCATTTTTCTGGACCAAACATCCCTAGGTCTTTTCATCTCATGAAATGGAGAAAAATACTAGTGTCTCAAAGCAGTACACTTATCAGATTGCATAGGATTTCAACCTGGGAAATATACTTTAGGATGTGGCAATGCCCTGGCATTCCTATTGCGTGCATCTCTCCACTCTCATGGTACCTTTTAAAAACTGAAAGAGGAGCACCTGGGTGGCTCAGTCGGGTAAGCATCCGACTTCGGCTCAGGTCATGATCTCATGGTGCACGGCTTCGAGCCCCACATTGGGCTCTGTGCTGACACCTCAGAGTCTGGAGCCTGTTTCGGATTCTGTGTCTCCTTCTCTCTCTGCCCCTCCCCCACTCATGCTCTGTTTCTCTCTGTCTCAATAATAAATTTTTAAAAACATAAAAAAATTTTTAAAAATTAAAAAACGAATGAAAATACATTAATTTTCTTTATGTTTATTTGTACAATAAACATATATTAATACTAAAAGAAGTGTTCCAACAGGCAAAAAAAGACCAAAAACAAACCCTAGAATCGCAAATGGCTCCATCTAATTGAGAATTCAGTCTCTAAGATTTATTCTTATAACTCAAAATTAAGAAAGTAAAATCATTAATTTTCACAGCCTACTGAAGTTTTGGATAAGAACCTACCTTCACTTAAACTTTAACCAAGATCCCTGAAACTCAAGGGACAAAGCCTTCAAGATACACGTGTTAAAGGATCTGAATCTGAAATAGAAACTAAAGAATCTTCCGACACTTACCACTTTGGGGAAAAGGCAAACTTATGGGATTCCAAGAAATTCTTATTCTCTTTCTCATCAATCTTTTCCTCTTAAGTGTTAGAATTCAATTTCTACCCCAACGGCTGAGTCTGTGCCTTTCACCATCTTTCACGCCACAAGGACAAAACCAGGAATCAGAGATGGGTTACCAAAAATGAAAAATAAAACAGCACATTGAAAAGGGAAGATTTAAAGACAACAGCTTCAGAATTTGACAGGGAAACTACCGCTCTCAATGGGATGGTTTCCTGAAAACAGTCAAAACTAACACTTATAAAAGCCTGCTCTTTAAAGCTAATGTTATAACCCTGATGGGGCGCCTGGGTGGCTTGGTCGGTTAGGCGTCCGACTTTCACTTAGGTCATGATCTCGCGGTTCGTGGGTTCGGGCCCCGCGTCGGGCTCTGTGCTGACTGCCAGCTCAGAGCCTGGAGCCTGTTTCAGTCTGTGACTCCCTCTCTCTCTGACCCTCCCCTGCTCACGCTGTCTCTCTCTCTCCTAGAAATAAATAAAACATTAAAAAAAAAAAAAAAATTAAAGCTAATGTTATAACCCTGATATTCCTTTGTCTCAAAATAAATTTTAAAAAGCTAGATGGCCTCACCTAATTATAATGAATTTCTGTGAGCTTAAAAGGGATACAACTAAAACACAGACTGCTATTTCCTCTCTTTCTAGCCGTTCTGTATCTTCTGCAGGTCCTCCTTCCCTGGCACTTCAACCATCATTCCCTCCTTGCCTTCAACCCTGCCAATGGCCCTCCTGGCTACAAGGACATCTTTCTATGTTAGGAAAGGCCAAAGACAGGGACAGAAAATGTTCGTGAACAAGTGGCCATACTCCTGAGTATTTGGATAATGGTCAGGAGATTCCTTTTCTGGAAATACTCAGATTTTTTTCAGGATACAAAATGTCACTGTCAATACGTACTGCCAAGAAGCAAGCTTAACTTCACACGTTTCAGTACAACTTAATCTAAGTCCCTGGCTAGAAAACAAGTACCTTCCCTACCAGTCTCCTTACATGCAGCACAGGTAATGATAAAGACTTTACATTCTGTCTGAAATTGAGGGACCTCAGTTACAAGCTGTATGCCCTGGGCAAACCTCAGAGTCTTGGTTTTCTCATCCACAGGTTGCACTCACCAATGGGGATTAAAATAGTCCCGCACAACAGTTTCTGTGAGGATAAACAAGGTAATTCAGGCAAAGCACTTAGCATGGTGTTTGACACATGCCCAAAAAAATGCTTTGAAATGTCTGCCATTCCTACAAAGTACTATGCTAAGCTCTGGACTGGTTATAGGAGAGACATACTGTCTGTACTCCGGGGGGAGGGGGGCGAGGAGGAGAAATAAATCACGTACACGAACAAAGGGATTACATCAGAGAAATTAGGAAAAACTTCTATGTATATATAATTTGGTACTTCTGTATTGTCCCTTTAGTGGGGTTCTCTATATTACTGTTTTATTCGATTAATTTAAATAAACTCGACATTGTGCTGAACGGGGGAACTCTGCGTCCAGCGCTGTGTCAGATTCTATGAGGAGCACAGAAGAAATAAAGTTAGTATCCTTGAATTAGTTAATAACAGATAATAGTGTATATATATAATGAATTACTAAAACGAATAGTACAGGTAAGGGGCAACAATGAAGGGCATAAATATCGATCAGTCTAGTTTCCCAGGCTAAAAACCTGGACATGAACCTTCTCCCTCACTGCCTTACATCTCACCAGTGGCTGAATTCTGGTGTTTCTACCGCATAATGACCTCTTTTTAATCCATCTGCTCCTTGTTTTTTTTAAAAAGAGTCTTTTCTTTCTTTTCTAATTTATTTATTTTGAGAGAGAAAGAGAGAGAGCTGGGGATGGGTGGAGGGAGGGAGAGAGAATGAATCCCAAACAGGCACTGCACCCCCAGCATAGAGCAGGACGCTGGGCTTGAACCCATAAACTATAAGACAATGACCTGAGCCACAATCAAGAGTCAGACTGAGCCACCCAGACCTCCTGAGTCCTTTCCTTTCTAATGTCTTCTTTTCGGGGCCTCATCCCGCCCAGGGCTACTGCAGTAGTCTTCCACTGGTCTCCCTGTTTCTGCGGTCACCCCCACTCCCCCACTCGAGCTCTAACTCCAACTCTACCGCAGAACTTACCCATTATGTTTTACCATTTGTGACCGTTCAGTGGCTCTTTGTATTTGCACTGCTTCTAAGCACGGTGGCTGGCATATATTGGGCAGAAAATAATACTTATTGAATAAACCAACCATGAAGAGGACTTCAAGAATTTAAGCAGGGAAGAGGGATCTCACATGAATATTCTGAGGTAATGTTCCTACGTTAAGTTATAGAAAATAGCAGATGTTATGTAAGTATTTGCTCAAGCTCCCATGTCCCATAGGGAATTGTATTCAAATACCACAAAATTTGTGCGCCTGGAAACACATGACCAAAAATTAAGTCGCTTTTCTATATAATTGATGTTTTCTTCAAGAATAACTCACTACTTTCCTTTAATTTCAACTGACAGAAAAATGTTGTTATACTGAAGACTAAGTATTTCCCACACAAAGCATTTTTCTTTGAAGAGTTCAATTTTCATTGGTTGTTTATTCGGCACGAGGGAGGTGATGAGTACCTGGAGCTCATTTACCTCCTTCTGGAACTGGGCAGAAACTGGAAATTAAACTGTTTATTTCTAAATCCTACTGCCTTGCTAAATTTCCACAAGTCTTACTTTTCCTCTTTGCTAGAATAATTAAAAACAAAACACAAACAAAGCCCAGGGGTCTGGGATGGAACTGTAGATACATGTAGGGAAGAGGATTTACAACAGGAATATTCATTTTTGCAGTATGTTTAATTTCAGAAAGAATAAATGCTGTCAACTTTCCTCTACTCACATTGCTTCTTCCCCCCAAGATGATTCAAGTTTAATTATCAAACCAAACGCTGCATTATCTTAAAAAGGATTATTTAAGTTCTTCGAATAGGGAATTCATGGAAAACCAAAACCATACCAAAATCACTTTGTCCAACCTTAAATGTTACAAACTGACACAAAGAACACTTTTCAAATTTGCTTGACAGCCAAAAAAACACAAAGATCTTATATTTCAAACCAAAGTAACTGTTAAACACACCACTTCTGTGTTTGTACTGGAGACTGTGGTATTTAATTTCCACGAAGGGGGGACGAATGGGCTCAGTGACACTACATGCTATACAAGATCTAAACTTTACACTGCTGCCCCCAAAGCAATTGCTACTGCTGACTTGAAAATTATTCCATTTAGCCAGTGCCATGATACAAGTTAATGAGATCTGGTTTCCTATGGAATTGAATTTTGTGATGGCAGACTACTTAAGTGTTTACATCACTGGCCACGACACCCTCCTAATTCTAACATTAGACTATAGTGTAAAAATACACCAGGGGGAATCAGATTTCTGTGTTATGGTGTTCTAAGTCTTCCTTTTGGGGAGCAAAAACAATAGCCCAATCCACTTTTGTTTCGTCAGTAAATATATGTAAGTCCTGCTCTTCCAACATTTTTACAAAAACCTCATGTTCAAATCACATGGGATTTCAAAATGCACGACGGCAATTAAGAGGAATGTGCCATCTGGCAAACTCAACTATATTCCAAATAGATAGCTTTCTGGCCAGAAGTCACTTCTACCAAGCCACAGTTAACTCAGATCAAGATGACTTTCTCTACATATTATAAAACTTCAGAGCATGACAACTACTAACAGAGAACAAGACTGGCATTTGTTACCAAAGTAATCTTCAATCTCACAATTAACCCTTATTTAATACACTAGGTAGCAAAGGAGACTAAAGGAATCTAAAAATCAGGGTACAGCATAAGCAATTTTATTCATATTTAAAATGTTTATTATAAAGAGCAATTTGTCACAATCTTCTGGTTGTCCAGGCATCTAAAATAAACACATGCAATAAAAAAAAATTTAAGCAAACCTATAATACATTTATCTTTTCGTAGCACAAGGACAGTCTCATCATATGTACTTTTACCTTGAATTCATCTATATGCGCTGAAAGTAAAGAGCTCTTAAAATATTGATTCCCTTGGCTGATCATCAGTTCCTTAGTTCACGTGTGCCTCTCAAAGTATAAACTTTTCTCACTACGTATGATTCTAATTATTAGTTGTACTTTTTACACATTGTGACTCCTAAATGCGAACCAACTACTTCATCTGAGGTTCAAAGGAAGACAAACATTGCATTACAGAAACCATACATGGCCAACTAACTCATTCAGTTGTAAATCTTTACAGGGAACCTATTATGTGCAAGGCACAGAATGCTAGGTGCTGAAGTGGCACGCCACTTTTTAGCAAACGAAGAAGCTGCATTCAGTAAAAGAGATAAGGCTGGCATAAGCACTTTTAGGAAAAGAATGAGGTTAAATGCTCCAAGAGAATAAATAGAAGCTAAGCACTAAGGAATTCAGAAAAGGAAGACTAAAACAAGTACCAGGGAAGCTTAATATTGACAGCAGCTGTGACACTACATAGGGAAAAGTGGTGGAAGTTTAAGGTATATGGAGAAAAATGATCTTTAAGATTGCCTGAAATCACAAATTTCGCATTCCAAAATCAACGTGAAAGGGGGCTTACGTTTCCAGAAATAGTGGGCTAGGTAATTAAGACCAATCCTCTACCTCTATTATTAAACAAACAAAAACTGGAGGAAATTTTTTTAAATAATTGTTAAACAGAAAAGCTAACTAGTAAAAAAAAAAAAAAAAAAGGCCAAAACCAAAGAAAAGGTGAAAATTAGAAATTAAACCCAATATTCAAATTAGTTTTCATCCTGAGGATTTCTCTGACCTTGACCTTGAATACTATTGTTTTATGTACTTATGAAGCAATAGAAACAAAAGTCAAAGCCAGGAGTCCACAAAAGGTGCAGAGTCATAACCACCTTCTTCATCTTAACCTAGCGTCCCAAATATTCCATTAAGGTTAAGGTGGGGGCGCCTGGGTGGCTCAGTCTGTTAGGCATATGACTTCTGATTTTGGCACAGGTCATGATCTTACGGTTAGTGAGATTGAGGCTCGCGTCAGTGCAGAGCCTGCTTGGGATTCTCTCTCTGTCTCTCAAAAATAAATAAAATTTTTTAAAAAGGTAAAGGTGAACTGGGAAGAAAAACAGCAGCAATAATGAGCAAAAGAAACAGACTCAAAGGGAACTGGCAGTGGAATTAACATAGATTATAAAACAATGCTTACTGTGTTTAAAGAAATAAAAACCAAGCCTCAAAATTAACAGCAGACTGTAAAACAATGGCATGGCACATTTGAAAAAGGACCAAACAGAACCTCTGGAACTAAAAAACACAGTAACTGAATTTAATATGTCAATGGAAGGGTATAATAGCAGATTAGAAATAACTTGAGAACAAGAAATTATCCAGGAGATAGCATGGAAAAATAAAGGAATAAGAGGCATAGACAATAAAGTGAAAGGATCTGTGTTACATCAGCAAAGGAGATAAACAATGGGGCATAAGCAACATAAAATGGTCAAGAATTTTACAGAATAAAAAAGTCTGACAAACATCAAATCCAACAAAAACACATCCATAGTTGGATGTATTATCCTGAAAACCCGGAGGAAAAAAAAAAACAGAAAACAGTTTTTAAAATGCATTCTATAGCAAAGAATGAAACAGATCACATTTAAGAATGAAGACCATTCATTTTCAAAAGGTGATCAACAGTGAACACCCTGAACTTGTTTAATTCAGTTGCCCCCAAAGGCATGATTACAGTATGAGCGCACCAATGGCGGCACCACGCACTTTAATTACTTCACTTACCAGCTATGAGGTTTTCAATTTCTGAGGCAGCAGCTTAACTCTAAGCAAACATCAAGATTCTTATAAGGTGAAAGGGAAGGCTGCTAACCAGGTCTTGACATAATTCTTCCTGATTGTAAGGGATTAAGGCACCAACACTTCAGCTGAGGAAAATAATTGGCCAGCATCTGCTTTCAGACCCCTATAAATTGTTAACAGCTCTTCTCACGCTCTATTTGAAAGACTGTAACAGCTGCCTTTATCTCCACTCAATCCCTTGTTATCAAAAAGGAGTATAAACAATGATTCTTTTCAGGGATTTCAGAAGTAGTGCCCTCCAAACCATTTTATGGGGTCCCTGTTAAGGTATCAATATGCAAAATAGCTGAAAAATCAACAAATCTTAGCTCATAGCTGGTATACAGAAGCGGTCATTGGGAATTCTGACCAGCAGGCCCGCACTTGGCTTCCCTGGGTCCCAACCCCAGATCTACTCAATCAGACTATCTGAGGGATAGGGTCCGAGAATCTTGCATTTAAACAGGCCACAGAAGATCTTGTTTTCTACTAGATTAAGAACCACTGCTATCAACAAGTAGGTCTCCACCTTTACACCTGTGCGCGTAGACAACTTACACAGGCAAACTCTCAATCAAGATCCTTCAACCCAACCCTCAGTCTTAGTTTCCTAAGTTGTTGGGTTTTTTTTGTTTTGTTTTGTTTTGTTTTGTTTGCGAAACGAGCACGGCGGCTCGCCCCTTATTAGAGGAAAATGCACTGAGCATAGCAAACGGTGCAAGGTACGTAATAAATGTGTTTCCCATCCTACACTTGCACTCTGTGATTCAACCATTTCCAACCAGGCACGCCCACATCTTCTGAGTAGCCTGGAGCCGTTCCAAGGCCCCTGGGAGAGAGCCCGCTCCTCACTTGGAACCTGGATGGCCCCACTTAGCAGAAACGGTGGAAGAGGGCCGGCAAGAGGTGCGAAGTCCCAAGACCGCTAGAAAGGGCCGGGATCTTCCCCCACACGACTTGGAGGCCTTCCCGCGGGTTCCCTCGGCTCCCCTCAGCCTGGCCCCCAGCAAGCCCCTGGCCCCGGTGCCTCAGAATACTGGGCAAGTGCGCAGACTGAGAACAGGCTTGGCCCTAAACCTCACACCAGACGTAGCCACCCCCCCTCCCCCGCCCATCTCCTCAGCGGAGGAGCTGGAACCCAGGTCTCTCCGCCAGGCCAGGGCCCAGGCCGCACTCACCTACCAGCGTGCGGGAGGCGAGACCCCCTCACCTCGGCGGCGCCCACCCCAAACCGCCACCACTAAGGCCACGCGCTCTTTAGGGGGTAAAAAAAAGGAAAGAAAGAAAGAAAAAAGAAAAGAAGGAAAAACAGCCTTTGCTTTTGTATTCCTTTTGACCCTTCAGGGCTTCCTCTTCCTCACCGCCACAACAAAGTCCCGCCCCGCTTCCGGTACCGTAACCCAATCCACACCTTCCTTCCTCCCCAGGAGACAGATGGAAATCCGGTACCAGGAAAGCTAGCCGGAGAGACTTGATTGGGCCATTCTCACCTCAGCAAGGGGATTGGCCAGCTCGTCCTTGGGGGGCGGGGCGGGCCGCGCGATCACGTGGCACAATCCCTGAAAGATGATTGGCTGTAATGGAGAGGGCTTGCCACAGAGGAAGGGGCGTTTCCTAGGGGACTGGGGAGGGCTGGGGCGGTACGAAGCGGGGGTTGGCTCAGCGCGTAATGGCAGCGCCGTGGCCTCGCGTCCATCTTTACCGCTCTCTCGGACCTGTCACAAAGGAGTCGCGCCGCCGCCGCCCCCTCCCTCGGGTGGGCCCGGGAGCTGGAGAAGTCAGTGCCTCGGCTCGGCCGCGCTGCTCTGGGAAACCACTGGGGACACGGAGCTGGGGGGAGTCCGAGGGCTGGGAACGTCCGTGAGGGAGGGAAACAGCCGCCCGAGTCTGCGGTGGGGAGACCGGACTCGGGCTGAGGGAGACTCCGCGAAGGGGCCCGGGAGGGAGTGGCGTTCGGCAGAGCCCAGGAAGCAACCAGGAGGTTCTCCACTGAGGCCCGCGCTGAAGGCGCCTGGAAGAGGTACCTGGAAGAGGGTGTTACCCCTTTAGCGGATTCGGGACCGGAGGAGGTTGTTGGGGGTCGCCCTTCCGAGGAGGCCGTGGCTAAAGGGGCCCAGGTGAGAGGCAGGTAGCCCTTGGGAGGCTCCTGATATTTAGGGGTGCTCCTTAGGAGTGTCCTGGACGGGAGGGGTAACGGGAGGAGGCTTTGGGAGGGTTTTCTTTTGTGGAGTTTAAGGCTTGGGTGGCACGGGTGGACGTCGGACCTTCCCCTGGGAGACCTAGAAATGCTTTGGGGTCGAGAGACACCTCCGGGAGGGGGACTAGGAGTTGGGAGCCAGAGCTAGCGGATTCTTTTACTCCGGAGGCCCGACGTGAAAAATGGGTAAGGGCCCTAGGGAGAGGTTGTTACTGAGCGGCTCCGGAAAGAAGAGACCACCATCTGTAGGAAAGCCCGGTGGGGAAGGAAGAGTGAGAGGGAAGCAGTAATGGCAAGGGTTTTCCTCTCTGGTCTCAAACACAGGATTCAGCTGCTGCTGGGCAAAGCGCAGGTGGTGTGGAGGAAGTCCATCCTAACAGCACTCCTTGCGTGACTCTAGATGAGGCTTTTGTTCCTACCTGGTGCCTCAGTTTCCCAGTCTTTAGGGAGGGAGAGCGAGGCAGAGATGGTTCAACTGTGCAGTTCTGTGCTGCAGAGCTGTCTGAATGGGGCTGGCTGCTCCCCTTGGAGTGTTGTACTTTGAACTTTAAAAGGAAGCGTCTCTTAGTGACTGAGTAGAGTCCTGCAGGCGTCCAGGCCCCTCACCTACCACGTTCGCGTCCTTGCCAGTAACTTAATCCCCTCGGGTCCCTTCTGTAAAATAAGGCAGTGTGTGAAGATACTTTACAAACTACAAGCTGTGTGAGAGTAAAGGATTGATTCTACCACCAAAGGGCTTGGGGAATAAAGGTGAAGGCACTTTCTAAACTGTAAAGCAGTCTGTAGATGTAAGGGATTAGCATTAACACAACTGTTGATCACCTATTGTACTGGGAGCCATATTGTACTGGAAACCTCAAGGTTCAGCGCTTTCTAGGTCATATTGTGATCTAAACCTATGGTTTCAGCCTGTGCTTAGATGGGAGTGGAGGGATTTCCGGTCTTTTGCTCCCAGAGTTTTAATTTACTTTGAACTTCTGATAGTGCTGGCAGGAGGTAGCACTTGGATATAATCTTTTCCTCCAGAAAGTTTTTCTCTGACAGCTGAAATTTGAGCTCAGTTATTATAAACCACCTCCCCTTTTTCCATATATATACTTATGGCCTTTGGATGTCTACATGTATTGAATATCCTGCTTCCTTTCTTAGTTGTGATTTTGTAAATGAGACCTCCTTTATTCCCCCCCTTGAATGTTATGCCTTTCTGTATTCTGTGGTGGCCTCAAAGTATAGATTGAGGCACATAAGCAATTGCTTTTAAATTTGTCTTCCACAATGGTTCTCTTTTATTTTTCACCATGTATAGAATTTGCGTTTCCTGGAATGACACCTTGCTTTGTAGCTCCCCCTATGAAGTTATAAGATACTTACGTCCATGTATGACATTTTCCCAATATTTGATTAATGGCTTTTGTTAGATCTGGTTTTCTAAATGTCGGATATTTGTGATCTTTGAAAAAAAATTTTTTTAACAAAAAGCCCACTTGAATTTCCTGGTTTTCTAATTTTATATTCCATGGGTCTTTAAAAAAAATATGTGGTGATTTTATGAGCTTTCTGATTTCCCAGGATACATGTTGTCCTGACCTACTGCTTAATGTCTGTGGCCTGCCTTTGCTGTTTTCACAAACCCTTCATTATTTCTGTACCCCATGATCATACTTAAGTTATTGATTATAGGAAATGTTCCAGCATACTCTGCGTGGACTTTTTCTAATTTGTCAACAAATGACTTTTCACCTTGGCAAATTGGCCAAGAATCAAGGGGAAATAAAAACTTAGCACTGTGTGTAAAAGTTTGTTATTCTATACAACTCTGAAGTTGTATATTTTGACAGGAGAATAACAAATTGTTTGTTCCTGAAGTGCATTTACTCACTTTTTTTCTACCCATAATTTTAATTCAGTCTATCAGAAATTACAAAAATAAGTAATTTTTTAATGAAGTGAGAAGTCATTTTGCAACCTTTAAAATACAACTCTCCTGGGGCACCTGGGGGGCTCAGTCGGTTAAGCATCCGACTTCAGCTCAAGTCATGATCTCACGGTTCGTGGGTTCAACCCCTGCGTCGGACTCTGTGCTGATGGCTAGCTCAGAGCCTGGAGCCTGCTTCAGATTCTGTACCTCCCTCTCTCTCTGACCCTCCCCTGCTCACGCTGTCTCTCTCTCTCTCTCTCAGAAGTAAATAAAAAACATTTTTTTTTAAAAAATACAACTCTTACATACCCTAATATCTATATAGTTTGAGAAATTATTAGGAATTCTTAAGGATGGTGATCACTAGGGGCGCCTGGGTGGCTTAGTCGGTTGAGCGTCCGACTTTCGCTTGGGTCATGATCTCGCGGTTCGTGGGTTCAAGCCCCGTGTCGGGCTCTGTGCTGACTGCCAGCTCAGAGCATGGAGCCTGTTTCGGTCTGTGACTCCCTCTCTCTCTGACCCTCCCCTGCTCACGCTGTCTCTCTCTCTCTCCTAGAAATAAATAAAAAAAAAAACATAAAAAAAAAAAAGGATGGTGATCACTATTATCACAACTTCAAATTGGAAATTTTTTGTTTTGTGGTCAGATGCTTGTAAAGTAGGTGTGATAGTCACGGCTATCATTAGGCACCACAGATGGGAATCACAATGGAACCAGCAAGTTATTTCAAAGAGCTACTGATAATAAACTATCAGTTTAGCTTCTCTTCAAATATTTCGCATTTTTACATTTACCATTGAGTTTGGATAGTTCTTTCCTTGTGTACAATTTTGAAAATTGAAAAACAGAATAGTCAGGAAGTGGTAAATGATAAAACTTGGGCCACGACCATTAGAAGGAGACTTATAATTTTAGTGGTGCGAAAGAATATTTTCACTTTGCTTTATCTATTTGATAAGTTAGCTTTTGAAATGGCTTTGGAAATTGGAGAAAAAAGGTAAAATTGTTAAATTTCACTCTCTGTGTCCATTTCAAAAGAATGCTTGCTGGTTAAATATGTAAAAGCATACTCAACTATAGAGAACTGTATTTAACTGTGATATATACAAGGCTAAATGAAACAAACATTTTATAATGGTTGGCTGTAAGAATATTCTTTCTCCCTTTCTGAGCTTTTGAAAATGAAGGATGTGTTTTAAAAAGCAAAGAATTGATGCACTCCAGAAGTTTGTTAATGAATGAATCCTGCATGTAACTTTCTTGTTGCTTGAAATTATAGTTTCCAGGCATAATATCATGGATCCTATACACATCAATTAGAAGGTTTGAAATGCCTTACTTAGCAAGTTTATTATTACCTCAGTTTGATGTTGTAGTGTTAGTTTTTTCTTAACCCTTCTAACCTCCTGAAGAGTTAAGTTTCCTCTCCTGGCTCCCCTGATGCAGTGACTCCAAGTACAGCTCCTACTCCACCCTTCTTTGTGAGAAATGCAGTTCCTTTTTTCAGTTCTTATTGCTTCATAGTTGTTCATACTTTCATCTGCCTAAGGGCTGCTTATTAATAACCTACCAAGTGAATTGTTAACAATTACTAAAACGTGGTATTCATAAACCAAAACTAGTTCAGCATTAGAGTTTACTGTCGTCTCCCAGAGTGTGTCCTGGGAAACTTGGCAACAGTGCAAAGCTTCTTACGTGTCATATGCAGAATGGGGATCCTGCCACATTCAGGAAGGGTGCTTATTTGGGATGTGTCCTCAGTATGGTCTCAAAGGGATCTTGGTTTTCCATTGTGCTTCCTCTTTTCTCCCTGCCGGCTCCCCACCCCGCCATTGAAATGACTATTAGCTTCATCTTTATTTAACTTAAGGGCTTTTGGTTAACTTTTCACTGTGCGGTCAGGTATAGTTGTACCAAAAATGCTTTGGCTTATAATTTAAGACACAAATATGTTGCAGCACAAATATAAATCTTCCATTCCCTTTTGCTAATTCTGGCGTACATAGTCACCTAAAAACTTGCTTGTAAGAGATACTTGAAAGTCACTGAGTTCCTCTTCCACTGGAAAAATGGTGGAGGGAGAGGCCTCCTCCTAGTAGACCTGATACTTTATCCATAAGCTTCTGTGGCATGTGCTGTGTTATGGGTCGGGCACTCGGTATGTTGTCTGTTGCCATCCTTCATCCCTCTGCTAAGAGCCTGAGGACCTTTCTTAAGCTTTGCTCGGTGCAAATAAGCATTCATTGGATTTATATTTACTGAATGGTGTTGTCTCAGTTTTTCAAAGTGATAACTCCCTTGGAAACGCTTCATTTTTACAGATTTTAGAATAAATACACTTAAATTACTTATTGACTACCTGTTAGTTTTAATAGGTATCTAATTGAGTATGCAATTGACTGTTGGCAGATGGCAGATACTGTTTTAAGTAGATCTCTTTAAGGAAAATGTTGCTATTCATGCTGTTGACACTAATAGCAGAGAGTTCTCTGTAACAGTAAAGTCCTTTTCCTTCAGATTTGTGGATAATATGTGTGTTTGAATAATAGATCTATATGACTTCCTGTTATTTGGTGTCCCAGGAGGGATAAATCCCAAATAGTTTGGCATAGTACATATGTTTTTCTCCTCTGTACTGTAGCCATCGTTAGCGCTTACCTTAGTTCTTTCTTAGTATTTCCTTTTTGGGTTCAAGGCAAATTTTTCAATTCTTGAGACCAGGCAAGTATTATTTACTTTTCCTTTTTTACTATTATGTGCTTCTGGAAATTTCTTATTCTATCCCAGCCCTAAAGTTGATCCTTTCTCGTTTGTACTGTTTCAGGTCAGGGCTGTATTCTGTAATTTGTTCTGCTAAAAATTCTCACCTGACCACAGATACCACTGCTACTGATGAAAAAGCTCCCAGCGTTTTAGAAGCTTTTTCCAGCCACCTTTTCTCTAGCAACCTTTTCTCTACCAATTCAACCAGAAAAATTAACTACTTTTCCTCCCTAAGTTGTACTTTCTCAAACTAACCTCTGTGCACAGAAGTATCAAAATTACCCAGTGCTTTTCTCGGACAATGTGAAGGTTAGTTATAATCTCTGGGATAATAGTACCCTGTCTGGCTTAAACCTCAAGTGGCCAGCACCAGTGCAGATAGTTTTGGACACCTGGGTGACGTGTAAAAACTATCTTACCAGAGCCGCTTTCCCTTTTGGGGGAAAAGTGAAGTTCCAACCAAATATTTCACAATCTTCCCCTCTTACCCCCACCCCTACCACAGAATATCAGATGCTTTAGAGTCTAAAGAAAAACACTCTTGTTAAAATGTCTTTAGGTGGTTTCTGTTTCAACTTGCAAGTATACTCTTGACATATAATACACTTTTTCTTATCTACTTAATGTACAACTAATAACCTTGTTGACTCCAACTTTTCCCCATTTAAATGCAATCTTCAGCCAAAAAAAATACATAGTTTTTGGGGTGTTCTATAGAATATTTTAAAAGCAAAAATGTTTATGGATAAGGCTCTCTACCTTTGAGTTCCACAAGTGTATGCATTTGACAAAACTTGGCACATATATGCTTAAGAGTTGTATCTTTCCATTATGTGTAAATTTAACCTCTAAAAACATATTGAAATCCAGTTAGTGATATGCATGCTGAATTATTTAGGAGGGCAGTATATGGATACCTGTGATTTACTTTGAAATGAACCAAAAACAGATGGATTGAGGATAGATAGATGTGTGATAAAGCAAGTGTAGTACAATGTTATTGTTAGAATGTAGATGAGGAATACATAGGTGTTCCCTGTAAAATTCAACTTTTCTGTGTGTTTGAAATTGTCCACAATAAAATGTTGAGGGCTCATTAAACATGACACTGGACGCTCTCACTGGTAATACTATTATATATATATATAATTTTTATATATGTATATAAATATATAATATATATATTCACTGTCTTAGGATAAAATCCAAAACGTGTTCTAAGGAAAGAAAACCACTAAAATTTCCAATGTATTACATGTTGTTACTGTTCATGCTGCTGTAGGATTTAGTCTTTGAGAATTGGGGAGTGGATTGGAAAAAATTACTGCATCCTGTAACACTGTTTTGGAATGATGAGGTAAAGATGACAGCAATAGTAATTTCATGCCCAAAGTTTGATTTTTCTTCCTATGGCCGTTCATTTAACCAGCTGCTTCTTTCTTGGCAGGATAATCCTGAAGTTTTATTTTCAGAGAAAAGAAAGTATTCTTAATGTCACTGAACTGTATTATGATTGAATGCAAGCAAGTATTTGAATTAATGAATCATTGATTCCTGGACCATTGTCAGCCAGGGTTAGATCAGTTGGCCAGATGTCTCTTTGGTGAATTGTTTATGATCGTAAGGTCTATATTTTGAGAACCAGACCTCACTGCTTTAGCACTGAATTTACTGAGAGCCCAAGTTTGATTTCTTTTTTCCTTTCAGAGCAACTTTAAATAAAATGTAAAATTCAGAATAGTCATTCCTTTCTTTTGTAAAAGGAAATATAATTATACTCTTGCAGCAGAATGGCTATGAACAGTATAATGATTTAAAAGCATTACCATTTAGATGGTAAAAAAGTTTCACTACTAAGCAGTGGTGACCAGTGGCATCATTATAACTTTATCAATTAAAGATTGCCACCGCCACAGTTCGAGTTGTTGTGTATATTTAAATTATGTGACTAGCCTTTTTTTCTCAAAATTGAGATGACCATCTAATGCTAAATAGTCATCAAAGCTATGGGGATGTATATAGATATTTGAGATATTTTGCCTTTACATAATTTCTATTCTTATTTATTTTCCATTCCGTTCAGTCTGTCAACCATTGAATGACATTACTCATAAACAGGGTACCATCTCGATTCATGATGCCTCGTAGGGTGGCTCTGTTGGGAAACATAAGGAGCTATTTTATTCATTATGTCAGTATGTACTGTACATAATCATTAATGGATGATGTAACTGTATTCTAATGGTTTTTTTGGCTGCCTTCTCCAAAAGGCTAAGTTCAAAGATAGTATCAGTTCATTTTTCTGGAAAGGGAGATTAACTTTTTTGACCCCAGAAGAATCACTCTATGGTGTTTCAATTTGTCCCTTCAGTCAGTAGGTCCTGCCTATTGTAACAAGTTTCTGTGTTAGATTCTATAGCACAATGATTTCCAGACCTGGCCACCATCAGAATCTACTGAAGAATTTTAAGAAAACAATTGCATGGGCCACATCCTGATTCTGGGGATTTGGAGTGGGACCAGGAATTTGCATTTTAAGAAGTACTTAAGCAATTTTAATAGCCATTGCCTTTGGGATGATTAAGCTACAATCCCTTCTAAGCTTCTTTGCCTGAAAGTATGGATAAGTAAAAATTATTTTAGTACAGGTTAGATGATAACTATAAAAGATAACTTCTTTGGTTAGCTTAGTGCTATTTGTTTGTTTAAAGTTTATCTATCTGGAGAGAGAGGAAAGGACAGGGAGAGAGGATCCCAAGCAGGCTCTGCATTGTCAGCACGGTGCCCGACGTGAGGCTTGAACCACAAACTATGTGATCATGACCTGAGCTGAAATCAGAAGTTGGACACTCAACTGACTGAGCCACCCAAGCACCCCACAGTTATCTTAGTGCTCTTAAATCAGGTCTTAACTCCAGAGTCCCCACATCCCAGATTACTTAGTCACTCATTTTATAATAACATCTTGCATTTTTGGATCCAGTGTAAGTGTGAGGCTCTGTGCCACATGTTTTACATGCACTATTCCATTTAATCCTCACAGTAGTATGGTGTAAGAACTATTATTATCTCCATGTTTTAAAGTGTGTCAATAGTCAGGGTAATTAGAATGTGTGGCTGTAAATATTGCAGAGTTGGAACCTGCGCCCAGTCTGACTGCAAAGCCCATGCCTTGTGCTGAGGTGGCCTCTGGCATCCTGTATGAGATGTGTTGAGTGTTACTGTCTTAAAACAATGGTCCTTGGGAAGAGAACCACATAATGCTTTTTGGAGTGAGATAAAGCAAAGCTGTGTAAAGTATAATTGTTTACGTCTATTACCTAGTCTTTTGCCTGAAGTATTCACAATTTGTTCTCTGAGAAACTATCTCCAGTGACAATGATTTCCAGATAAAAGATATACATTCCTTAGCACTGAATAAATCTAAAAGATCATATACTGTGTTCATTTATGTCCCTGCCTTTAGATGTAACCCTTAAAGATTCTCTGTGTGTTCATTTCAGAAGTTTTTTTTTAAAGATACCAGCTTTTTTTTTCTTGTATGTTTCATAGGCTTCCCCTACCTAATTAGCCTCTCCTTTACACCTGGTCTTTACAGTTAGTCTTTGAAAGAGAAAGCCTTTAATTTTATTTATTTATTTATTTTTAAATATTTTTATTCATTTCTAGGAGAGAGAGACAGATAGCATGAGCAGGGGAGGGTCAGAGAGAGGGAGACACAGACTCCGAAACAGGCTCCAAGCTCTGAGCTGGCAGTCAGCACAGAGCCCGACGTGGGGCTCGAACCCATGAACCGCAAGATCATGACCTAAGCGAAAGTCGGACGCTTAACCGACTAAGCCACCCAGGCGCCCCAGAAAGCCTTTAATTTTAAAATATTTGAAAACTTTATTTTTTCTACTCCCATTTCCTCCTATGACAAATTTTGTAGTTGGCATCATTTGCTGGGTCATGTAGGGAAAATGGCTCTTTTGGAAGAAATGGACCTGAACTACACTTGAGTTCAATATGAAAATAAGAAAGAAAGAAAAAGCCTACTTAATTCTTGCCATCTTCCTCCAAATTTAGTCAGATTTTTAAAAATACCTATATGTACTGGATATCTTCCATTTACTTTGGAATAGTACTAAAAGGAAATCTTCGTAGATTAATTATTCTATATCCAGTTTAGCAAAATATTTTTGGATAGAATAAAGTTTAAGACTGTGAGATTCAACAAACTTTTTTTTTAATCCACTGTATTTCTCAAACATTCCCAGCATTTCTTGTTAATCTAACTAGCTTTACAAGTGATGCTATTAAACTGTAATTGTAGGATCCTTTGTTCTCTTCCCTCCAACACTTTTTCTGGGACTTAATCTCACCTGACATTCTCAAATTATTACCAATTTTTTAAAATGCCCAATTGGTCTCCCTTCCTCAGTTATGCATTCCCCAACTTAATATGTCCGGTTGGACTAAATCTGCTATTTACATGACACGCCTATCCCAACTTCCATATTGATCATGTGGAAAAGCTCAGGAGCTTTAGAGAAGCCAGTAGAATTCCCTTTGTTCAAGTAAGCCTGACACCACGGAGCAGTTCAGGGTAAGAGGACTTGGCCAGGAAATGAAGCATTTCCAAATAGAGTTCCCTTGTATTGAATCTTGTACCACTCCCTCTACCATCCCCAAAGTATTAGTTGGTTTAGACCCAGATTTTTATGACCTAGTGGGTAAGAAACTGACAATCCAGAATATGGATTTGGTACAGCCTTAGCTGGGATGAGGAGTAGTTTTAGATATACTGGTATAGAAAGATGTGTTGTCAGGGTGCCAGCGTGGCTCAGTGGTTAAGCATCTAACTCTTGTTCTCAGCTCAGGTCATGATCTCCCCATTCATGACATCGAGGCCTGCATTTGGCTCTCCTGACAGCATGAAGCTTCCTTGGGATCTCTCTCCTTCTCTCCGTCCCTCTCCCACTCATGCTCTTTCTCAAATAAACATTTAAAAAAAGATGTATTAATAGTTAAAGGAGGAAAAGGCAAACCTCAGAACAATGTTTATGGCATCATCCTATTTAAGTTAAAAAATTTGGGGGGAGGGGGGCGCGGCGCCTGGGTGTTTTAGTTGGTTAAGCATCTGACTAGTTCCGGTCTTGATCTCATGGTTCATGAGTTTGAGCCCTGCTTTGGGTGAGCACAGGCTGCACTTCAGGTGAACTCAAGCCGCACATCCAGTGAGCATGAGCCCTACTTCACGTGAGCCCCATTTCTCTCTCCCTCTCTCTGCCCTTCATGGGATATACTCCCTCTGTCTCTCTCTCTCCCCTCCTCTTTCCCCCCTCCTCTCCCCCTGTCTCTCTGCCCCTTGCCCACTTGTACCCTCTCTCAAAAAAATTTTTTTAAGTATATTAGTGTGCAAACAGACACATGAAGCTTTTAGCAGAGCTTCCCTCTGAGGAAGGGATGGGCTATGCAGAAGAGAGGCTTTCACTTTTCTGTAGACTGCAGCATTTCAGTCTTTTTTTAAAAAATTTTTAACATTCATTTTTAATAGAGAAAGACAACACGAGTAGGGGAGGGCAGAAAGAGAGGGAGACACAGAATCTGAAGCAGGCTCCAGGCTCTGAGCTGTCAGCACAGAGCCCAATGCAGGGCTCAAACCTACGAACTGTGAGATCATGACCTGAGCTGAAGTCTGAGCCATCCAAATGCCCCATTTTTATTTTTATTTTTTTATTTTTATTTTTTTTAATGTTTTATTTCTAGGAGAGAGAGAGAGCGTGAGCAGGGGAGGGTCAGAGAGAGAGAGGGAGTCACAGATTGAGACAGGCTCCAGGCTCCAAGCCGGCGGTCAGCACAGAGCCCGACGCGGGGCTCGAACCCACGAACCGCGAGATCATGACCCAAGCGAAAGTCGGACGCCTAACTGACTAAGCCACCCAGGCGCCCCGCAAATGCCCCATTTTTTTAAAAAATTTTTTAAACATTCATTTTTAATAGAGACAGAGCACAGTAGGGGAGGGCAGAGAGAGAGGGAGCATTTCAGTCTTAAAATGAAAATGCATCTTTTGTTTTAAAAAGTTAACAGATAAAACAAACCAATATGTTTCATGGGAGTACTCTAGTGGCTTATCAACTGGGCAGATCTACCAGAAAACAGAAAACGTTGGCTTCTTTACCCCCTTCATCTGAATTGTTCCAACAGTGTTTTCTCTGTGAACGTTCTGTGAGAAGGGCTGGAGCACTGCTTCTTCAATGTTACTTTTTGGTCTTAGTAGCATAATTTATAAGATCAATAGAAACTTATAGCAGGGACTCTTTTAAAGGATTATTTCTGATTTCTGTCTCCTCTCTTTTTAAGCATTGAAATCTTTTAGGTATCTACTCTTTGAGGGGAATTGTATACCATGGCCCCTGTAGTAATGGGAATGATACTTCAACTCTTTGTTGATTCTCTTTTTAAAAAAATTTTTTTTAATGTTTTATTTATTTCTGAGAGAGAGACAGTGTGAGCAGGGGAGGGTCAGAGAGAGAGGGAGACACAGAATCTGAAGCAGCCTCCAGGCTCTGAGCTGGCTGTCAGCACGGAGCCCAACGCGGGGCTCAAACCCACAAACCGTGAGATCATGACCTCAGCCGAAGTCTGACGCTTAACCAGCTGAGCCACCTAGGTCCCCCTGTTGGTTCTCTTTTAAAAAGCTGTTTCCAGCAGAGACCTTGTCTCATGCTCCTACCTCTATTTCAGTCACTTTATCCTTTTAAGTATAACCTCCAAGGTTTAAAGACAACCTGACTGTTTAGGGGGAACCAAAATACCTGTGATATTACTTGGCCTGGCCATTGCTGTCTTGGTAGTCTGGGGAGAGATACTGGCTGTTACCTCTCTTCTTTCTTCCCATCCCTCCCTCCCCTTTGTCTCTTGACCCTTCCCCTCCCTCTTATAGGTTATACTAGATTATTGTATGTATGACTAAAGACTTTCTGTCTGCATCTATCTTCTATCTTCATTTCCTTTTCTTTAATTTTCCCCCATGAGCAGTAATTAAACTGGGCAAATATTTAAAATAATTTGCTGCAAATCTGTCCCAATAATGGAATTAAGTTTTTCTCTTTTCTCTTGCTCCATTGAATTACACATTTTATAGCTGTTCCTGAGCCAGTGCTCAATATACGCAGATATAATTGTAAATAACTAAATGCTGAGAGTACACACTGGTCTATTCCTTATATGTCCATTTGTGTCCTTATGGGTCTTGTCTCCAGGTCTTGGCATGATTTTTTACTTTCTATTGCCAACCCCCTCCCACTTCCGTTTTCTTCTTCCAAATCTTTCTAGACCTAACCAGATTTTCTCAGTTTAATGAAGAAGTGGTTCTATCATTAGGCTTTTGTTGATGAACAATACTGTATGGGATGAGAATGGCCATCCATGAATTCCTAGAGGGCAGGGACTATGCCTTGGTCATCTTTATTCTCCCAGTGCCAGCATGGTGCAGGCAAAAGGTGCCCCGTCAGTATTTTTAGACAAAGATCGCTGGTGTGCCCTTTGGTAACTTTGTAGCAGACATATTTGTACAAAAAACTGATCATTGTGAAAATGTAACTTTGTGATGTATAATTGCCTCTCCCCAAACAGTCTTGTTTACATGACAGAAAAACTGTAACTGCTTGTATGGTTTCTGTAAATTCTCAAAGAATGCCTCCAAATGGGAAATCTGTATACTTTGGTGATTGCATTCAAGTGAAACACTCTACCCTTTATTCTGCTTGAGATCAGGTGTGTGCTATCACATTTGTATCCTAACTTTTTTAACGGTAAGCATCTATAACTAGTTTACTTGAAACATTATCTTTTCTCATACATTTAAATTTAAAAAGGAGACAGTTCATTTTTCTTTTAATCCACAAGAGGAGTCCTTGCAACAACTGCACACATTCTTCTAATGTGTTTCTGCATAGGTAGAACCACACATATGGATTTTGAAAAAAAAAAATCCATGGTTGTTTGTGTGGTTTACAAGGATATGGTTTAGCAATCAACTTTATAATACGAAGAAGGAATTCTTGATTGTAATTTGCTTATGCAAAGCGTCCTCTTCATGTCAGAAACCTATAAAAATAACCAGAGATGATTTGCCATTGCAATCCTGTCTATAAAATCAAACTAAGAAAGTGCGAGTAATTAAATGACCAAGAATCTTTGATTCATGTTTTATCTCTTTCTTTTAGAACTGCCACTGGATGACCTGGATTCCCTGTAATTGATAATGTTGGAGATCGGTTCTGCAACTTTCTTCCATATTCACTTGTTAAAAACAAATAGAATGCAAGTTCCTCCACTCCAGATTATGAAAACAGTACTTGGAAAACTGAAAACTATCTAAATGATTGTCTTTGGTTGGGCCGTGTTCTTAGTGAGCAGAAGCCTTGGCCAGGGTCTGCTGTTGACTCTTGAGGAGCACATCGCCCACTTCCTGGGGACTAGAGGTGCCCCCGCTACCATGGGAAATTCCTGTATCTGCCGAGATGACAGTGGAGCGGAAGATAGTGTTGACACTCAGCAGCGGCAAGCCGAGAACAGTGCAGTGCCCACTGCTGACATGAGGAGCCAACCCCGGGACCCTGTTCGGCCACCAAGGAGGGGCCGAGGACCACATGAGCCAAGGAGAAAGAAACAAAATGTAGACGGACTAGTGCTGGACACGCTAGCAGTCATACGGACTCTTGTAGATAAGTAAGTATCCGACTCCTCGTCGCCTGTGGGATGACAGTGTTCTACAGGACCCATAACCTTTGACTCCTTCACTTCGTTAGGATCTCTTCGCCAAGCCTTGAGCTTAGAAGGCAAGGGAGAATATTTTATTTCTCCTCTGATGGAAGAGTAAATTATAAGGTTTGATGTTTTCACTTGCTAACATCTACTCCTATCTGGAAATGTCTAAACATTTCGATAGCAGGTAACACTAATTAAAGCTACGGTCTTTATTAGGGAATGTAGCAAATAAGGGGTGAGTTTGTGTTGCAGACTACAATAGAAAATGGTTTCTCAAAGACCAATTCTTATCTTGCTTGCCTATCTACTCCATGCACCAGATATTGAAGAGGAGTTATTTTTCCAAAAGCATGGCTGTGTGCACTTTCTGTTGGCAACATAAGGACATAGATCAAGGAAAGCGTTCATCCTCGCTTTTTTTGTATCCCTTATTTGGCCATCTTAGATCCATTTGGGAAGCTTGTAAATTGAAACTGCAAGGCACACCTGTACCTGTTTTGTTTCTCCCCTGCTTTGTCTAACTATGTGTACAAAATCCCAGATTGAATAACAGTGAAATGAAAGAATATTGTTCAAATTGAAAAAATACTTTAACTGTGAGATCATGACCTGAGCTGAAGTCTCACGCTTAACCGACTGAGCCACTCAGGCACCCCTAGCGTTATATATTCTAACTCCATCCACATCATTGTAAGTGGCAAGATTTCTTTTTTTTTTTTTTTGATGGCTGAGCAATATTCCATTGTATATATGCATCTTCATCCATCAGTCAGTGGACATTTGGGCTCTCTCCGTAATTTGGCTGTTGTTGATAATGCTGCTATAAACATTGGGTTGCATGTACCACTTGGAATCAGTATTTTTGTATCCTTTAGGTAAATACCTAATAGTGCAGTTGCTAGGTCATAAGGTAATTCTGTTTTTAGCTTTTTTGAGGAACCTCCATACTGTTTTCCAGAGTGGCTACACCAGTTTGCATTCCCACCAGCAGTGCAAAAGGGTTCCCCTTCCTCTGCATCCTCGCCAACACCTGTTGTTTCTTTGTGTTGTTAATTTTATGAATTTAATGTTCAAATAGAAAATATTTATTGAATATAAATCTATGCCACTTACATCCCTCAAACTCAGGTAAGGGGCTAGAATCTTATTTAAAGTTTCTTCGGGATGCCTGGGTGGCTCAGTCAGTTAAGCATCCAACTTTGGCTCCGGTCATAATCTTGTGGTCCCTGAGTTCAAGCCCCGCATCGGCTCTGTGTTAACCTCTCAGAGCCTAGAGCCTGTTTCAGATTCTGTGTCTTCCTCTCTCTCTGCCCCTCCCCAGCTCTTGCTCTGTCTCTCTCTGTCTCAAAAATAAATAAACCTTAAAAAAAATTTTTTTAAATAAATAAAGTTTCTTCATGGTGGCTTTTTTTTTTCTTTTGTGAGCGAGGACATGCAAGCACGTGAGCAGGGGAGGAGCATAGGGAGAGAGAATCTTAGGCAGAGCTGCACATGGGGGGTTGGGGGGGTGCACACAAGGCTCCATCTCACAACCCTATTAAGGTCATGAGCTGAGCTGAAATCAAGAGTCAGACGCTTAACCGATTGAGCCACCCAGGTGCCTCTCTTTATGGTGACATTTAAAACATACTGTAAAATTATCATGAAAAGGTGCCCTTCCCAAATAAGGAAACCACAAGCAGTGTTATTTAAGCCCATTCAAGAAACAAGTTCAGAATAGGCTTTGCCATATTTTTTAAGAAAGTGATTAAGAGAGTGTGGAGATTTATCTCCAAGCTTTTAGAAAATACTACAAATTATAAGGGATTTTGTTGATGAAGCAAATGATTCACTTACCTGAGGCAAGTAGTGTACATTTGAGTAATAGTGTCACCTCTACCTTAAACCTGCTTCTACTGAATTGTAGCTACAACTCGTCTAAAGATGAACAAGTAAGACAGATGTAGAACAAGTGTGACGGGACCTGTTCGAGAAGCCGTTGGCAAAACAAGGTTCAGACCGCTACATAGTCACTGCACCTTGTTTTTCAGAAACTGCTAAAGGAGAAGAATATCATACCTTTAAAGGTTTAAAGCTCTTTTTTTTTTTTTTTTTTTTTATTTCTAGGAGAGAGAGAGAGACAGCGTGAGCAGGGGAGGGTCAGAAAGAGAGGGAGACACAGAATCTGAAACAGGCTCCAGGCTCTGAGCTGGCAGTCAGCACAGAGCCCGACGCGGGGCTCGAACCCACGAACCGCGAGATCATGACCTAAGCGAAAGCCGGACGCTTAACCGACTAAGCCACCCAGGCGCCCCTAAAGGTTTAAAGCTCTTAAGACTAACCATGAAAGATAGGACCAATGGACTTAGAAAGACTATACGTACAAAGATATATGCAGATGTCACAATTCTAGAATAATCGGTATTGATTGTTTTCCTCTATCTGCTTGGTTACTTAGGAAAGGAGGTCCTGATCTGAGAGAGGAGAGCAGTTTCTAAAGCTTGCTGCAAGAAAGACTTGCTATATGGAAACCAACTTGACAATAAACTATTTAAAAAAAAAAAAAAGAAAGACTTCCTCTAGGAAACACTTTATACTTATTTTGACGTTCTCTTATTTGCATTTATCTTTTTTTTTTTTTTTTGGTAGTGACTTTATCCTCAGATTGTCAGTGGTATTAATATTATTCTCATATAGTTTGGAACTTTAAGTTATAGATTCCTCCCAATGGAAGTTTTTTTCCTCAGTGTGTTTGTGTGTGTGTGTCCATCCTGTCATTCTATCTTCCTGTCATTTTTGTTGTCCTCTCCATCTGCCTTCAGCCTATGACTTAGCCTAAACTTGGTGGCTCTGAGTTCCCATAGCCCGAGTCCTGCTGCATGGCTTTCTTTGCCTTTTCCGTCCCTGGAGACTTGGCAGCTTAATATCCATTGTAGCCCAGATTTATCATTCCTAACTTTTTTCAACTTCTTTCACTGAGAAGGAAACCCCGTCTGGGCTTTAGTCTGTTCCATCCCTTGTACAGGTGGGGTTTGGTCCCCTACCATGTAGGCATAGAGTTCCTGGTCACCTCTGTCTAGTTCCAGGCAGTGAGCCCATTGTCCTGCAGCTTTAGCTCCTGCCTCCCACCAGGAATTTCTGCTGCATTTCTGTTCCACAGAGAAGTTTATCTTGTTTTTTGAATGTAAGGATATGTGTGTCGTTTAAGTGCATCCATGTAGAATCAAGGTGTTTATAGTCCTTATTGGTCACTGACTCTGCCATATTTTTATTATTCTCTTTTTCCCTAATCCAGCTGTCCCCTTTGCCCCACCCACTATCCAAATATCAGTGGGTAATCATTCTCATGAATTTAAGGTATATTCTTCCAATCTGCCTGCCATATGTTTGTCTGTATCTGAATAGGACATTTATAATAGTATTTTGTGTGTGATTTTAAAAACTTGGATAAGTGATAAATAAGTCTTTGTTTTTAACTTCTCTCGACATTACGTTTGAGACCTGTGTTGCTGTATATCAAGCTACAACTGCTGAGTCCTGCAGAGTATTCCTTTGTATACTTGAAACTCCTATATTTTGCTATCCTGTTATCTGGTGATGATCACTTACATTAATTCCAAATTTTTGTTCCTACAAATAACATTACAACAAATAACCTCATACACATCTCTTACCTGTGTAATACTTTCTCTGCCATTGTTGGGATGTTTAATTTCATTATTGCCAGATCGTTCTCCAGAAATATTTGTAATCAGTCAGTTATATCATTTAAGACAAATCTTTTGAATGGTTATTTGTTACTTCTTTTGAGAGAGAGAGGAAGAGAGTGTGTGCATGCGTCAGGGGAGGGGCAGAGAGAGAGGGAGAGAGAGAATCCCAAGCTCCACATTGTCAGCTCCATGCAGGGCTGGATCTCACAAACCATGAGATCAGGACCTGAGCCAAAATCAAGAGTCTGATGCTTAACCAACTGAGCCATCCAGGCGCCTCTAAGGCACATCTTTTAAATGAATATTTTCCATTGTTATGGAAAGATTCAGGATATGTCAGATAACCAGTACCTAATGAGTACCTGAAATGAACTTACTAATTTCCATGTTATAAGAGAATTCCGAAGATTAAATGATTGAAGACCATAGTTTTTACAGGTTTTTTAGTAAAGCAGAGAACCATGATATATAAATAAATGTGAATTAGATCTCAGTAATTATATTTATTATTGTTTGATGGAAAATACTTCATTCATTATTGAAGTTCCCCTAAAGCACTTCCTTAAGATTCCTGGGATGACAGATTGAAAACCCACTGAATTCAGGTATATAATGCCATTTTTAGAGCAGCATCTACAATATTAAATAGTTCCTCAATTAAGTTTGGTTTCTTTTTCTTCTGCCGTTTTATGAAACTTAAGGAAATAGTGATACTTCCCAGAAGAACACTTAAGAGTGAAGACATTTATGTAGGTACTGCTTCCATAAATCCTCAGTTGAGCTTGTAATCTCCCTTCCTGGTGTTTCTTTGAGTTAAGTTGGAGGAAGATGTTGGTTTCTCTCTCTGGATCATCTCAGTTGGCGTGGGCCTCTAGAGGAAAGCTGAAAGTAGTTCTGGGGTCTCCAGTTCTGGTCCTGTGCTTTTGCTCCAGGCCATGTGGTGATCCTTGTTTATGCCCCCCGCCCATTTTATCTGTGGGCCATCACAGATGATGGCCTTGGAAATGAGCACATGTGGTGTAGATGTGTCCTTACAGTGTGTATCTCCAGTTGTCTCTTCCATCTCTTTATCCACAACCTTCCGTGTTCGTTTCTTCTTTCTCTTTCTACACCCACACCTTCAGTTTGAGTTTTTATTTGGAATTGTCATTTTTTACTTCTTCAAGTTTGATGTGTTGACTATTTGTTTTTCAGTGATCAGGAACCTCCCTATTCAATGATTACATTGCACGAAATGGCAGAAACAGGTATTTTTCAAGTTTTTTAAAAAATACTTTCTAAAGAATTAATGATTGTGAAAAAAATGGCCACTTCTTTTAAAATAAAAGATTCCAAAAGTATTTAACGCACATGACCATGAAAAAAGCCATTAGTATATAGAAATTTTCCTATACAAGGGTAAAAATGAATAATCACTATATATTGCATCCTGAATATGTAGCCGCACCTCTTCAGTAATGGTTTTACTTCACTGAAATTATTAAAAGAAAAATTTGGGGAGCATTGACAGATCTTTGACCAAAACTCTTCCAGAATGGGAAGGGTAATTTTTTGTCCCTTAATTTCCTAAGTATCATTGTGAAAGTAGAGCCCACTGCTTCAGATATTTATTTTTCTCAGTTCGCTCCTATGTTACAAACAAGATGCTGAAGACTATTTTAATTATAATCTGAAAGCCCAGGACCGTAGCTTCAATTCTCTCCAAATAAAGATACCACCAAGTCATCAGGCTCCTGCAAATTAAGAATCATTTGTTCTACCATGATGACTACAATTAATGACTATGTCCATGCCAAATGTTAGCTGCTTAAAAGCTACAGGATGAAAGCCAAAAGTGTCTAAATATGAAATCACCTTGTGTTCTAAGTACATATTTTCACATTTTAGAAATGATGGCTCTTCCATATAATCTTATCGATTTGCTCTTAGATGAAGGATGGTTGGATGTTGTCCAGTCTTTAATTAGAGTTATTCCATTGGAAGATCCACTGGGACCAGCTGTTATAACATTGTTACTAGATGAATGTCCATTGCCCACTAAAGTAAGTTAATACTTTCTCTTTAATGAAACTGTCACCTATGCTTAAACAAAGGATGAATGCCTACAAAGAACTTTTGATATAATGCATTTCCTCTTTATATATTTGGGGTCTGTTTCATCCAATATTGACTTCATTGTGTAAACTTTTTTTTATTACTAATGAAGTGTTACATCCTCTTTCCATCAGCAACTTACTATAAAGCTTTAGTTTAAAATTTTAAAATGTTAGAAATGAAAGTATTTATACTTGAAATGGCAATCTTTATCTGAAATCAGAAGAGTGTTCCATTGCTGAGCTGATTTTCTTCTCTCTAAACAATTTCCTCATAACAAAAGGTTTTCTTTAATGTTTTCTATAAAGAGAAAACTATTACGCTGAAAGCACTTGTGAGTCTTACTCAAACATATGAAAGATTGGTATGACCTTGATTTTCCTTTATACAGAACAAAAGTATCAAACTTTCATTGCCTTAGTCCGTTTCTTCTTCGGAATACTTTTTTTTTTTTAATTTCTAATTTTGGATGCTGGCATCTGTCATTTGTTTGAGTCTCAAACATTTGGGCACAACATGGAAAAAACTTATGGACAGAAGAGAAAAGCCTTTGGCCCAGTCACTGATGAAATGACCTTTACCTAGCTGTATAAGGGGTTTCTGTTATTATTTGCCTCAGAACCTCTGGTGAGCTTTGTTCTTGCTTGATTTAAAAAAAACTGTAAGTAACTTTTTACTGTAACATCACTAAGACCCTATTGTTATCAATCATATTGGCATTTGGGTGGATTTACTCTGTTTAATGATTCAAGAGTAAATAGCATATTTTTGATACAACTGGTACATTTTGAATGAAGTGGAATGTAGCAGTTCCTGTAAGAAAACTTCCATGTTGATCCAACAACATTGATATCATTGGGTGCATCATATTATTTTGTATGTTCATTCTGAGTTAATACCTGGCTATAGCTTTTGTCTCAAATAATTCTCCTGGAGGAAAAATCCTAAGTAATGTATTTACCAAATTCCCTCATTCATTTTGGCTTTTAGGATGCACTCCAGAAATTGACTGAAATTCTCAATTTAAACGGAGAAGTGGCTTGCCAGGACTCAGGTCATCCTGCTAAACACAGGAACACATCTGCAGTCCTCGGCTGCTTGGCTGAGAAACTAGCAGGTAACTCTGGGAACCTCTACGAAGAAAGGTCTTTGGTTTTTTCACATAAAGGAGAAGACTGCAGGTCTTTAAACCTGTATCAGAAAGGAGTGTCTCAAAAGAAATAAAATAAAAATAAAAATGTAAATAAATACATATATACATACATACATACATACATACTGAGGGACAAGAACTAACTGGAAAAAAGTACTCAGAGTCCAAAGAGATGAATGCAATCTAATTTAGCTTTGAGGACTTTCAGAGAGACATCTATTTATCTTAAATGTTCGTTTTTGAATGAGAGAGAGACTGAGCACAAGTGGGGGAGGTGCAGAGAGAGAGGAAAAAACAGGCTCCAGACTCTGAGCTGTAAGTGCAGAGCCTGATGCTGGGCTCAACCCCAAGAACCTGAAGTCAGATGCTTAACAAAATAAGCCACCCAGGCACCCCCAGAGAGACATTTAAAAGAAAAAGCTGTACTTATTTCCTTTAAAATTAAGAATAAAAGGCTGAATTCAGTATAATAAATGAAGATTATGGAGGTATCTTTCTATGCATATAATAGACAATATACATTTATGCACTTTATAGAGTTTAGCTGGATAATAGAGCCCTACAAGGTAGGAGAAGAGGAAAAAAAACTTTTCAACTGGAGCAATTTCTGAGAAGAGAAGCAGATATTTAACTTGGTTATGAACATTATACACTTTAGGAAAGTTAACATCAAAGTGCAGGTGAATAATGTAGCTATTAGGTTAGGTCCTGTATGCTGGAAGAAACAATGGATTCCAAATCAGGGCACGTGGGTACTGCCTCTGATTCTGCCACATGTGCCCCAAGTTCACTGGAATGAGTGACTTCACTCTGTGGGCTCAGTTGTTCTGCTGTGAAATGGAAACAGTACTATTCTCTGCCTCAGAGAAGGACGCTTGACTAAGATACTGTGCATGAGAGTGCCTTGTCAAAGAGTTCTAAAAAACCATTTTACTGTTACTAGTTACTGATGAAAAAGAATATGGCCCGTTTCATTGTATCTCGTGTTTGTTGTGTTTGTCCAGGTCCTGCAAGTATAGGCTTGCTTAGCCCCGGAATACTGGAATATTTGCTACAGTGTCTGGTAAGTGAGGCATCAAAGCCGGTTACTCTTAGTCATCTACAACTGCATTTTTCTAAAATTGCCAGTTTAACCACTGGCACAGAGAATGGAATCAGTTATAAATTTTATTTGCAGGTGTTTCCTGAGTGTTTATCTATTCCCTCCTATGTTTAAAAAAAAAAAAAAATGAGGGTGGGATAGGAATTTATTGCAAGCAAAAGCAGCCAAGTTGGTCTGGTTTTAAATTTAGTCCTAAGATAGCTGCTATGATTGGCTTTTGTGTGTGTGTCCTTAGGGCCTGCCAAATGGTAGTAGGGACCTCCTCAGTGGAAACAAAATTACATGGCATTCCAAGCCAGGAAACTGTCAGGTCAGATTGCCCTTGCGTATAAATCTCCACGCCTTCCCTCCCCCTCTGGCTACTGCTCTTAGAACTGTTGTCGTGGATTATTTGATCTATTGTCTGTGAAGCTTGCGGTTTGCTGAGGCTGTGCTGTCAGAGCTCTCACACTGTTGGACTGCAGACTTGACTGGTCTGTGTTTGTAAAAGTTATTTTTGCCTTCTTCAAAATCTGAAAGACCTTATTTTTCAGTACCTATATGATATATACTTAACACACACCATGATGGTAAGCAAGCCCTGTGGGGATATAAAAGTAGTATAACGAGTACTTTGCCCTCAGGAAGTTTCCTGGTTAACTGGGGGAACAGAACTACTCAGACAAGACAGTTAGCTTCCATTTTATGACAGGATGTGATCAAGGGCAAAATCCCCTCTCTCAGACTAAGTGCCATAGGAGTGCTGAGAAGGTGATGGGAGGTGGAGGATAGTGGTGGTAAGTGCCAGAGGAACCATGGGAGATGGGCTTGCAGATGAAGGTGGGACCTCAGCTGGGTCACATCACCGGTGAGGATTTGACTGTGCACACTAGAGGGAAAAATGGGTTTTGGCTAAAGGCCCATCACCAGCAGAAGCTCAGAAATAGAAATGACCATGCTCCTGGCATATTACAGAGAACTGTCTGATCAGGAGACAGTGTTCAGAGACAGGAGGACAGGCCTGAACAGCCTGATGGGAAGGGCTCTGGGCCTGAAAAATCAGACTGAGGAATTGAAAGTGGATGTGACAGGAAGCACGGTACCGAACAGGCTTTGCTGCAGGGCATGCTGGTGGTTACAGGAGAGTTGCAGAACCTTTGAGCCCCAGAGAAGTGAGTAGGAATCACCGGGTGTTCCAGAAAGCTCCTTTGCAAGCTCCTAACCTAGCTGTGGTAAAGGATGACTCTGAGAAGATGTGATGTTAAGCAGGTAGACCTTTCTTTAAATGATGAGCACATGTGATGTGAAATTAAATGTAATTTAAAGAGCGCTCTCCCACCTACCATTAGCATTTGTGGATTTCCTTGCAGAGAACAGATTGAAAACTAAACTGTCAGGTGTTCATTCCATCATTTATAATTTTGGAACCTGGTAGTAATGCGTGGTTCCTTTAAGGGTTCTCAATAAAAGTCATTGTTAGCTACAATTCTAGGTTTCTGTTTGGCTTGCTTAAATGAATGTAGGAATCAGCATGGTTTTCTTTCACAAAACCCTAATATAAATGTTACCAAGTAGAATAATGCAGTGCACCTAACAAAATACTTTTGAAATCTGCATATCTGTAAATGAACCCGATGACATCAAGAAAATAATATATGATTTTATGAGACTCTGTCTTGGTTCCTATTACTAACAATATTAGCAAACAGAGGATTGAGGACTCAGATGAGCAAAACTCTTCTGATTGCACCAAAAACATCAAGCATGTATTGGGTAAGAAGAAGAAATTGGTAACTCGCCGCCTCCGCAGGGGAATGATGTTTTTGCTCTTGTTTCTCTATCTTTTGTTGTCTTTCAGAAGCTACAGTCCCACCCCACAGTCATGCTCTTTGCACTTATTGCGCTGGAAAAGTTTGCACAGACAAGTAGGTATAGTGACTTCTTGCACTAATGATCTTCCTGTATCAGCTGTTAAAAATCTTATTTTTCATACTTACTGGGTGAGCTTATGCTTTGAGCCCCATCAGTCAGGCACATGTTCTGTGTTTTTCTGGATAGACACTTCAAGGCCAGTGAGATGTAACAGGGACAAAAGTCAAGAGTTTCTCACCTAAGAATCAAAGCTTAATGACCGTGGTTACTCACTTTTTGTGGCTAAAAAGTTAGTGAGGAAGGGCGCCTGGGGGGCTCAGTCGGTTAAGTGTCCAACTTCGGTTTAGGTCATGGTCTCAGTTCATTAGATCGAGCCCTGTGTCAGGCTTTGCACTGACAGCACGGAGCCTGCTTGGGATTCCCTCTCCATCTCTCTCTGCCCCTTCCCCACTTGCGCCTTCTCTCTCTTTGACATAAAATAAATAAATAAACTTAAAAAAAAAGTGATGAGATTGCTACTTCCCAGAAAGTAGTCAAGGCTCCTGGGGTATGTCCTTATTCTAGTTTCCAAGTTGCCTCTCCTCACTCTTTCCCACCCCTTACCTGCCCAGCAAATCATCCTACTCTTTCATGGTTAATTCAGGGTTTATGTCTTCTCAAACAGGTGAAAACAAGTTGACTATCTCTGAATCCAGTATTAGTGACCGGCTTGTCACATTGGAGTCCTGGGCTGATGATCCTGATTACCTGAAACGTCAGGTCGGGTTCTGTGCTCAGTGGAGCTTAGACAATCTCTGTAAGTAGGAGTTGTCCTTCATTAAAATGCCTGTTTCCCCTGCCAAACCCATTTCTTATATAGGATCACTGTTGTTCATTTTGTAATAGTGAGTGTGACACTTTCCTTATAAGGTCCTATACTGTAACTTGGCTGTATTCTAGCAGAAAAATATTCTAGGGATCCTCTAGATAAGAATTACATGGAATGTTTCTAATTCTAGCACTCTCCTGTTCATAAACTTTTACTGGTACCGTATTTCCTGCTGCATCAGGGCCATGAATCATATGGCAGTGTCTAGGGGCACCTGGGTGGCTCACTCAGTTAAGCATCTAACTCTTGATTTAGAGTTTAGCTCAGGTCATGATCTCACGGTTCATTAGTTTATGCCCAACATCGGACTCTGCTCTCACAGCACAGAGCCTGCTTGGGATTCTCTGTCTCCTTCTCCCTCTCCACCCCTCCCCCATGTGGGTGTGTGCACCTGCTCAGATTCTTTCCCTCTCTCTCTCAAAAATAAACATTAAAAAAAAATAGCAGTGGGGCACCTGGGTGGCTCATTAAGCATCCAACTTCAGCTCAGGTCATGATCTTGCATCATGAGTTTGAGCCCCGCATCGGGCTCTGAGCTAACAGCTTGGAACCTGGAACCTGCTTCAGATTCTGTGTCTCCCTCTCAGTCTGCCCCTTCCCTGTTCATGCTCACTCGCTCTCTCGCTCTCTCTCTCTCTCAAAAATAAAAATAAAAAAAAAATAGCAGTGTCTAATCAACTCTTCTGACACAAACTATCTCCTCACTGTTCTACAAGCAGGCCCCAGTCATTCCTGCTTCTGGGCCTTTCCCTCACTTGGAGTTCTCTCTCTTTACTCTTCTCCCTATCCTAACTTGCCTCTTAAAACTCCAGATGCACCTTACCTATGCCAGGAGGGCTGCTCCCGGCTTTTCTTGTTCCCCTCCAACAGCTGCCAAAACTAAAACTACCCGTACTACTAACCCTCACTCCACTTCCATAGTTACACTATGCGGAAGCATGGCGAGACGTGCCCACCCCCCGCCCTGCCCAGCAGCACCGTGCGGAGGTGCTTTGCACACAGCATGTGTGATGCCAGCGGAAGAACCATTCTGAGAAAGTATAATTTGGCGTTTGTTGCATGCAATGTAACAAATACAGGGGACAGAAGCATGAGCCCCACGCTGCTGTCCTAGCCTGTCCTAACTTGTGCTTCATTGATCCTCATATGGTCGTGCAGCAGCAAAGCCAAGGTCTTGAATATCCCTACCAAGTCTGCCATTTCTGAACACCTGCACTTCTTCACTAGCATGGCAGCCAGTAATGACACTAACTCTTCCCCACAACAGCCTCTGCCTTCGAAACATGACCACTTTTTCTTTTACAGTTTTAAAAGACAGTAGGCAGCTGACCTATGAGAAAGTGGACTTGAATAGCATTAGGGCCATGCTGAATAGCAACGATGTCAGCGAGTACCTGAAGATCTCGCCTCATGGCTTGGAGGTAAAGCTCTCATGGATGGAACGTTCAGGGGGAGAAATCTTGGTCTCATTTCCACACCCTGGCCCTGAACAAAAAAGCAATTTTTTGCAGAATAGATGGAAGTTCATTTCGTACTCCAAGAGTGTTTAGAGGTAGAAGTGGCAGAGAGAAGGTGTTTGGGATATTACTTAGTCTTTTATATCCCACAGGTGCTATACTCATAGTAAGCACTATAATATTTTTTGACAATTTGATTTTTTTTTGTAGTTTCAAGTTTTTATTTAAATTCTAGTTAGTTAATATACAGTGTTAATATTGGTTTCAGGTGTAGAATTTGGTATGCATCGCTTAGATACAACGCCTAGTGGCTCATCACAACCAGTACCCTCCATAATGTCCCTCACCCATTTAACCCATCCCTCCGCCCACCCCCCCTCCAGCAATTCTCTTTGCTGTCTGTAGAAAATTTGATTTAAATATGTCTGTTTTCGATCTCTGCCATTTTATTCAGCTAAAGTACAAAGACTAGTGTTTCTTAAAGAGGCCCTTCCTTTTTAAATCCCTGCATAACCAGTTGTATTCTGTCTAATGCTCCTCCTCCTCCCTGTGTGTTGGAAATGTTGCCGATTTTGTGGTGCACATTGGTGAACGCTGCTTGTGTACAAGAAGGCACCATAAGGCACTAGACACGTCAAGATTAAAGAACTGTGTGAAGAATGGCTGCAGACAGCTCTTTGATCTTACGTATTGCTAAATGCCTCCGTAGTTTTCTGCTTTAGGTTATTTTTAGGTATCCCTCTTAACACCCTTCAACATCCTTCTCTGTCCCCATCCTAACAAGTGCAGTTAAGGCCGTGTTAATGCATCTGTAAAAGAGTCCGCTGTGAAGGTAAAACCCTGTACGTACTTTAGAAAGAAGCCAGTAGCCCTCGTTAACTCTTCCTGCGGCCCTCTTTGAAGCCTTCCAACCCGGTTAGAACTCCCTGGGGATAAAACTGTAAAAACAGAGTGTGCTTCATTCTGTTTTGTACTTTTTGTCCCTGGGGATGCACAGAGAAGGAAACGGCCATCCGACTGAAGCTTCAATAAAGAAAAAGACTTTCCACTTCTAAGCGGTCACTTGTCTTTGGTGGTCTCCAGGCATTGATGGTAGACTGTGACCTGCTTTGGTTTTGCCAGGCTCGCTGTGATGCTTCCTCTTTTGAAAGTGTGCGTTGCACCTTCTGCGTGGATGCTGGGGTGTGGTACTATGAAGTCACCGTGGTCACTTCTGGCGTCATGCAGATCGGCTGGGCCACACGAGACAGCAAATTTCTCAATCACGTGAGTACCCTAGAGAGCTGTGTGAGCAGGCCAGCCGCAGGGTTTTGGTGAGCGGGTGGAGGACACGGCTTTTTCAGGTAGGCTTGCACTGTCCTCGCCCCTCGGGCCACACCATGTGCTGTCAGATCCCTCACAGGGGGCTGCTGAATGGACTCAGAAATAACGAAACACAAGTGAACTTGCCCGTCAGCTTTTCTTCCCTCGAGTTTTAAGTTCACGTACATTTTTGCGCACAGGTTGGATGTGTCCTTTGTAGGCTGTCTGCGGCCCCAGCCACGTCTCTGGCTCAGTTTTCATATTGGGACCCATGATTGCTTTTACCTTGCATTTAAGCTTTAGGAACCTTGTAGGAATTCTCTTCCTTTCATAAAATACTAAATGTTGGTTTGAGTTCTTTAACTTGATTTTTATCTTGTGATTGGTAGGCACATTTGTTTTCAATATTTAGCATTAATCTTTTCGTTGTAGAAAGCTGGGAGGTAAGAGGGAAGATGAAATCCCCTAGAAGAAGCAGGATTCAGCTACCACTGGTCAAGTGCGAGGGCTGGGTTTCCTCTCTTTTCTAAAGATATTGATTTCTTGCCAATCTATACCCTTCTGATACCCAGCCTGGTTGGCTTTCTTGTGTTTTTCCAATTTTAAGCTGTTTAGAATCAATCCAGTTTTGATCTGGAATCTTTTGTGGATGTATGATTTTTACCCTTTGAACTGGGAAAACACCTTGGATTATTTTGCTAATTTCAACAATAGTCTCCCATATGTAAGGTGCTAGGTTGGGTTTTAGAAGTGAACCAACAAAACCAATCTCCACTTGCCTGCCATACATATAGGTTCACAAGGACCCTTTCAGCAGGGCTGGATAGCATTTTAGAATTGTGCATGGCCTTTTACTAAACTCCTTGCTACAGAGACCACTGGAGGAAGAGAGCCAGTGGTGAGGTCAGATTCTCATCCAGGATAGAAAACTGGAGCCCTGTCTGCGATTGCTTTCGTTGGGACCTTTCTCTGATGAAGGGGTCCTCACTGACGGGGACTTAATTAAAACCTGGAAGCGTGAGGCTTTATCGTGGCGCCACGTGGTCAGAAGTACATGGGTCTGGAGAACAGTGCCAGTCAGTCCCTTAGTTCCCACACTGGGCACTGATTTAAAGCAGGTAACACCAGTTACCCTGAAAGCCTGACCCAAAGGAGATCCTGAAGACAATTTTTTAGAACTTGGGGAGCAAAAAGGCTTTGTTTCCAGAGCGCTGTCATTTTAGAGCCGTTTGTCTAACAGATGCCACAATGTCCATTTCACAGATGACAAAATAGAGACTGGGAGGACCTAAGGAATATTGGGCTAGAATTCAGGCTCCTTCCTGTTCTTCAAGAGGAGTTTTCTTTGCATTTGACAGTGGGAAGAATATCAGAGAATTTGCTAGGTTCCTCATTTGGATGCAAAAAATTGTTCCATAACTAGAAGAAAGATGGATTTCTTTAGGGAGGAAGCTTTAGGATAACATTTGTTTCTCATCATTTGGCAGCACCCGCCCCTAACGGGTTTACATGTAGTATATCTGATTCTGAATGTTGTAAATGTTTTTTAATATTTAAAATTTTTTAATATTTACCAATGAGGCTACCACTAATTTCTGCCATATCACTGCAGAAATTTGGCTCCTCAGATTAAGATCCTTAAAATGCTGTTTTCGTATCCTCTAAATTGCTTGACAGACTTTTCATTTCTTTCTTTAAAAATCAAAACCAGGGGCGCCTGGGTGACTCAGTCTGTTAAGCATCCGACTCTTGGTTTTGGCTCAGGTTATGATCTTGCGGTTTGTGAATTTTAGCCCTGCATCAAGTTCTGTGCTGAGAGTGTGGAGCCTGCTTGGGATTCTCTCTCTCTCTGTCCCTCCCCAGTGTGTGCACGCACTCTCCCTCTCTGAAAATAAATAAACTTCAAAAACAATTTTTTTTAATCAAAAACAAAACATTTTTTTCCTGATCGAAGTACTTGTTGATTCCCAGTTAGAAATTGGTGAAGTCTGATACCTCTTTTCCCAAATGTAGGATTTGAATCATATTGCCATACTTAAAACTTTGCTTCAAATGGACATTGTTCTGGTGATTCTGTTCTGTTTTGTTTTGTTTTTTGCCGCACAGACAGGGTGTGGTTTTATGAAATAAGTCATCCTTAGATACCCCCAGTCTCTAACAACTTGAAGTCCATCCACAGTGCCTCCTCTTTTAACTCTTAACTGCTCGAGCTTCAGTTTTGAAAGGATGATGAAAGTGTTGGGATTTCATTAAAATGAGACCCTTAAGGACAGTTCTTATTCAGGTCACCTATAGAATAGTTTGTCTTGTGTATTTTTATGGAGGTTTGGGTGAAGCAGGTTTTTAAGGGTGCATTTTGCATTCTCTGAAATACCTTTTGCCTTTTCATGAGCATCTACCATGTGACAGGTCTTTCACATGCTTTCTCTAATCGTTTTGAGAGTTTGGGAAGGTATTCTCCCATTTAAAGATAAGGAGAGTAAGATTCAGACAAGTAAGTTTAGAAACTTACCCAACATTACCTGGCCTCCCAAGTGCTAGAGAAGAATCGAGACCCTGGTCAAGATGACCCATGCTCCTTCCCCTGGCATCCTCTTCCCTCGGAGAAGATAAAACTGCTTTCTGAAACAGAAAAGGGGAATAACTTGGAAGCCTTTTGGGAATTCCATACTGTTGAGGAGTTTGGGAACGAGACAGGCACCAAGGCAGTATCCGAGAGCCAAGAGACAGGAAGTACAAAAGCCAGTGTTTTAGGGGCTAGGATGCTAACACTTCTGCCACAGACCAGTCCTAACCATCTCTCTGTGTGGGGTCACTCCCACCACACTAGGTGTCTGTGGGAAGGGTCCGGCTGGCCAAGCCTAGGTTACATCCTATCCCTCCACCTCCTGAGCAGGAAGGAGGCCACTGTATCTTCATTGCTTCCCTAAAACAGGAAGGCGTTGGGATGCTGGACAACGGAAAAAGAGGATGGTGTCCACCACATGGGAAAGAATTCAAAATATTTCCTGAATGACAAGCTATGGATTAAACTTTTTGTTTTCAGTAATGTTTCCGTTACTAAAATATATGTGACCATAAACAAGCAGATCAAAATTATCCCTCCAAGTACTGAGTTAGCCGCCCTGATCTCTCATTTATCTGTCTCAGCCGGAAACCACAGTCCTGCTGGGAATGTTTTCAGGTTGACAGAGAGTGTAGGACATCTAGATGCTCTCAGAGATGCCAACTCAAAGGGATTTTTCAAAGTGTATCTCTGCTTGGCAGAAGTGCCTACTACTTAACCTGTAGAGGTTGATCTGTGGTTGAAATTACTACAGTTCCACCTTTGTCCCACAATCCCACGCTGCAGTGAAATTCATCCCAGCATAGAAGACAGTTCGTGGTAAAAGTCTGCTCTTAACCAACTCTCGTGGCTAGGAATCTTCTAGGAATGTCTCTCAGCTGTTCCACAGAGGACTTGGTAGTACATTAGAAAGTCAAAGCAGAAAAGAATTGCTTGCCTTCTGCCTATGACCAACACCCATAAAATAAAAAACCATTTTTCCTTGTTCAGGCCTTGAAAGGAGGGATAGCAAGGTGCTTTTTCTAGTCAACTAATGAATTTCTTCTCTGTCTAAAGACAGGTAGATACAAGTTCGTGTAACTCTTGAGCAATCTGAATAGTGCATTCTGAACAGCTGGTTCTGAAGCCTCACTATGGAGAACACTCATCAGAATTCAGTATATTGTGGTCCCAAGTGGTCAAGGAATATGTTCGAGCCTTTACTCCGGTCGATCTCAATGCATTGTTTATCCTCAGAGAACAAGCAGACCATCCCCAGGACCTGGGATCTTACTTGGATTTGGCCCACATTTTCAATCATTTGCTCCACTAAGAATCTTTCCCCATGAACCTTTAAAGATAGCAATTGTCTGATCTGCATGGTCCTTCTGTTTGTCCTATTTCATCATAAGCACTTAACAATCCCATCCACCCTTTTAACAATAAAATCATTGTTAATTAAATATAATTTAGAAGCAGTCAGAAATAAAAGAAGTGGCCAAGGACCTGTATGATGATCAAATTGAGCCCACCTTAGAATAGCTATTGCTGATTGTCCACTGGAACAGTGGACTGTCCACGTGTCTCCAGTTTTGAAATCTCTGAGTGTGTGGTTGTTTTGAAGTCTACTACATGCAAGAAAGGTGTTTGCCCAGCCATGGTGAAGTGGAAAGCACACCAGTCTTAGAAGATTCCAAGGTCCAAACTTGGCTTTCTTAGTAATGATTTGTCCTTGGGCGATGTGGTTGGCCTCTCTGAGCCTTTACCTCCTCTTAAAGTGGAGTAGAATGCCACTAGCCCCACGGTGGCTTGTGAGAATTAAAAGAACTAACAAATTTGTTGGTGAGGTCATTATCTCGATGATATATGTCACAGAGAGACAGGCTTCCGGGTCAGCATTTCGGTGTCTTCTAAGAACCATAGGCTCCCTTCACCCAGAAAGCTTAGAATTCCAGCCACCGGATCTGTGGTTATGAAAGACACACTATCTTTTCCCAGAACGCAGCAGGCAGAGCCTTGCTAATCTTCTGGGCCCTGTCTCCCTCCAGGAAGGCTATGGCATTGGGGACGACGAATACTCCTGTGCCTATGATGGCTGCCGGCAGCTGATTTGGTACAATGCCAGGAGTAAGCCTCATCTACACCCATGCTGGAAAGAAGGTACTCGTTCCTCTCTGTCATGAACCTATCGACTGGGTTTAGACATCTGGTTATGATGAAGACATCTATTATGTTAGGCCTTAAAATGTTTTAATGGAAGAAGACGTAATATGAAAAGGGATGTGAGCCTCTGTATTCCCTCTCATGGATGTGAACAGTGTTCTCCTGATAAGTTCACTTCTGATGGAGCCCTTTAGCAAAATCATTTCAGAGTATAGAATTCTTAATTTAGTGGGGGAAATGATAAGATTAATGTGAATTCTAGTTTTCTGAGTATATGCTATTTTTTTTTTTTTTTGAGATTTTATTTTTAAGTAATCTCTGCACACAATATGGGGCTTGAACTCACAACCCCGACATCAGGAGTTGCATGCTCCATCAGCTGAGCCAGCTGGCCGCCCCTCTGGGTATATGCTTTGAGTCAAAGCATTCAGGGAGTTACTGAGGACACTAAAATTGTAATAGCAGTAAAATGAGGATATTTTAGAGGCCAGATGGCTGTGGAATAGGCACTATTCAGTGGCCACATTCTGGGCCCCACTAAAGCACCTTTTTTTTTTTTTTTAAATTAATGTTTTATTCATTTCTGAGAGAGAGAGACAGAGTGTGAGCGGGCGAGGGGCAGAGAGAGAGAGGAAGACACAGAAGGTTCCAGGCTCTGAGCTGTCAGCACAGAGCCCAATGTGGGGCTCAAACTCACGAACTATGAGGTCATGACCTGAGCCAAAGTCAGACACTTAACCAACTGAGCTACCCAGGCACCCCAAGAGGAGCTTTTAAGGATGTGAGGCGCCTGGGGATCTCAGTTGGTTAAACGTCTGCTTCTTGATTTCACCTCAGGTCATGATCTCATGATTGGTGAGATCGAACCCCGTGTTAGGATCCATGCTCACAGCACGGAGCCTGCTTTGGATTCCCTCTCTCCCTGTCTCTGTGCCCCTCCCCTGCTCCTGCTCTCTAAATAAATGAATAAATAAATGAATGAGGCACTGTCTGCAAAGACTGTCTCATTTTTGTTTTCTAATTTAAAAGATTACTGAAGTAATACATTGAGCATAAGAATTTGGAAAATAGGGAAAAGGAGCAAAATCAAAATCCCTTGTAATTCCTCCATCCAGAGATCTTTTTTTAAACACTTAAAATTTGGTGTATTTTTTTTTTTTTTTTTGTTTTTTTTTCTTTTTCTTTTATTATTTTTCTTGTTTTTTAATTATTTTTTTTTTTGACGTTTATTCATTTTGAAAGAAAGAGTATACGCGCAAGGGTGAGAGGGAACAGCAGACAGAGAGGGAGAGAATCCACACTCTCTTTTACCACCCAAGTGCCCCAGCAGCATTGTCTTCTTAAAGGTAGACTAAAATTTTAGATGAGTTGCAGAGGAAACAAGATTGGTGAGTGTGTTGATACACAGCTACAGGTGCAGACTTCATTCCATGAACTAAACCCTTTGAGACAGTGAGCAGAGTCCTGGTAGTAGTGTACACCCCCACCCTTACGGTCTTTCATTTTCCCTTCTAGGAGACACAGTGGGATTTCTGTTAGACTTGAATGAAAAGCAAATGATCTTCTTTTTAAACGGCAACCAGCTGCCTCCTGAGAAGCAAGTCTTTTCATCTACTGTGTAAGTAGCTTTCCTCAGTCAGAAATGTGAGGAGATGCATGGAATTCACTTTTCTTTAGAAAAAAACCTTGTCCATTTATGTAATCAGTTGTAGGATGAGAAATCATTTTATTTCGAGTAATTGGGGACCCATTTGATCCTACGTATAAGTGTCCTGAAGCTTAATATAAGATGATGAGGTTAGACCATTGTCAGGGTCGTAGTCCTGTCCAGGTTAGTAAACAATCTGTTACCCTCCCTTTGTACGAGGGGACAATGTCTGAAAACCACTTCACGTATGAGCTTTGCTTTGTTTTCATGAAGTCTCTGTGACCTCTGTACTCATTTTTTTTTTTTTTTTGGTAGATCTGGATTTTTTGCTGCAGCTAGTTTCATGTCATATCAACAATGTGAGTTCAATTTTGGAGCAAAACCATTCAAATATCCACCGTCTATGAAGTTTAGCACTTTTAATGACTACGCCTTCCTCACAGCTGAAGAGAAAATCATTTTGCCAAGGTAAGGAATCTGCTTAGACTATCTGCAGACTTTCACGTACATCTCATGAGAAGCCGAAACAGTTCCTGAAAGTCTTTTTACAAATAATTCTGAAGACCTGCATAAAATGGATGATCTCCTAGGAAATATAAATTACTCAAACAGATCCTGGAAGAGGTACAAACTAACCAGCTATGACTACAAAATTAATTGAAATGAAGTAAGAGATATGTCCCCAGAAACATACCAGACCTGGGTGCTTTCACAGAAGATATCCACCACATTTAAAAAATATATTTTTTAATGTTTTTACTTTTTTTTGAGAGACAGAGACAGAGCATGAGTGGAGGAGGAGCAGAGAGAGAGGGAGACACAGAATCTGAAGCAGGCTCCAGGCTCTAAGCTGTCAGGATAGAGCCCAATGCAGGGCTCAGACTCATGAACCACATGACCTGAGCCAAACTGTGCCCCTCACCACATTTTTAAGTAACAGATAACTATTTAAAATGTTTCAGAACCCAAGAAGAAAGAGCACTTCTAAATAATTTTTATGAGCTAAATAATATTGGTATAAAAACCAGACAATATAACACATGCACAAACACACAAAAAACCCTGCAAACTAACTTTACCAGTATGTCAATGAAAAATCCTAAATATTAGGAAATCACGTACATTTTTTAGCAAATGTGCTTTTAACTTGGGAATTTATTGAAACATACTTCTCTTTATTTTAATGTTTGTTTATATTTGAAAGACAGAGAGCATGATCAGGGGAGGGGCAGAGAGAGAGGGAGATACAGAATCTGAAGCAGGCTCCAAGCTCTGAGCTGTCAACACAGAGCCTGATGCAGGGCTCAAACCCATGAGGCATGAGATCACAAACCCACAATGCTCCACGGGCTGAGCCCCCCAGGCGCCCCTGAAACATACTGTTCCACAGCCATTACGACAGGGATGCCATCCTGGATAAAATTTCACAGCCCTTCTTTGCCAAAAATTGTGATCGCCATTAATTATCTCCTTGGAAGAATACCTGCTTTTCTTCCTTATGAGATGAACATGGTCTGTTCCTTAAGCTGGGAAAGACTCAAGCTGCTTCCTGGAAATGATGTGAACTTGAAGCTTATTTCACAGTTTGAACCAAACCTTACCATTTTTTAACAGAGAGGTTTTCTGGACCTCTGTGAGGAAGGGTATTCTCACCATATGTGTTATGTCCCTGACAGAGATCACACTGGCCACGGTGTAGCCCGTGTTGGGCTGTCATGCCCCAGAAGGGATCTGTAACATAATGTTGTAATCCTGGCTCTTATTTTGGCTCAGAAAACAGGTCTGTAAACAGCCCTTCTGGGCCGTGCTTCACCTTGGACATGGTGTCTCAGGGCTGCAGAGTGGCTCAACAGTTTCCACACAAACCAGAAAATGTCACAGAGTGACCCAGGAGCATTTCCTGCTGTGGCAGAAGCTCCGTAATATCACAAGAACAGCAGGGCCCCTTCCACACCAGCTCAGGACCTGAGGTACATTCCTAGAACTTCCCTTCAACTTGTCTTGGTGCCTGACAGAGATTCTGAACTTTAAATTCGTCTTGGTGAAAGTCTGAAGTAACACCTCTCTCGTCTGTCGAACCTCATTCCTTTGTAATGTAGCCTATCTTCCTGGATGCGGCCCACCGCTCAGCCTGCCTTGTGACTCACACCCTGAAAGGTGAAGGCAGACTCCAGGAGTTCCCCCGGAGGCTGGCCTTAGTTAAAACTGCAGCAGCATTTAGAGAACTGCCCCTGCAGAATTAAACTCTGTGAAAGTCAGATGGCAATAGGTGCCAGCTTTTGAAAAGTCTCCTTTTACAGCAGCCTCCAAGTTTTCACTCAGTACCCGGTCAGGCCAGCACCCGGCGTCAGGCTGCCTCCGGTAAGAGCAGAGCTCCAGGCAAGGCCATCTTACACTGCACAGTCTGAGACGGTGACACTGACATAGAAGTTGCTGGAGGCTCACTGAGTGGCCTCCTCGATGCCACAGAAACCTCCTGCCGCTACTGCACCCCTTTAACAGCCCAGGTGCACCTCCTTACTGCATTAGGTGAATGTGCCTAAGACCATTTCCTACGCCATTAATATTTTCAGCCTGTGTTCCAAAAGCCTATATTCGGCTCGTGTTTGTTTATTCACTGGAATATATTCTTTTCTAGTTTCACAGTAGGAGATCATGGCCCTGTTCCTATCTGGAATTTTGTAAATTGATCTATATTGTTTATTCTCTCTCTCTCTCTCTCTCTCTCTCTCTCTCTCTCTCTCGTTCTCCTTCATTCGTTTCTTCTTCTTAGCGTTTGTATTATTTGGAAACTTCAGATACACACAAAAGAAAAAAAGACTAGAACAGTGAACCCAGTCACAGGCAGGGTTGGAGAGCAACTACCGTCTTGCTTCATCTGTTACTCGACCCGTTATCATTCCAGGTTCCCTGGCCATAATCCTAGAGGCCTTTGACACCTTACTTTCCACCATTCCTACATCCTGTTCATCAGAAAATACTGTGGGCTGTGCCTTCAGAATATATCCCACATGCAACTACAGCTTGTCACCCTCACTCCCACCACCATAGTCTAAGCTGCCATCATTATTTTTTTGTCCTGCCCTTTAGCTAGTCTCCCTGTTCCTACCTACACCCCATTCAGTCTATTCATCACAGCCTCCAGAATGATTTTGTTACAACTTAAATGAGATCGTGCCCTTCTCTGCTCCCAAGACTCTAGTAGCTTCTCATTTCACTTAAGATAAAAGCTTCAATTCTTACAGTGACCTACCAGGCTCTACACAATTTGTCCCCTTTTTTCCTTTATTACTTCTCTGAATTTATCTCCTACCTGCCCTCTCCTTATTCAGCCTCCCTGGCCTCTTTGCTGCTCCTGAAACATACCAGATCTATTATAGCCTCAGGGCCTTCGCACTTGCTGTTCTTGCTGCTAGATGATGGGCCAGTGTGTGTTTTCCAACACCACCAAGCAATTAACTCAATTCTGACACTGCCTATTTGGAGACAATCAGTATCAGATCCCACAAGTTAAAGGCTCAGTCCTACAGCGCTGCCCTCTACCCTGACTTTAGATGTCAGTCGCAAGTCCAGATTCCTATGTTTGCTTCTGGCTGACTGACTCTAAATTGAAGGTTCCCATGACCCCCTCATCAGGTTTGATTGATTTGCTAGAGTGGCTCACAGAACTTGGGAAAGTAGTTTCTTTACTAGATTACCAGTTTTTTATAAAAAGATAGAATACAGGAACAGATGGACAGTGCAGAGAACAGGCATGTGGGAAGGAGCCCCCGTGCCCGGTGAGTTCGCCATCTCCCCAGATCTCCACAGGTGCACCAACCTTGAAGATTTTCAAACCCTCCCCTTAAGGATGTCTGTGGTGGCTCCGTGACAGGCATGGTGGATGAGAACATTGGTCATTAGTGATTGGATCCATCTCCAGCCCCTCTGCCCTCCTGGGAGGGGAAGGGAGGAGTGAAAGCTCCAGCCCACCAGTTACAATGTTGGTTCCCTTGGCAGCCAGCCCCAGACTCTGGTTCCCTAGGGGCTTTGCAAAAGCTGCCTAATTGACATAATAAAAGACATTTCTTGCTCTCATCTCTTAGAGAATTCCCAGGGTTTTAGGACCTCTGTGCCAGGAACCCAGACGAATCCCAAATATATATTTATTATAATATCACAAATGGTGTCTCTCCAGATATCCAGAAGACTCAATCCCTCAATCCCTTCATGTCTTAAATGTCACTTTAGTGAGCTCTTCCTTGGCTGTCATATTTAAAATTGTACCTCCCTGCTTCTCATATACACACTCCCTTACTCTTCTCCCTGCTTTCCTTTTCTTCATACTGCTCATCAGCACTTAAAATTATGTCTATTCTACTTTTTGACCTGGTTTCTTTCTATCTGTCTTCACTGGAGTATAAGCTCTCTGAAGGCAGGCATATGTTTTTAGTCCTCACTTCACTGCTGAGTCTCCAGGCTCAGGCCAGTGTCTGGCACATGGTAAGACTCAAAGTGACTGGAATGAGTGTTTTGTGTTTCTCTTGCCCAGCCGTCAGGGCTGCACTCTTTGTGAAGCAGCTCTACCTGCCCACTTTTCTGTTTCAAACTGAGTGAAAGTGTCCTGCAAAGATTCTAACCTGAGGGGAGTGGACTTCCAGGAGAGTCTGTGCTGGCCTGTCATGAGTACCTGAGACTGTGTAAAAACTGTGAGCATTTTTCTTGGGAAAGACTCTGCTGCTTTTCATCAAACTCTCAGAGCTGTGTGACTCAAAGATGAAAATTTGCTGGTAAAACAAAGTGTACTGAACTGAGAACCAAAAGGTTGGCATTCAATTGCTGAATCTGTTTCCCACACCTATGACTTTATGCATATCCCTTCCGTGGACTGTTTCTTTGCCTATAAAATGGGATTGATCACCTGAGTCATTCTCTACTGTAGAAAATCAGTGTCACATTGAAATGAGATGTATGAGTGCTAACCTTCCTGAACAAAGCCTGAGGAGTGTGTAGTATGCTTCCCATGTACAGAGCATTTTCACAGCATTTCATATGCATCACTGCTCATGGGCCCATTAATTTATTGACCAAGTAAGCTTCAAACTACGCTTTCTACTCAGGCACAGGCGTCTTGCTCTGTTGAAGCAAGTCAGCATCCGGGAAAACTGCTGCTCCCTGTGTTGTGACGAAGTAGCAGACACACAGTTGAAGCCATGTGGACACAGGTAAGAGGGCTTGCTCGTTTCTTTTTTTTTTTTTTTTTTTTTATATTAGGCAAAATGTCATCCTATTCTTGAATTGCTTTTATGGTTATCAGAGAGGAAGAAATTTTCCTCTGTCCAGGGCTCTCCTAGCTGGACTAAGAATTAAATTTATATGATACAGATTAACAGGAGAAAATCAAATTTACTTATGTACACATGGGGAAGCCATATGGACGTTGGCATGAAATTCCAAAAACTGGCAAAATGAGGTGTATATGTCATCCTCAGCCAAGGAAGGGGTAGGGATCTGGGGGAAGGAAAGCCATTAGCAGGAAGGCAGAGAGGATGTTTGGGAAACAAAGGTTGCCTGTTATGCAGATATGTTTCTTAGGTAAAAAGGAATCTCTATTAATAACACTCTTCCTGGTAACAGGTTCTCTCTTTAAATTCTTTTTAGGCAGTTGCAGGGAGGTCAGAATTTCTTCCTGAGTCTTTTAGACCTTGATTGTTTTCAGCTCAGAATAATCTGTGTGTCTTTCAGCCCATCTTGGGGCTGCCTACCCTCCACAATGTTAACCAGTTCCATAGCTGTTCATTAAAGTTTATTATATACAAAGTTTATTATATACAAAGTTTATTATATACAAAATGAGAAATTGGAGTTTGCCGGACAGTGCATGGCTGTCTTCCAGAAAGTACCTGAAATAGAAGAAGCTGCTTGATGGAAGGCCTCTGTTTTTATCTTATATACTCAGTACTGTTTTTTAATACCGTTTTATAAAATGTGAAAGGCTTAATACTATTTATGAGCCTCTTGGGAAATCCCTTTTAGTTTTATTTTTAGGGCCCCCTCCTTTACTTGCTACTTAGCCCCCTAACCATTGAGAAGGCCGCAACCCTATAACCAGGTTGCAGTTGTACGGGATGAACTAGAAGGCAGCATGGATCCTGCAGAACAGTGTCTAAACATCAGCAAGAGCAGCAAGTACGATGCCCCCAAGAAGGCCTCCCAACTGAGTCTGGAAACAGAAAGAGATGAGGCACCTGGGTGGCTCGGTCAGTTAGGCGTCCAGCTCAGGTCTTGATCGCAGGGTCATGAGTTTGAGCCCTGCATTGGGCTCCATGCTGGGCACAGAGCCTACTTAAAATTAGATGAATTTTTTAAAAAGGAAACAGAGGAGCAGGGCGGTGTGCTGGCCCTGACCTGGCCCAGGCATGTGTGCTGACTGTGGATGAGCAGTGCCCAGGCCAGGCTTCCAGGCCAGCTCCCTGTAACTCAGCACATCCTCTGTCCTGCCCTGCTCTTATTTTTGACAGAGCTTTAACTACCAGTTCTCCTGAGGGCCCAGAGTCTGAGTGATAGACCCCAACTGTCACCTCCAGGTGTGGCTCAGCCTGGGCCTTTCACTCTATCTTGCCAACTTTTGCAATGAGATGTTATCTAATCGGCCTTTAAGGGAAATGCATGCTTGGTGTACATATCTCATTTCATCGCTCACTGTACCAGTTTCTCTTCTGAAGGAAAGGCTCAGTGACTCCAGCTGTAGCTATTTCCTTGGTATCAACTCTACAGCCTAGAATTCTGTTTGAGCACCTTTGAAGGTTTTAGTTATCAGGGCCTCACGGGCAGATGCAAAGTTTAAAGGATGGATATTTGTTTCTGGGAGAATGTTAACATCCCAAAGAGCAGTATCTGGTCTTAGTCATCTTTGAGCTCTCTGGCCTTCTCAGTGGTTTTGCTCACAATGGCGCTCATAAGTGACAGCTGAAATCTAAAAACTTAAAACCAGGTATCTTAAGTATGAGCAGCCTCCTTAATAGATATATACAAAACAGGATTGGAAGAGGAAATGTAAAGAGTTACAAGAAAATTTAGCTCAACTTTCAGCAGCAACAATTTTAAAAGGGTAGGGAGAAAGAGGAAATCTGAATAAAAATGATGTGAGCTGACCCTGGGAAGAAACGGACAACCTAAGCATTTCTATTACCACAGAAGAAATTGAAATGATTTTCAAAGATATATTTGCCTTCTGCTTCCTCCACCTCAAGCACTAAGCCCAGGTGGTTTCACTGATGAATTATTTCATACTTTGAGGGACCAGATAGATTCTATTTAAACTTCTCCAGGCCAGGAGCACCTGGCTGGTTCACTCAGCGGAGCATGCAGCTCTTGATCTCAGGGTTGTGAGTTTGTGCCCCACTTTGGGTATTTTTTACTTAAATAAGTAAAAAAATAAATAAGGGCTATCTAAGAATACGTACCAAGAAATATGTGGTGCCTGTAGAAGAAAACTTTTAAACTACTAAAGAATGCAAGGTAAGATTTGAATAAATGGATCTCTTCTCAGATAGGAAGTCCTCTCAGTGTTGTAAAGGTGCCAATTTTCTCTAAACCCGAAATTTAATCTGGGTCGACATTCTTTTTTTTTTCCGAAAATAAAAATGCTAATTTAAAAGCTTATGTGCTGGGGCACCTGGGTGGCTCAGCCGGTTAAGCATCTGACTCTTGACTTCAGCTCAGGTCATGATCTCATGGTTCATGAGTCGGAGTCCTGTGTCAGGCTCTACTCTGCCCTGTCAGCGTGGAGCCTACTTGGGATTCTCTCTGTCCCTCTCTGCCCCTCCCCTGCTTGCTAGCTCACTCTCTCAAAATAAATTAAAAATTTTAATAAATAAGAACTTATGTGTTACATATAAGAAAAGAAAATTCTGAAAGAAAAGAGTTACGCAGGAGACCCGACTACCGACCCCATCTTAAGACATATTAAAATAAATACTTATGGTTCACGCCCAGTGAATAAAAAGAATGGCAGAACCATGGAACAGAAGAGAAACCCAGAAACAGAGCTAACCACAAATGAGAGTTTTACACGTAAAGGCCTCCTGTCAGATCTGCAGTGCAAGATGACTGCTTGGTACTGGGGTAAGCGGCTAGCCATCCGGGAAATCAGCCACATCGTATTTCCACCTACCACACACAGCTGTAAGCTTTTGCCGTGTAGGTGCAGACTTTGTGGAAGAATGTACTTGAACTTTTTACTTATTCCTCACAAGAGGATGATGGAGGAACAGAAATGAGAGGGAGACTTCCTGTCCACGTATTTACTTCGTTTTTTAACCATATGTAATGATCACCCTTTGAATTAACCAGCTTGTTAATATTTAGATTGATTGAGTCGGCACATTGTCAGTTTGACCTTCTGAAGCATTAACCTAACTGGCCCTTGTATCTTTCTCCTCAGTGACCTGTGCATGGATTGTGCCTTGCAACTGGAGACCTGCCCGTTGTGTCGCAAAGAAATAGTGTCTAGAGTCAGACAGATTTCTCATATTTCATGACACACGTGAAGAGTCATCATGGACTTATTTCTACTCAATTCCAGCCAATGTTGAAGAGAATAACAAAGAAAAAAAACATCTCTAATCAGTTGTGCGCACATTGAAACTTATAGCCATGGCCAGATTTTATGCTAAAAATGGTAGTTTGTCAAAGACAAAATTCTCTTAGAATCTAACCCAACTTGCCAGCCCTGAGAAATTCCTTTTAAGGCCAAGGAAAGCCAAGTGCTAATAGCCAGGCCTGTGGTACTTCCATGGGACACCCTAGGAGACAGTGCCCTCCCGAGTGCTGAGACCACACCGGAATTCTCCATGTTGGGTTCATGTGAATGTCTAACGGGATGTTTTCTCTCCTGGTCTAAAGTTTTTATCTGGGGCAGAAGTCATTATGGAGAAGTAAATGACAGCAGTTCTGGGTTAAGCATAACTTCCCACCGGTCAGAGAGACCCTGGTGCGTTAAGCGCTGATATTGCCCTGCAAAACTTGAATCTATAAGCCAGAACCACACAGGTCAATACTACAAGCAACATGGAGGGCCAGAAAGAAGGTGCACAGACTGTGGAGAAAACCCAATTTTTGATAATTCCGTGATTCCAAAGAACATTGTAGTTTTTTTTTAACTGCAGAAAACTGGTGTATTTTCACATTCATGGTGTTTCTATCCAGTTTCAGTATCCGCATTTTGTGAGGAAAACACGTTTTAACAATGCAGGAGGAATTCTTAAACTAATTGCGATGTTAGACTGGAGAAAATTTGGTATTTAGGATATTTTTAAGGTACCATCAAATCAGGTTTTTTGGTTTTTGTTAAAAATTTTTTTTAATCAGTATTGTTTCTGGAGGTAATATACTTTGAAACTCTTGAACTAACAGTCTCAAAAACTCTTAGAGGACAGTCTGAGAGCACTTATTCCTGTTGTTTTAAATAAATACCTGTTTTTGAATAGTAAATTCAATCATGGATTGCTGACTATGTCTTCATCAAAAGTGTTAATCCCTCTCAGGGCCTCTGGTGAAGACCTTCAAGAGTTTGGGTTTTTTCTCCCAGAAAATTGGAAGGTAGAATTGTAAATCCATAGAACTTATTTTATAATGGTGTACCTCAGCAGCTGCCTTTCGATTTATGCCAAGTCCTTACTGAGTTTATACTTGAATAGTAAATACGTCTTCTGAGTTTTACAGTGTCTTAAACTCAATGCACATCTTTTTTTCCTCCTCTCCCACCCTTTCTTGTTTGTAATTCATTAAACTGTCCTATTACAGAGATGATTTCCTTCCTGGCCGTACTTGTTGGGGTGCTGGATTTTTTTCCATGTCTTTAGTCTTCCGTAAATTCAAATATATATATAAATATATATATATATACATATGTTCTCTTCTTTAGCTTGTGGTGAATACAGTAATTTGCATTGAAGAAATAAAACATTTGTTGCCTTTTTTGACTAAGGTTTCACAAGTTTTTAAAAAATGTTTAATGTTTATTTTTGAGAGAGAGAGCATGACTGGGAAGGGGCAGAGAGAGAGAGAGAGAGACAGAATCCGAAGCAGGCTCCATGCTCTGAACTAGCTGTCAGCACAAAGCTGGACACAGGGCTTGAACTCACAGTAATGCAAGATCATGACCTGAGCTGAAGTCGGACGCCTAGCCAGCTGAACCCCCCAGGCGCCCCTGATTTCACAACTTTCATTGGGGCCTGCTGCCAAGGTCCCAAGACCTCATCCTCTCTGATGAGGCTACTTTCCAAGGTAGGAGAGAATCAAGTATTAGAATTAAGAAGCAAGGGTAATCACTTACTCATCCCACAGATCGTTATTGAGCACCTTGTGTGTTCTGGGTACTGTGCCTAAGTGGAATACAGAACAGATCTGTTCGTGGAGCTGCTGGTAGTGGGGAGAAGCCAATATATTTCTGTTTGTTAACGCCTTAAAATAAAAGATTAGGGTGCTATGAGAGAGAATGAGGGGGACTTAATTTAGATGGGTCGAAAGGGCAGAAGAAACCTCCCTGAGGAACTAATATTAGTAAAAACTTCAAGGAAAAAGTAGGACATGGCCAGGCAGAGAGACTGAGAACAAGCTTCCAGAACTATGTAGCTATGGAGACACAGCATTCCAGGTGAAGGCCTGAGGAGAAAAGGAGCTCAGCCTCAGGATCCGACGGAAGGCCCCCATAGCTAGTAAGAAAGGAACGAGGGGGTAGAATATTATGGTCCCTTGTTGGAGAGCTCAGGAGACTGCTTGCGAAGCCATATTAAGGATTTTGTTTTTTATCCCAAGTGCAATAGAAAGCAAGAGTTGAAGCATGAAAGTGTTTTTGTTAAATCCTTTTAAAAGATAGCTCTGGCTTCTATGTGGAGAATGGAAAAGAGAGGTGTGGGGTCAGGGTACAGGACAGAGGACAAGCAAAATATGGAAATAGACCACTAGAGAGACTTTGAAGCCCAGCAGAAAGGTGCAGGTGGTCTATAAATTCAGTGGAGATATAATAGACAGAATTAATAGGTAATTTGTCACACATCAAAGGAATGCAGGAGCCTGCTAGCTTTCTAGAAATCTACCCTTGAATTTTGTTCATAAGATGGTCTATTCCAATTCTTAACTGCTAGACCATAAGACAAAAGGACTTCAATATTGATAAAGGTATTTGGGATGGAAGCAAAGTTGTAATCTTGGAGCTGCTTCAAAGGGAAAGACCACATACATGAGAGAAAACCAGGGAACAGCAAGCAATGTGGAAGAGAATAAATAGTAGATTTATATTCTGCACTGCATGTAAGCATGTTAAGAGAAATTGAAAAAAAAAATGAAAAAAAATTGAAAGCTAGGCTTTTACTGATGATATATTGTGCTAGAGAGGAGAAAAGTAATGGCATTTCTCCAATGATTCATTGGGGTAATGCTACCAGGGTTCCAGCCAAAAAAAAAAAAAAAGAAAAGAAAAGGCTTTAGTGAATTGCCATCTTTTTGGAATGAGATTGATAAAGCAAGGTAAAGTTATGGTGCCATTTGCACACCAGGAAACAGGATTCAATCACGGAAATCAATTTCATTTGCAGAAAATGACTTTTGCATGAATTTCAAACATCTTGAATTTGTATCCATGAAACTATCCACGTAAGATCAGCTCTTTCCAAGACTGTCCGTTATTCACATAAAACAATTTTTATTGTCAGGGTGCCTGGGTGGCTTAGTCTGACTCTTTTTTTTGTTTGTTTTTGTTTTTTTGTTTTTTTAATTTCTAGGAGAGAGAGAGAGAGACAGCGTGAGCAGGGGAGGGTCAGAGAGAGAGGAAGTCACAGACTGAAACAGGCTCCAGGCTCTGAGCTGGCAGTCAGCCCAGAGCCCGAGACGGGGCTCGAACCCACGAACCGCGAGATCATGACCTAAGCGAAAGTCGGACGCTTAACCGACTAAGCCACCCAGGCGCCCCGGCTTAGTCTGACTCTTGATTTCAGCTCAGATCATGATCTTGCAGTGGTAAGATCGAGCCCTGTGTTGGGCTCTGTGCTGAGCATGGACTTGCTTAAGATTCTCTCTCTCCCTCTGCCCCTCTCCCCTGCTCATGCTCACTCTCTAAAATAAAACAATTTTTAAAATGTATTTGAAAGAGAGAGAGAACAAGGGGAGGGGCAGAGAGAGACCAAGAATCTCAAGCAGGAATGTTTATTTTGAGAAAGAGTGAGTAAGCAGGGGAGGGGCAGAGAGACAGACAGAATCGGAAGCAGGCTCCAGGCTCTGATCTGTCAGCACAGAGCCCAACGCAGGGCTCAAACTCTCAAACCATAAGGTGATGCCCAGAGCTAAAGTCAGATACTTAACTGACTGAGCATCCCAGACCTAGGCACCCCTAAAATAAAATAATTTTTAATGCTAACCCACAATCAAAGGATTTAAGAAATGATAATTAAAAATATTTAATATATTTAAGTTTTCTTTTTTTTCTTGAAAGGCCACCATTCTGTTTTCAGCAGAAAAACATCACGTTCTGATTTGCAGGAGTATTGTTTGACAACTCAGGAATCGGAGCTATTTATAGCATGATGGTTAAAACATGCCCTTGGGTGTGAGCTTGGACCCAGTTCCAGCTCCATGATGCCACGTAGCCTTTGTTTCGTAATCTCTAAAATGAAGATTATAATACTTCACAGGAGTTGTGGAGTGGTTTTTTTTTTTTGTTTTCTCATAGAGTTTCAAATATTTCAAAAAGAGACAAGCTACTTATAAATTTTTAGCACAGGGTGTCTGGGTGGTTCAATCGGTTGAGCCTCCAACTCTTGATTTTGGTTCTGATCATGATCTCATGATTTGTGGGATTGAGCCCTTAGTTGGGCTCTGCACCGACAATGCAGAGCCTGCTTGGGATTCTCTCTCTCTCTCTCTCTCTCTCTCTCTCTCCCCCTCCTACTCTCTGCTCACATGGACACTCTCAAATATTTAAAAAATGTTTAGCACAGTAACTGGTTCATGCCCGAGTATATGGGTACCTATTATTATTATCTTTATACCCATTTGTTCTTAAGGCCAGACATGATGAAGTGGATTAAAAATAGCCACACATTCTTTGATAGCCTTCTCATCTATAATTGAAGCTTATGTCCCCTCCCCTAAAATCTGGGTGGGTTCTGTGTCTGACCAATAAAACTCAGTGGAAGTGAGACTGTGCCAGTTCCCAGTCCTTAAGTGACTGGTAGCTTCCACTTCCTGTCTCTCGATATATTTGTTCTTAGCCCCAGCCACCATGGTGTGAGAAAACCCACACATCTCTGGGAAGACCTACATGGAAAGAAACTGAGGACCACCACCCCTCCAACCACCAGCCATCTGGCCAACATCCACAGCTGAGCTCCCAGCCAAGAGCCAACAATTATTTGCCAGCCATGTGAGTGAGCATGTTGGAAGAGGCTCCTCTAGACCCACTCAAGCTGCCCCAACTGATGACAAGTAGAACAGAGGCTAGCTGTCATTACCAAGTCCTGCCCAAATTGAAGATTAGTGAGCACAATAGTTGTTTTAAGCTACGCAAGTTTCGGGTGGTTTGTAACACCAACAGATAACCAGCAACAGATGAAATCATAGTTTCCTCCTCTATTCTGATCCAGTGTGTGATTCAGAAGTAGGAAAAGGGTGGGCAAGTTCATTTCGTCCAGAAGAAATAAGTGGTTTATAGAGAAAATAGGTCATGAGGAAATTTGCTGAGTTTGCTTTGAGCTGCAAAACCAGCGCTTGACTTAAATATAACTCAGTCCAGTTAATCAACAAACCTTTACAGTCACCTGTCCTCTACTTGGTGCTGAGTATATATATAAGTACCTCTAAGAACTGATCTCACTTGCCCTGGATACAACTATGTCTTGGTAACCATTTTTAGTTCCAGATCCCACTGATATCTATCTATTTTATGTCCATTCAAAACGTCAATCCATTCAGGCTGGCCATCTGACCCTCAGATCAAACCCAAGTCAGACTTTAAATGTTCCAGACATAGAATACATCTGGTCCAAAGGTATAATGCAACCGGACATGTCTAGCGATCCAATAGAGAAATCAGTTCTAGGGAATCCTTTCGCAAAATTTGGCAGTTTTGGAGGGGAGTTTTCCTGAAACAAAATTATCCGATTTCGGGTTCCGTTGTCCAAAGTGTCCACTTTTATCTTGCCCAATTAGCCAAGAAACTAATAACTGCCAGATAATGTTTATGTGCGTTGCGTGTGTGTGTGTGAGAATACTGTCTTCGTGATGTAAGTTACAAGACGTCTACTTCTTGCAGTGGGGCTTTCCTCCCCCGAAAGGGAGTAACTATCTTGTAAACCCCAATCGGCAACTGGGAACATGGAAGCCGGCATCTAGGAACATGCAGGCTGGAGGTCTGCATTATCCGATTTAAAAACTAAGGGATTGGCTCTCAAGAAATAGGCAGTTCACAGTGCTCTTACAACCCGCTTTAAACTATTCAATCTTCTTAAATCCTGTAATTTATCCACAAGTTGCAAGTGAGGAAATTGAGGCTCTTAGCTTCGATTTCTTCCTCCTTAAAATGGGGGCCATATGAGACTCAACTCGCACACAGCGAGAGAACACACCAGTAAAGCCCAGGCGTGCCTCTTGAAGCCCAGCAGCTTCCCCTAGCCTCTCTCTGTTCTTTTCCTCATTTCCTCTCCCTTTGTCCCGCCCCTGGCGTCGGGCAGCGCGCGCCTGTGATTGGCTCTTGGGAGCCACGAGGCAGCAGACGGGTTGCGGTGGCCATGGTGACGGGGGGCGGGGCGCGGCGCCGCGCGGTGGGTAACTGACGCGCAGAGCTCACGACGGCCACGGCGCGCGTAGAGAGGCCTGGCTCCGCGTGGGGCCGAGCCGGCGCGAGGCCGCCGCCGGTGAGCCTGAGGCACGGGCCCCGCACGCAGGGCCCAGTCTGTTGGGCCGTGAGCGGCCGCGGCGTTGGCGGCGAGGCCTCCCAGATGCCGTTTGGGGCTCTAAGGAGCGGAGCGCAGGCTGGGCCTGGGCCGCGGGCGGGGTAGGAGGCCGAGGGGCCTGCTCGCCCCGCGCGTGGATGCGGCGGCGGCGGCGGCGATGGACGCCCTAGAGGAAGAGAGCTTAGCGCTGTCCTTGTGAGTGACGCCGTCGGGCCGGGGAGGCCTCGGCCTCGGCCCTGGGAAACGGGTGTCCTCGAGAGGTGGGACGGGAGGGGCGGGGGGGTGAGGGACCGCCACAGCTCCTCCCCAGTTCCCGCTGTTTGTGCGGCGGCTGCGACCTCCTGGTCCAGGCCCGGAGAGCGGGGCGAGTGTCACGTGAGGATCAACGCCTTTATCACAGACCCCCCCCCCACCCCCCGCCTTCGACCCTTAGTCGTCAGCAGAAACCAGGTTTGAGCGGCCGAGGCCCGACCACGGGACCCTCCACCACCTCCACCTCCAGTCCAATCGCCCCCTGGCCAGTTTCGCGCTCACTAGCTGATAGATGTGGGGTGAGAGCGAAGATGCGGGAGTAAACCCGAAGCAAATACATAAATACGAGGAGCCTGAAGATGTGCGGTGCGAGCCGTTGCCCCCTTTATAAGTCCCTTTTGTAGCTCCTTGTGTCTTAGCAGGTTTTCTGAAAGTGGAGCCACTGAACCCTGATGCCACAAAAATCTGTTTTCTTGTTTGGAATCGCTGCATTAGATAATTATTCCTAATGGGGTGATGGGAAGCTCATTTTTCTGTCCTTTTATTTTTGCACCTGTTTGAAGATTATTTGTATTTAAAGCGAATTGTTTGAAACAGCACCTAATCTGGGTCTATTTTTCAGCTCTTCCGACTCCGATGCAGAATTTGATGCTGTGGTTGGATATTTAGAGGACATTATCATGGGTAAGTTTGCTTGCCACAGTCTAACCTGTGCTCTCTTTAGTTCTTAGAGCTTTGCGGCTTGGAAGGTTAATTTTGAGAGAAAACAGCAAGCTGCATATAGTTTTTAATGTAGCACAGACTCCTGTTAAGTGCGATTAAGTGATGTTAGAGGCAGACACTCTCACTCTCTTTGTTTTAACAGCTAATAGTCATAGACTCAGATCCTGTAAGGGAGCCATCCAGGTAACGGGCCCCGGACGTTATGGGCCTCTGGGCAAAACTTCAGGAGCGACTTATGCAAAGTGTAAGAGGAATTCCGTTTTCTTAGTTTTGAGTTTTAACATTTTTGTGCCATAAACCACAGCATCAAGCCGTAATGCTAGCACATGTGTCCGTGAAGGAAAGAAAGGGCCATGCTTCAGCTGGTTCCGCATTTTCCTGGGTTCTGAGTTCCTGTTCGTGCATTCTGTGGTGTGCTCAGACCCGAGGTTTAGGACAAATCAGTAGGAAGGAAAAACTGAGCAAATTTTTGTCTGAGGTTTCCGAGACTTGGGCAAAAAAGCAGCCTTTCGTGTGGCGGTACTGGTGGTGTTTCTTGGTCTAGTTTAGTCTGAAAATCACCGACCCGCACTTTTGTATCTTCAGGTCCCAAAAAAGTTCATGCCCTTAAGGCCCCAAATACAGGTGTTTCAGTATTAAGCCCTTGTCCTGTGTGGAGCTGAAGATTTCTGAGGAATACTTTGAATTCTTTTGTCCTTTGGGCACCCTGTACGCCATGGGAAAAGGAGCCTTTTTTGACCTCAGGTTATTTATCCTAAAGTCTAGGTCATTTGTGAAGCTTTCCTTTTATTTTTAGAAGTAATAGTCTATGCACTTGTTAAAATTCCCTGTTCTCTCACATTCAGGTGTTTGCTATAAGCCACTCAACCCTCATCTGTGTTCCACCTGACAACCCTATGCGTTAGGTACTAGGAGCGTTCTCATTTTCTAGCTGATGAAATTGGGGCTTAGACGAACTAAGAAATGTGCCCAAGGTCACACAATTGACAAGGCTGAGCGAGGATCAGAGCCCATATGCTTAATCACTACAGTTTCCACCACAGCTGCTGAAATCGTATTCAAATAAGAGAACCATTTCATTCCTTTGTGGGAAAGGAATGTGGAGGACTTCCCAAGCCACCCTGTATGGGTGTGTTTAAGATGGACCGAAGGATGGTGGTAACGGTTGTACAACAATGGGAACGTACCTAATGCCACCAAACCACACTTAGGGGCGCTGGGTGGCTCCGGTGATTAAGCGTCTGACTCTTGATTTCAGCTCAGGTCATGGTCTCACAGTCGGGCTCCCCACTGGGCATGGAGCTTTCGTGGGGTTCTCTCTCTCCCTCTGCACCCCCGCACCCCTCTGTGCTCTCTCCGGAGGGTGGGGAAGAAGTTAAAATGGTGAACTTATGGGAATGCAAACTGGTGCAGCCACTCTGGAAAACAGTGTGGAGGTTCCTCAGATTAAAAATAGAACTACCCTACGACCCAGCAACTGCACTACTAGGTATTTATCCAAGAGATGCAGGTGTGCTCTTTCAAAGGGGCACATGCACCCGAGTGTTTATAGCAGTGCTGTCGACAATAGCCATAGTATGGAAAGAGCCCTAATGTCCATCCAATGGATAAAGATGTGTGTGTGTGTGTGTGTGTGTGTGTCTATACACCCACACACAGGGGCGCCTGGGTGGCTCAGTCGGTTAAGCATCCGACTTCAGCTCAGGTCATGATCTCACGGTTTGTGGGTTCGAGCCCTGCATCGGGCTTTGTGCTGACTGCCAGCTCAGAGCCTGGAGCCTGTTTCAGAGTCTGGGACTCTCTCTCTCTCTGACCCTCCCCTGCTCATGCTGTCTCTCTCTCTCTCTCTCAAAAATAAATAAAACATTAAAAATATATACATATATATTCACACATACACACACACAATGGAGTAGTATTCAGCAATCAAAAGAATGAAACCTTGCTATTTGCAACTACGTGGATGGAACTAGTTTGTATTATCCTTAGCGAAATTAGAGAAAGACAAAACTATGACTTCTCTCAAATGCGGAAGATACAAAACAGATGAACATAGGGATGGGAAGTAAAAATAATATAAAAACAAGGGAGACAAAACATAAGAGAGTCTTAAACACAGAGAACCAAGGGTTGCTGTTGGCGGGGCGGGGGGCGGGGGGGGGGCTACATGGACAAGGGGCCTTAAGGAGGGAACTTGTTGGGAAGAGCACGGGGTGTTATACCTAGGGGATGAATCACTGGGTTCCACTCCTGAAATCATTGCACTATATGCTAACTTGGATATAAATAAAATAATAAAATATAACTTAAATGAAATAAAATAATAAAATACTTCATGTATTTCAAATTGTCTCTTGCCACCCAGGAACCATAGAGGTATGAGGGTGAGGAGGTAGCTAGATTCTTAATAGAAAGCTTCACCTCCCGCCCCCCCTTTCCTTGAAGACTCATTGATATGTGGAATATTAAATGTGGGACTTAGAAAAATGTGCATTATGTGACTCTTGGTTTCTTAGCATACTGCATTTGATATGTTTCTTTATTAAACTTTATGAGACATGTTAGAAGGCTTGCAGCAAAAAAAAAAAAAAGTGAATTTAGCAAATATTTTATCACTTTTTTTAAAATTTTTTTTTAATGTTTTATTTAGAGAGAGAGAGAGACAGCGTGAGCAGGGTAGGGTCAGAGAGAGAGAGTCACAGACTCTGAAACAGGCTCCGGGCTCTGAGCTGGCAGTCAGCACAGAGCCCGACGCGGGGCTCGAACCCACAAACCGCGAGATCATGACCTAAGCGAAAGTCGGACGCTTAACTGACTAAGCCACCCAGGCGCCCCTATCACTTTTTCAAATACTAATATGTATTATAAATAAAAAGACCGGTTGGGCTATTTGAACATTGGTGTCCTGTTAAACCTTTCCCTAAAACACGGTTAGCTTTCCTTCTAGACACTGACCATTATGAAAGCAGTTCTGCTGACGTAGAATTCTGGCCTGTTTATAAATTATAATGGTTTGTAGTCTCCATTAAAAAGAATCAAATTTTTCTATTGTGGTTCAGACGACGAGTTCCAGTTATTACAGAGGAATTTCATGGACAAGTACTACCAGGAGTTTGAAGACACAGAAGAAAATAAACTCACCTACACACCTATTTTTAACGAATATGTAAGTAGTTTTCTGTTTCTTTCCCCAGAGATTAGAATTTCTTTAAAACGTGAATTTAGAATTGAAAGATGTTGACATTTGGGGCACCTGGGTGGCTCCATCAGTTAAGCCTCCAACTTTGGCCTCAGGTCATGTTCTGAGTTTGGGTTCAAGCCCCTTGTTGGGTCTTTGTTGACAGCTCAGAGCCTGGAACCTGCTTCAGATTCTGTGTCTCCCTCTCTCTCTGCCCCTCCCTTGCTTGTGTTCTTTCTCTCTCCAAAAAAAGTAAACAGTAAAAAAAATTTTTTAAGATACTAATTTAACATTTGGTGGACTTTAGAAGCTGCCACCGGTAACAGCCAGGAATTCTAGTTAGACTCTCCCATTGCTTCTTTTGCAGTTCTTGGGGGCGTTTGATGATTTTTGTCCAGCTTCTACTTTTTTTTTTTTTTATTGTTTATTTCTTTTGAGGGAAGGAGAGTGAGCAGGGGAGGGGCAGAGAGAAGGGGAGAGAGTGAGTCCCAAGCCCGCTCTATACTATCAGCACACAGTATAAGGCAGGGCTCAAATCCACAAACTCAGATCATGACTGGAGCCAAAATCAAGAGTAGATTCTTAACTGAGTCACCCGGGTGTCCCTCCAACTTTTTAAAAAAAAAAAAACATTTGGCTTGATCATAATCCCATTTTCAGTTACAGTATACGAGTTCACTATACCTTGCATTCATGTACTCTATGTGTATATATATTTTAGACCATATGTCTGTTGCATTCATATACAATATATTGACCTTTTGATTTGGACACACTACAGTTGACCCTTAAACAACATGAGGACTAGGGTGCCCACACCTGCACAATTGAAAATCCATGTACAGGGGTGCCTGGGGGGCTCAGTCAGTTAAGCATCTGACTTGAGTTCAGGTCATGAACTCACAGTTCATGGGTTGAGCCCCGTGTCGGGCTCAGAACCTGGAGCTTGCTTCCCATTCTGTGTCTCCCTCTCTTTCTCTGCCCCTAGTGTGTTTCTCAAAAACGAAAACTTTTAAAAAAAATTTTTTTAAAAATAAAATCTGCAAATAACCTTTGACTCTGAAAAACCTAACTACTAGGAGCCTATTTTGACTGGAAGCCTCACCGATAATGGAAATAGTTGATAAACACATATTTTATATAGGTATTCTATATTACTGTATTCTTACTATAGGATGCTAGAGAAAAGGTTACTAAAATCATCAGGAAGAGAGCATACATTTACAGTATTGTCCTGTACTTCTCAAAAGAAAGTATAAGTGAAGCCATGCAGTTCAAACGCTTAACTGTTCAAGGCTCATCTGCATGTAATATAATCAGGTGCGCATGACCGTTCGGTAGAAGCAAAAACCAAGACTAGATACCCAGGAGTCTCAGCTTTGCACCCTTGGGTCCTCCCATTGCTCTGGAACAATCTCACTCGTCTGAGAAAAGGTTTGCGCCTCGAGCACTTTCTTAACCTTAGAAGTGTGGCCTACTCAGCGGTTTCCTCCAGTCAAGCCTCCACTTACGAGGACCTTCGATTACCTCCAACGGTATGCTTCTTGGTATATTCCTTTCTTAAACATTTTTTATGTTTGTTTATTTTTGGGGGGCAGGGGGCACAGAATCCCAAGCAGGCTCCAGGCTCTGAGCTCTCCACATAGCCCGACGCGGGGGCCAAACCCTCAAACTGCGAGACCGTGACCTGAGCCGAAGCGGTCTGGGCGCTTAACCAGCCGAGCCGCCCAGGCGTCCCCCATACCCTCTTTTTGCCCAGATTCCATCTATCCAGGAAAAAAGGCCCCAGTTCAGTGCTTGCTTCCTGCCCTGGGGGGCGGGAGCCTGCTGTTCACAGTCTCTACTACTTTAGTGCGTTCATTGTGTCACGGTGTGATTCCCTGCAGATGCCTCCCTCCCGTGGTGGGCCAGGGCACATGCCCACTGAGGACAGGCACTGTACTCTGGTTCTCTTTGGTGTGCCCAGCGCTCAGCAAGGAGCATGGCACATAAAATAGCCCCTTAGGAAATGTCTGCAAAGGGCTCGAGGCCGGGCTTTCTGAAAAGCAGCTTGGTTTTCCTAAAACCAAGATCCTGTCCACGGTTACAGATTTCTTTGGTAGAAAAGTATATTGAAGAACAGCTGCTGGAGCGGATTCCTGGATTTAACATGGCAGCATTCACGACAACTTTGCAGTGAGTTGAACTTGCATTTTTATCTGTTTGACCTTTTTTCCCTCTTCACTTTGAAAAAAGACCCTCTTATTTCATTGCCTGACCATGAAGGTTTACAGCACGTGGCAGTTAGGTCGCGGGTGGGAGGGCCTTAAAATCCTCACATGGAATCTTGAGACAGACTCTGTTTCGGTCTTTCATGAGACAGCCATCCTTTTCTTTTGCAGGCATCATAAAGATGAGGTGGCTGGTGACATATTTGACATGCTGCTCACATTCACAGATTTTCTGGCCTTTAAGGAAATGTTTCTGGACTACAGAGCAGTAAGTGTCGTTAGCCACAGGGGACCACGGAGACAGTCCCTGGTAGGCCAGCTGCCAGGTTTCTCCCCGCGACTGGCCAGTACCAGTCGGCAGCTAGCAAGGTGTCAAAAGAGTGAGCGGCTGTCCTCTGGCCAGGACCCAGGGCCTTTACTGAGGAAGCACATTCTCATTGTATTGAAACAGGGCCCAGTTACCTTAGTCCCTAAATCCTCAGAAGGACAAAACCAAAAAGCAGGTCCAACTGCCTTGCCTTTCTTGTAATGCAGGCTCTTAATAGGGAAAAAGTAGTATTTTTCAGTGAAGAGAGGTAACACTTTTTTATGAGTGGGCCAGTGCTGAACAAGAATGCAAAATAACCCCATCCCTCTCCTGTGGCCCCCCCCCCCCCATGCCACACGCAGGGTTCTGAGCTAGAAAGGACTCCAGTATTTGCCCTGTTCCTTGCCACTTTGGATTCTTTTTCTCATGCAGGAAAAAGAAGGCCGGGCACTGGATTTAAGCAGTGGTTTAGTGGTGACTTCATTGTGCAAATCATCTCCCATGCCATCTTCCCAAAATGACCTGCGGCACTAGGTCCCACCCGTGGGGGGGACTGGCATCTTTCTGGACGTGGCCAGCCGAGCAGACTGGAGGAGGCTGGGGCTGTGTGATGGAACACATCTCAGGAAGGCTGGCTCCGGCCCACAACTCCTCACTGACGCTAAGTACTGACGATGGGTCAGAACACAACCGTCTGACCCTCCTGGGCCCCCGCAGCACCTTATGTTTGGGAATTCTGGCACCCCTCCCCAAGCCCACCCATCTCTCAGCCCTGAGTCGGGCTCCTGGGGCGCAGGTCTGGCCGGCGTCTCCCCGGGGCCCCTTCCCCAGCACAAATGTTGGTAGGGCAGCAGCATGTGGAAGAAGCCCCCCATCTCCAGCCCTCTTTGGCTCCGTATGTCCATCAGACTTTCTGTGTGTTCACAGCTTCCTGCGTCCGTCCGTGTCAGTCCTGCAGCCTCGGCAGGGGGGGGGGGGGGGGGCGGGGGGTTACCAGTGTGGGAACATGTCTCTAGGCTGTCCCTGCAGCCAGCTGCCCCCTGCCGCAGCTCGCTTCCCAGCTGGTGCTGGCTGTAGGAATAAGCGAGAGCTGTCCCTCAGCTGAAGCCACATGTGAAAATCACTTCCTCGTCTTTCATTCCGCGGTCCCTGCCTCACTGTCTTCTGCTGGTCCTGATGTAGTCTGGTTCTAGAATTCTTTTAAGCATTCCTAAAAAACTATTTTTATAGATGAGTACTCAGGCTAACCTAGTGGCTACAATCTTGGAACTTCCATGATTACCCACTTAAAGATCAAAGTATTATACACCGTGTGCTTTTTAGCTATTAGTGCTGTGAAAGCAAAGACGCTTTCTACGTTGACGTTCCTAGTTGACTGGATGTGTGTGTGCTTATGCTGGGAGTAGGCTAAACGGGCTCCCTTTCTTACAGCATGTTAAATGTTCGTGCAGGTTTGCTCAAGCCCTTTCTGTGTAAATCCGTTCGTTAGGTTTTCTCTTGGGGCAGGAGCTCTGTGCTCCTTCCCGCTGTCAGGATCTCCCTGCCAAGGCCGTGGTGTGGCGCGCTGGGCTGGCTCAGCATGAGGAGAGAGCAGACAGCTTTACTGGCATATGTACGCTTTGACTTAGCACAGTGTCTCATAGAAATTACCAGAAAACATGGATGTCACATCTCTAGAAAGAAAAAACATAGAATTTCAATTCTCAGTGTGTACCTTCCGTACATCTTTTTTAAGTAAAAATAGGACTATACTGACTTCAGTCAGCTGTTCTGGTTTTGAAGTATGAGCTGTAAACTGTTTTCTGTACTGATGTGTGGCGCTTATTAAATACTTTTGTACCACGAGTAAGCTTGGAGGCGTGTTGCCAGAGCGGTCATTCTTCACGAGTCCCTCCTGTCTTTACCGTCGCTGCTGCCCTCGGGTCACTGCTGCTTTGGTCCTTCAAACTCCCTTCTTCCAGTACTGCCTCTCCTGGCCTTGCTTTCCCTTCCTGCCCTTTTTACACAAACGGGCTGCTCACTGTAGGCTGGGCCCGTCTGAAGTACTTGATGAAGACCCTTGGGTTTGTCTGCCTGGGTGAGAAAAGCCACGGATGTGGACTTACAAAAAATGAACGAGAGCAGAGCAAACGCCAGCCTGTTGCTTATTTAATATTAAGACAGGCTTTCTGATTTTATAAAACAGACCAGAAACCTGTCTCTGTCCACACAGGAGCTTCCGTCATCATGTGCCACCTTTGATGGGGCTCAGGGCTGGCCTGGGGTGAGAAAGCCCAATGTCCCGCGTGGCCTCGGTGACCTCTGCCCCTGGGAAGCAGTATTCACCTAAACCGCAGGGTCTAAGGATCGGGCAGGCACCGGCCTAACCAAAAGGTGGTGGTTTGAAGGGACCATGTGAACATCTGCGGTCCAGCGGGCTGTGTGTTAGCAGGTCAGAAACCACTAAGACTTCTCTAGGACTTTGTCTCCTTGGAAGTCAAAAGAAAATGAGTTCATCTTAAAACTGAACAGTCTCCTTGTGGTTTCATCCTGGAATGACTGATTTACCAGATTCTGAGCCACTTGAGAGTAACAAGGGATGCGGTCAGCATCCACACCAGGATGCAGGCCAGGGGCCTGTCCCAGGCTGACTGGACATGGGCGTCTGACTTACCCCCGTCCCTCCGTCCTGGAGCAGTTCCCCCCGCCCCCCGGGGGTGCCTGAGAGCCCGGATGGTACCGAAGCCTCTTTGTACCATTTCCCCTTGCACGTCCGCAGCTGTGATAGAGTTCACTTTAGAAAGGCGTGGTAAGAGGTTAACGATAAAATAGAACAATTATAATATACTGTAAAAAAAAAAAAAAACATCTTCCTGTACTCTTGTGAGGAGGTGAGGTGAGGTCTCGCCACAGGCTGGGATGAGGGGAGGTGACTGGTGCGGCCTGACGCTGCTAGTAGCCTCGGGAGGACCACCATGTACTCCCAGGCCACAGCTGGCCACGAGAAACTAAAAACGCAGAAAACAAGAACATGGATAAGGGGAGCCTACTGCCTACTGTGGCCACATTCTAAATGCCTACCTTCAGCCTACTGTTCAGAGCGTGTTAGCCTGTGGCGGCTGAACCTGCGCTCAGGCTGGACGACTTCCCCTCTGCACCTGTGCCGCCGGCTCCCTGAACCCAGCATGGCCCTTCGCTTTGAGGACGTGATGTCTGAACTGCACACACTTTCACAGCAGGGGACACAATGACAGTCTCGAGTTCAGCAAGGTGACCCTGACATGCCTGAAGCTGGGACGACTGACTGGCTTAGTGTTAAACGGACACCTTTCTGAGAATGAAAGGGGGGTGCTATTAAATCTGTCAGGACAGCTGGCCTGAAGGGGGACCGTCCCTGGCAAAGCAAGCAGGAAGGTGGTCAGGTGGCCTCAGGTCTAAGTAGCAGCGGGTGGTGCAGAGTCTAGAAGCTGATTTGGAGCCTCTCAGCACAACACTTAGCTGCAGCCTCTGGGGCTGTACGAGCATCTACAACCACGATCACCCAATGTCTTTTCCAAATAGGATCTTCCATCTTTATTTTTGTGTAAAAAAAAAAAATAAAAAATAAATCCAAAGAGGACCAAGCCACCACCAAGCACGGGACAACTTACCAGGCGAGGTCTTGAGTCCCTCCCTCCTCCATGTCCCATGTGCCTAATCAACAGCGTCAGGGAAGCAGGTGGCACGGTTAGCTGTTCCCAAAGGGAATATTACAAACATGGGCTTGGGTGATGGAGGGAAACCTGGCCAGGGTTTTAATCACTGAGAAGTTGCTTAAAACCGATTGATTTCAAAAACTGGTATGTTTGAACTGCAGGAAAGGAGGACCGTGCAGTCAGAAATTCTAACTCTCTTTCCTCGGATGTCTCCCCAGAAGCAGCCTGTCGGCTGGAAGGAGGGAGGGTCAGATCAGACTTGCGGTTGAAGGAATGTGGCCGGTTTCAAAGAGCTTGCTCTGCGGTCCCGGGACAAAGACGTTGGTAAATACATGGGGCGTGTTAGGCTGGTGCTGCGGAGGGCCAGGAGCTGCAGGTCTGAGTCCTCGTTAGTGTACTTAGTGTTGGTGAGAAGACTGGGCCCCAGCCTCGGACCCCGGAGTCTCCTAAAGAAGAAGCGGAGAGCCCCGTCTCCCCCCACCCCGTCACCGTCCACTAAATACTGGGGATGGGCAGGCGGTGCCAGCCACGGGCCTCTTTCCAGCCCAGGCGCTTGCCAACTTGGGCCAAACCAGAGGAAGGCTCCTGATTCCTCAGGAGGAGCCCGGGTCTAAGCAGTGGAGCGGAGCACACGTAGTCCCTTCCAGGCTGACTCGACAAAGGGCTCGGGCCTCGGGCATGCAGGCCGCCCCGCGCAGTGACCCAGCTGCAGCCTTCAGCCCCAAGGTGGGTGGTGGCGCGGGGGGGCCTAGGCGTAGCCGCCAGCCATCTGACTGGTGGCTGCATTGCTGCCCACGCCCCGCCAGGCCTGGAAGCTGAAGAAAGCGCTCACTCCATAGGCGATCATCACCAAACATGCAAAGAACTGAAAGAGGAAGAAGACACCAGAGCTGAGTGGGGGTGCGGCGTGGCACTGGGGGGCGGGGGTGACAGGGATCCCGGTGCCAGACTGCCTTCCCTCAGACCCAAGGAGACAGTAAAAGCTTGAGCAGTGCCCCTCTGCTAACTAGGACACCGACACTGATTCAACCCAGCCACACACCCATTTAGCAAGTGTTTGTGGGGGTGCCCAGGGGGGCAAGGTTCTGGGGTGCCAACATGACATGCTCGTGGGGGAATCCACTAAGAACCACGCAGGCAAGGCATGTCCCACTGTGGTCAGGGCGACGGGATGATGTGCAAAGAGTGACCGAGGGGTGGGAGCTAGTCAGATACACATCAGGGATTTCGTTTTTTAAAAAGTCAACATTGTGGTTCTGAGGAATCTTCTGGAATCAATTCACGGGTGGCCAACACCAGCACCTGTGGCCGCTTTCAGAAGCACCACGTCTCTATCACAGATTTCAAAACCATCTTCCCCAGGAAGGGGGAGGAAACTCCAGCCCTGGTCTAGCCCCTGGTCTGTGCAAAGGGACTGGTAGTCCCTGTCCTCCTCACTGTGAGCAAGCGTCTGCGCGGGGGCCCTCGGAGTGAGGTGTGGCAGGCTCACTGGCATGTCACTGGCCACAGCCTGAGTTTGGGCTTCATGAGAGAGCCTGTAATTCCCCCCAAATGGTTTAAAATGAAAGGTTTTGCACGTGCCCCTTTCAAGAAGGGCCCACAGTTTTTAACGGGTCCCCCAAGGGGGCATATGACTGTCAGTCGGTGTGGAACACCTGGGTTAACAATGAAGTTCAATGGTTAACCTAGAACTTCCACTTCGGACCACCAAGTACTTCCCAAGCCTTCTGGTTCCTCAGGGTTTTGCTGTTCATACAGAAGGCTGAAAGCTCAGCTCCCCTGAGCCCCTGGGAATTTGGTAACCCCAGCGGTGGCAGGTGCTGGCCTCAGACCAGGGAGGGGTGGAAGTCCTGGGGCAGAGACCTGGCCTGGCCCGTCGTCTCCCCTGTAACTGCCAAGGCGCCCCGGGGAACTGTACTCACAGAGGCAGCCGCACGCTGGTTGTACGGCCGGGTGCCCTTCAGGGCTGTCAGCTCAACGGCGGCAGAGCAGGTGATGAAGGCCGTGATGTAGAGAACCGTGGCGCCCACGTTAAATATCATTAACTGGGGGGGGGAGGAAGAGGAGAACAGGCTTGACCACAGACTCTTCCAGTAAGTGTGGGACCTCTTGGTTCCCAACAGCACATGCCTTTAGTATCCAGGACAGGTGCTGGGGCTCAAGGAAGGGGAGGGGGACCTGGGTCTTTCCCACTAGAAGGGAGAAGAGACATCCACATGGGGTCAGCCCAGTGGCCACCTAAGCTGGGAGCATAAACACCAGGGCTGAGGGGGGAGGGGACACGATGGGGAGGCCTGCAGTGACCTGGTCAGGAGCAGCGGCAGTCAGAGGCAAAACCCATTCCCCTTGGCTGGAGACCGAACGGACCAAGGCCCGCTCTGAGAGCCCCAGCTAAATAACTCCAAGGCCATGCTCTTCCATGTTGGCTCAGCACGAGCTCGGCCCTCCCTCTCGGCACCACAGGCCTTGGGCCTGAGGCGGGGCCTGGGAGCGCATCCCATCCCTCTCTATCCCCAGCGGGAGGAGTCTATGGCTGCCTTTTGGCCAAGCCCTCAGCTCAAAGCCCCTCATGTCCCACGCCAGGGTCAGGACCCAGCAGGGTTATGGACCACACTGGCAGGCAGCACCCTCAGCTGACATTCGGGCCGAGTCCCATTTCCCGAACGCTTGGCCCCCGGGTCCAGTAAACAGGCTTAGCTGTCACTGCACACTGGTGGCCCTCTGGCATGTCTGGTTCAACCTATAGATTGTTTTTTAAAAAAATTACCAACATTCTAGGGGCGCCTGGGTGGCTCAGTCGGTTAAGCACCCAACTCTTGATTTCACTCAGGTCATGATCTCACACACTGGGCTCTGCGTTGACAGATTGGAGCCTACTTGGTATTCTCTCTCTCTCTCTCTCTCTCTCTCTCTCTCTCTCTCTCTCTCTCTGCCCCTCCCCCTCGCTGGCCTGCTGGCTCGCTCACAATGAAATATTCATTTAGAAAAAATAAAGGTTATTTTAAATAAATATGACCAACATTCTAAAATTAGATTTCGTATAAAACTTTCAATTTTAAGAATATCAAGATTTGGGGTGCCAGGGGGCCTGCACTCCCACTAATCAGAGGAGCTGAGGAGAGGTGGCTCCCTGTGGACAGACGGGGGGCAGGTCTTCCAGAACCCCTCCGGATCGACCTCACTCATTCCCCTTGCCCAGCCCGGAAGGGGGCTGGTGGCCCTGTCCCAGAAAATGGCCCTCTGGCGTTCCCAGTCACGCCTCCCCTGCCCTATCTGCTAATGGGCCCAGGAGCAGAGAGACCCTCTTGCCGTCACGGCCCAGGAAGGGGGGCCCCCTTCCAGCAACAGCTGTGGCCAGAGCCCCAAATCTGTGCTCAGGGACACTGAGGCCTCGCCATCTCGGGAGATCTCTTTCTTCAAGGCTCCGGGGACCGAGAGCAGGGGCCGGATCCCAGCCAGGAAGTCGGGCCACCCCCTCCTCATCCCAGGATCTCCCCTGCAAGCCCAGCACCCGCCACAAACGCTGCCTGGCTCCTGCCAGTGATGTCAAGGTCTAACAAACCCGTTCTGTCTTGAGGATGACTCACGTTTCCTCGGTTTAAAAAGTCATTGAATTCCAAACAATGCTGCCTAGTCCCAGCCTCGCTTGCCTTACAATCACGTGCCTCTCTCGCCTCGGCGCTGAAAGCCTCAGACCCCAGCTGCAGGGCTTTTCCGGGTCAGAGAAAAAAGCCCAGCGGCTGTGTGTGTGTCTGGCGGGGTCCTTCCCAGGGACTCTCTCAGCTCTATGTCCCGAGGAGCCTGAGCCGGGTGAACCTGGGACGCCGCCCTCCCCAGGGCTGGAGGGGCCTGTCCCGGGTCATTCCGGACAGCTCAGCCCAGCCTCCAGACCCAGGGTGGCCAGATTCCGACAGACCCTCTGCCACACAGGCAGGCCAACTGCCCCCCAAAAAGGAAAAATACTTTCAAGATTCCAAATGGCCTTTGAGCTCTTCCCTGCCAGTCCCTCCCCCGGAGAAAGCCAAGCCTGTGTCCTCCATCCCCCAGTCGGCCCTGCAAGCTGGCTGAGGGCCAGCGCCCACGAGCCACTCATGCGGGGAAGGTCCTACCGTCACAGCGTCTCCCCAAGGCAGAGGGGTCAGCATGGAAGCGCCCCCCACCCCCCGCTCCCACCCAGACTCACCACCAGCGGCCAGGGCACCATGTACAACTTCATGTGCAGCTGAAACAGGTAGAGGATGAAGAAGACAACTGTCACCAGCCAGAGGAAGACAGCAACGAACATGACCCAGCCGTAGGCTGGGTACAGGTGGTACGGGGTATCGGCAATCAGGGCCCACACCAGCAGCCCCAGCACCTGGAGGGACGAGACAGGGCCAGAGTCCCCCAGAACCCCCACTGCTCTGGCTGGAGGCCACAGGGCTCCCTCTGCAGGACATATTTCTCATTTAGTCAAGAAAAACATTTATTTAGGGGCGCCTGGGTGGCTTAGTCGGTTAAGCGTCCGACTTTCGCTTAGGTCATGATCTCGCGGTTCGTGGGTTCGAGCCCCGCGTCGGGCTCTGTGCTGACTGCCAGCTCAGAGCCTGGAGCCTGTTTCAGTCTGTGACTCCCTCTCTCTCTGACCCTCCCCTCCCCTGCTCATGCTGTCTCTCTCTCTCCTAGAAATAAATTAAAAAAAAAAAAAATTAAAAAAAGAAAAACATTTATTTAGCTCCCACTGTATACTACCACATACGAAGCCCTTGCCTGGTAACTTACTACTCCTTTCAGGTCTCACGTTACATGCTGTGGGACACCTTCCCTGCTCCTCCAGTCTGGGATCTAGAACCTTCTTTTGTGCTCTCATGCCCCCTCCCGCCAGCACCCACCACCCAGGACTAGGATACTGTTTCCTTCCCAGACTCTAAGTTCCCTGAGGGCAGGCCAATGACAGTCTCAACCATAGCTGCACCCTGGCAGCCAGTACGGGACCTGGGCCCTGCCAAGGGCTCAGTAAAAGCTGCTGAAAGGTGACGCCGCCATCCTGGAGGGACACAGTCCAAATTCCAGAGGTGGGAAAACCAACAGCCTGTACCGTCCTCCCACTCAGGGCCTCAGGGTGACTTCCACCTGAAGCCCTACTCAGCCCTTCCCACCTTCTCTGACTCTCCTCATTGCCCCTCCATACAGGTGTTACCATCCCCACCTGACGGGGAAACTGAGTCTCACACCATTCCCACATGGCAGGGTGGGTCCTGATATCCTTGCAGTGTGTGAAGCAGCTAATAGCATGGACCTTGCAGCCCACTACCTGGGTTTAAACCCTGCTCCCTTCCCAGCTGTGTGACCTTGGGCAAGCTCACAACCTCTCTGTGCTTTGGTCACCCCATCTGTAAAATCAGTGTCAACGACCACACCTACCTCGCGGGCTGCGTCAAGGACCCAGGAGTTCACATATATCAATGGGTACAACAGAACGTTGCTTTTATTCTTCTCTGCTGGATACGCTGCCCTCTGGGCCACGGGGAATTCTGCACAGACAGGCTGACACCCGCTTGGGGGACTTGGCAGCGTGGGGCCGAGCAATGGGCACACTATGAGGCACGGCCCAGGGAGCTCAGGAGAGCCCACAAGCAACAGCTCACAGGCAGCCGTCCTGGCCGCCCCCACGCCTCTCCTACCCTCTTCCCTGCTGCCCAAGACCCCGGGGCTGAGGTGCCCTCCCTTGTCTGGCCGCCGAAGCGGGGAGGGGCTACCATGGGGCTGCAGAGAAAGGCCCCTTTGCTGATGAAGATGCACCAAGAGAGCTGCCCTCTTCTTCCTCGGGTGGCATCCAGCCGCGTGGCAGGGGGGCCCGCAGTGACCCTGCCCCGGCCTGAGAATGCGCAAACTGTCACTTAGATCCCAGAGAAGCAGCTCGGAAGCAAGATGCGCCTCTAGCAGCTGGTCCAGGAGACGAAAAGTACCCCCCACCCCACCCCGGGGACCAAAAAGTTCCTCTGCCAGACGCCGGAGAGCTGGAGGCCACCCTGGGCACAGCCAGTGCCGGGCACCTGCTAGCCCCCCGCCGCCCGCCGAAGCACCCTTGCCATTTTGGTCCCCATCCCCCTACACTCGCGGGGACAGGGCAGGGAAGGCCTTAGGTAAGGGGGGGCGGAGTCGGGCAACTCCCAGCACCACCTTCCCTCCTCCCCCTCCTCCTCCTGCCGGAGAGGCAGGGCCAGGGTGTGTGTGGTTGGCTTCCTTCCCACTGCACCGCTGCGAAGGGGAGGTGGAGCCCCAGGCTCCAATCCTGCCCATGCTGTGGGACACCGGGTGAGCCCCCTTCCCTCTCTGTGCAGCGTCCGGGGCAACTCCAATCTGCCCACCAGATTGCTTCCTGCGGAAGCATGTTGCAGGGCCCTCCCAGGTGAGAGCCAGGCACATCAGGGACAGAGAATGAACTGTCCTTATGGGGCAGGGTCCTTATGGGCCTCCAGGCCATCGTGCGGCACTGTTCCAACCACCTGAAAGGCAGTTAGAAAATGCAGTGAAATGAAGATCGAGAAGAGACCAATTTGGGGGTCCCTGGGTGGCTCAGTCAGTTAAGTGACCGACTTCGGCTCAGGTCACGATCTCACGGTGCAGGAGTTCGAGCCGCGAGCTGGGCTGTCAGCGTAGAGTCTGCTTTGGATCCTGTCTTCCTTCCTCTCTCTCTGCCCCTCCCCCGTGCTCGCTCTCTCCCTCTCTAAAATAGGAAGGACAGAAGGAAAGAAAGAACAGAAAGACAAGACCAATTTGGGTTTACCCTAATGTACACCTATCAATTATCGGTATTATTACTCCTAGATTTGGTCACAATAGCCATGTACTGCCTTCCAGCTCGGTGCCACACACACCTGGGGAAAGCACCTCCCCTTTATTTCACTGTTTCCCAGTAACCCCCTCATCGGCTGGTGCTATTTATTTTCCCTATTTTCCAAATAGAAGCTCAGAGGGAAATGAGCCTGTGGTCGCCCACGGTCACCCGTGGCTAAAGGGCAGGGCAGCACTTGAACCCTGATCTGTCCTCCGGAACCCAGGCTACTGAGGGTTACTTAGTGCTGCGTGACGAATGAGGACACTGGAGCTGTCTCCTGGCTCTGCCCTGCCCTCCAGCCCAGCGCTGCTTTCCAGACCAGCAAGCGCAGCTCGGAGAGAGCTCGATAAGCAGCAGGAATTTCTGGTGTCCCTCCTGGCTTTGCCGCCCTGGCCCTGTGCCCTGGGAGTGGCCTCGGTTTCTGCCTCCAACAAGCAAAGGTCCACTTCTCCAGCTGAACCAGACGGACTGGTTTTTCCCGTCCACTCCCCACCAAGAATCCAAATGGAGCACCCCAGCCCAGGGCCTCGGGGCGACCCCACTCGGGACAGGGCAGCCCCACACTGGACATCCTCTCCCTCCTTCTGGGGGCCCATGCCTTAGCGGGAAGAAGGGGCCAGGGGGCTTGTCCTATGGTCCACTACAGGAGAGTAAAGCCCACTTTTCAGGAGGAGAAGGACAGCGGTGGGTAGCTGGGGGCAGAGGGCAGGAGGCCACCTGTCTCCAGGGCCTTCCCCAGGCCCCTCTGTCCAGGACAGTCACCTTGCAGCTCCGGTGTCCTCTGAGGACAGGCCTCGGCATGTGCATCTCACTGGGATCATTCATTCAACCAATATCGACGTGGCCTTTACCTCTGGGTCCCTGTCTCTTGCCTACACATTCATCATCTGCCCCCGTGTTTCTCTGTGAGAAACAGACACACAAACATAGAATCAAGCCTTATCCCCTCACTCCTTTAATGCATCCCCTGCAACACCTCCTTCAGGCAAGCACTACAGATAAAGAGAACTATCTGGAAATCTTGAAGGTGCAGGCCTTTTTTTTTTTTTTTATCCCCCCCAAAAATCTAAAGACTTCAGATAAGAGATTTTTCTCTTTAAATGAGGACTGTCAAAAAGGACACTTTCACACATGCCCCAGGACCTTTGCACCTACAAAAGAATTTCTAAACAACTGGGGAACAGGGATATCTTTGTTAAAATCACCTGCAAAGAGGAGAGATTCATCACAAATGCCAGACAGAAAGGCATTCCTTGATTAGGATGGGCCCTGATCCAGGGACTGTTGTCCTTACAGGAAGAAGGAAAATGGACGGAGACACACGGAAGTAGAAAGCCACGTAAAGATGGAGGCAGAGAAGAGAGTGGTAAGTCTCTAAGCCAAGGAACACGACTGGTGGCAGCCAGCAGAAGCCAGGAGACCGGCGGGGACAGGTCTCCTTCAGAGCCTCCAAAAGGAACCGACTATGCCAACACAGTGATTCTGGACATCGAGCCTCCAGAACTGTGAGACAATAAATTTCTATTGTTTGAAGCCACCCACTTTCTGGCATTTTCTTATGGCAGCCCTAGGAAACCAGCATGTCTCTCTGAGCAGCTTTTGGGCGCAGATGGCTATCATGATCTGATTTAACTGTGTGAATCTGGCATCAGTTTTGATGGAAGGTTGGCCTATGAACTCACTGGGTTCGAGCTCTGGCCCTGCCAACTTCCTACTACGTCAGCCAGGCCAAGTTGCTGAATCTCTCTGTGCCTTCGTGTTCTCATTTTTTTTTTTAAATGTTTATTTCTGAAGGAGAGAGAGAGACCAAATGTGAGTGGTGGAGGGGCACAGAGAGGGGAAGACACAGAATCTGAAACTGGCTCCAGCCTCTGAGCTGACAGCACCAAGCCTGATGCGGGGCTTGAACCCACAAACCGTGAGATCATGACCTGAGCTGAAGTCAGACGCTTAACCAACTGAGTCACGCAGGCGCTCCCCTCCCCATGTTCTCATCTTCGAAACGTGTCTACCTCATAGAGTAGTTCTAAGGTTAAAAAAAATACATGTACGGTACTTAGATCAATGCCCAANATTTATTTAGGGGCGCCTGGGTGGCTTAGTCGGTTAAGCGTCCGACTTTCGCTTAGGTCATGATCTCGCGGTTCGTGGGTTCGAGCCCCGCGTCGGGCTCTGTGCTGACTGCCAGCTCAGAGCCTGGAGCCTGTTTCAGTCTGTGACTCCCTCTCTCTCTGACCCTCCCCTCCCCTGCTCATGCTGTCTCTCTCTCTCCTAGAAATAAATTAAAAAAAAAAAAAATTAAAAAAAGAAAAACATTTATTTAGCTCCCACTGTATACTACCACATACGAAGCCCTTGCCTGGTAACTTACTACTCCTTTCAGGTCTCACGTTACATGCTGTGGGACACCTTCCCTGCTCCTCCAGTCTGGGATCTAGAACCTTCTTTTGTGCTCTCATGCCCCCTCCCGCCAGCACCCACCACCCAGGACTAGGATACTGTTTCCTTCCCAGACTCTAAGTTCCCTGAGGGCAGGCCAATGACAGTCTCAACCATAGCTGCACCCTGGCAGCCAGTACGGGACCTGGGCCCTGCCAAGGGCTCAGTAAAAGCTGCTGAAAGGTGACGCCGCCATCCTGGAGGGACACAGTCCAAATTCCAGAGGTGGGAAAACCAACAGCCTGTACCGTCCTCCCACTCAGGGCCTCAGGGTGACTTCCACCTGAAGCCCTACTCAGCCCTTCCCACCTTCTCTGACTCTCCTCATTGCCCCTCCATACAGGTGTTACCATCCCCACCTGACGGGGAAACTGAGTCTCACACCATTCCCACATGGCAGGGTGGGTCCTGATATCCTTGCAGTGTGTGAAGCAGCTAATAGCATGGACCTTGCAGCCCACTACCTGGGTTTAAACCCTGCTCCCTTCCCAGCTGTGTGACCTTGGGCAAGCTCACAACCTCTCTGTGCTTTGGTCACCCCATCTGTAAAATCAGTGTCAACGACCACACCTACCTCGCGGGCTGCGTCAAGGACCCAGGAGTTCACATATATCAATGGGTACAACAGAACGTTGCTTTTATTCTTCTCTGCTGGATACGCTGCCCTCTGGGCCACGGGGAATTCTGCACAGACAGGCTGACACCCGCTTGGGGGACTTGGCAGCGTGGGGCCGAGCAATGGGCACACTATGAGGCACGGCCCAGGGAGCTCAGGAGAGCCCACAAGCAACAGCTCACAGGCAGCCGTCCTGGCCGCCCCCACGCCTCTCCTACCCTCTTCCCTGCTGCCCAAGACCCCGGGGCTGAGGTGCCCTCCCTTGTCTGGCCGCCGAAGCGGGGAGGGGCTACCATGGGGCTGCAGAGAAAGGCCCCTTTGCTGATGAAGATGCACCAAGAGAGCTGCCCTCTTCTTCCTCGGGTGGCATCCAGCCGCGTGGCAGGGGGGCCCGCAGTGACCCTGCCCCGGCCTGAGAATGCGCAAACTGTCACTTAGATCCCAGAGAAGCAGCTCGGAAGCAAGATGCGCCTCTAGCAGCTGGTCCAGGAGACGAAAAGTACCCCCCACCCCACCCCGGGGACCAAAAAGTTCCTCTGCCAGACGCCGGAGAGCTGGAGGCCACCCTGGGCACAGCCAGTGCCGGGCACCTGCTAGCCCCCCGCCGCCCGCCGAAGCACCCTTGCCATTTTGGTCCCCATCCCCCTACACTCGCGGGGACAGGGCAGGGAAGGCCTTAGGTAAGGGGGGGCGGAGTCGGGCAACTCCCAGCACCACCTTCCCTCCTCCCCCTCCTCCTCCTGCCGGAGAGGCAGGGCCAGGGTGTGTGTGGTTGGCTTCCTTCCCACTGCACCGCTGCGAAGGGGAGGTGGAGCCCCAGGCTCCAATCCTGCCCATGCTGTGGGACACCGGGTGAGCCCCCTTCCCTCTCTGTGCAGCGTCCGGGGCAACTCCAATCTGCCCACCAGATTGCTTCCTGCGGAAGCATGTTGCAGGGCCCTCCCAGGTGAGAGCCAGGCACATCAGGGACAGAGAATGAACTGTCCTTATGGGGCAGGGTCCTTATGGGCCTCCAGGCCATCGTGCGGCACTGTTCCAACCACCTGAAAGGCAGTTAGAAAATGCAGTGAAATGAAGATCGAGAAGAGACCAATTTGGGGGTCCCTGGGTGGCTCAGTCAGTTAAGTGACCGACTTCGGCTCAGGTCACGATCTCACGGTGCAGGAGTTCGAGCCGCGAGCTGGGCTGTCAGCGTAGAGTCTGCTTTGGATCCTGTCTTCCTTCCTCTCTCTCTGCCCCTCCCCCGTGCTCGCTCTCTCCCTCTCTAAAATAGGAAGGACAGAAGGAAAGAAAGAACAGAAAGACAAGACCAATTTGGGTTTACCCTAATGTACACCTATCAATTATCGGTATTATTACTCCTAGATTTGGTCACAATAGCCATGTACTGCCTTCCAGCTCGGTGCCACACACACCTGGGGAAAGCACCTCCCCTTTATTTCACTGTTTCCCAGTAACCCCCTCATCGGCTGGTGCTATTTATTTTCCCTATTTTCCAAATAGAAGCTCAGAGGGAAATGAGCCTGTGGTCGCCCACGGTCACCCGTGGCTAAAGGGCAGGGCAGCACTTGAACCCTGATCTGTCCTCCGGAACCCAGGCTACTGAGGGTTACTTAGTGCTGCGTGACGAATGAGGACACTGGAGCTGTCTCCTGGCTCTGCCCTGCCCTCCAGCCCAGCGCTGCTTTCCAGACCAGCAAGCGCAGCTCGGAGAGAGCTCGATAAGCAGCAGGAATTTCTGGTGTCCCTCCTGGCTTTGCCGCCCTGGCCCTGTGCCCTGGGAGTGGCCTCGGTTTCTGCCTCCAACAAGCAAAGGTCCACTTCTCCAGCTGAACCAGACGGACTGGTTTTTCCCGTCCACTCCCCACCAAGAATCCAAATGGAGCACCCCAGCCCAGGGCCTCGGGGCGACCCCACTCGGGACAGGGCAGCCCCACACTGGACATCCTCTCCCTCCTTCTGGGGGCCCATGCCTTAGCGGGAAGAAGGGGCCAGGGGGCTTGTCCTATGGTCCACTACAGGAGAGTAAAGCCCACTTTTCAGGAGGAGAAGGACAGCGGTGGGTAGCTGGGGGCAGAGGGCAGGAGGCCACCTGTCTCCAGGGCCTTCCCCAGGCCCCTCTGTCCAGGACAGTCACCTTGCAGCTCCGGTGTCCTCTGAGGACAGGCCTCGGCATGTGCATCTCACTGGGATCATTCATTCAACCAATATCGACGTGGCCTTTACCTCTGGGTCCCTGTCTCTTGCCTACACATTCATCATCTGCCCCCGTGTTTCTCTGTGAGAAACAGACACACAAACATAGAATCAAGCCTTATCCCCTCACTCCTTTAATGCATCCCCTGCAACACCTCCTTCAGGCAAGCACTACAGATAAAGAGAACTATCTGGAAATCTTGAAGGTGCAGGCCTTTTTTTTTTTTTTTATCCCCCCCAAAAATCTAAAGACTTCAGATAAGAGATTTTTCTCTTTAAATGAGGACTGTCAAAAAGGACACTTTCACACATGCCCCAGGACCTTTGCACCTACAAAAGAATTTCTAAACAACTGGGGAACAGGGATATCTTTGTTAAAATCACCTGCAAAGAGGAGAGATTCATCACAAATGCCAGACAGAAAGGCATTCCTTGATTAGGATGGGCCCTGATCCAGGGACTGTTGTCCTTACAGGAAGAAGGAAAATGGACGGAGACACACGGAAGTAGAAAGCCACGTAAAGATGGAGGCAGAGAAGAGAGTGGTAAGTCTCTAAGCCAAGGAACACGACTGGTGGCAGCCAGCAGAAGCCAGGAGACCGGCGGGGACAGGTCTCCTTCAGAGCCTCCAAAAGGAACCGACTATGCCAACACAGTGATTCTGGACATCGAGCCTCCAGAACTGTGAGACAATAAATTTCTATTGTTTGAAGCCACCCACTTTCTGGCATTTTCTTATGGCAGCCCTAGGAAACCAGCATGTCTCTCTGAGCAGCTTTTGGGCGCAGATGGCTATCATGATCTGATTTAACTGTGTGAATCTGGCATCAGTTTTGATGGAAGGTTGGCCTATGAACTCACTGGGTTCGAGCTCTGGCCCTGCCAACTTCCTACTACGTCAGCCAGGCCAAGTTGCTGAATCTCTCTGTGCCTTCGTGTTCTCATTTTTTTTTTTAAATGTTTATTTCTGAAGGAGAGAGAGAGACCAAATGTGAGTGGTGGAGGGGCACAGAGAGGGGAAGACACAGAATCTGAAACTGGCTCCAGCCTCTGAGCTGACAGCACCAAGCCTGATGCGGGGCTTGAACCCACAAACCGTGAGATCATGACCTGAGCTGAAGTCAGACGCTTAACCAACTGAGTCACGCAGGCGCCCCCCTCCCCATGTTCTCATCTTCGAAACGTGTCTACCTCATAGAGTAGTTCTAAGGTTAAAAAAAATACATGTACGGTACTTAGATCAATGCCCAACACGGTCTCACCACTCAATACATGTTCTACTCTAATGAGCAGTCTGAGAGGCTGGAATATGGAGTTTCCAATCCATTCTCTGCCTGGGTTGCTGAGGTAGTAACAGTGTGTGCAGTTCCGGGGGTGGGGGGAGGGGGTAAGGCCTCCCTGAGATAAAGAATGTATCTAACCTTAAGCACCAGGCACTGGGGCAGTAAGTGATAAGTGCCCGCTGCACCCATCTTTCAGATAAGGCAGCGGGCTTATCTAAAGAGGCGGCCCAGGACCGGAGGGCAGGCCAGCCCTGCCCAGCCCTGGAACACCTCCTGGGCGTGCACTCTCTGTTCATCCAGGTTGAAGGGCCCTGGGCAGAACCCCTCACCCCTCACCCCTCGCTCTTCCCCTTAGTACAATGAGAGCAGGGAAGGTGCACTTAGAGTTCTCCGAGGCTCCCTCTGGGCTGGGCCTGGCACTCCCCAATGCACACCTCCCCTCCAAGGGGGCCCAAGCCCCCGCCCCCTGGTACGGGAGGGACCCCGGCAGCCCCAAGCACTAAGCTAAGTCCTCTCCCGCCCAGAGACAGAGGCTCTCCTTCTACCCCTCTCCGCCTCCTGGGACACGTCAGCCCCTTGCGGATTTGCCGTGTAGCCTTGGGTGAGTCGCCTAACCTTTCTAATCTGTTTCCTCATCTGACACGTGAGACAGTCGGGCAGGTACACCTCTCCTGGTCACCTCACAGGTGTGTCACTGCAGGTAAAATGGTGTGAAGGAAAAAGGTAACGGCCGTAGGCAGCCAGAGTGACTGCAGGGGCTGCCAGACAGTCCCGTCCCCCAGAGCAAGGCAGCCACGAGGAGGGACAGCACCTCAGAAGCTGGGGGCGGACACTGGGGACTCACACTGAGCCAAGGCAGGCAGGTGGGCCACAGAAATGGCCAGGGTGGGCCAGGTGGGGACTGTGGAGCTGCGAGCAGCCTGCTGGCGTCTGGGGAAACGCAGCCCAGGGTTGTCGGGAAGTCTGAGTTTTCAAGAGATGCTAGGAGTCTGAATTTCTATGTGAAATCTTCAGCTTCTTAAAAGCTGGCAATAAACCTAAAGGTTTTGGAGACAATGTGAGGAAAGGGCCCACCCAAGAGGCCCAGGACTCCCTTCTCCCCACTGCACTATCCAGGAAACTGAGGCCCAGGGGCGATGCGAGCCCTTCTGGGGTTCCCCCTCACAGGGACACATCTGGGCAGCTGAGGACACTCAGAACTTGGCCTGGCCTGGCCCAGTCTCCACCCTCACCCTGGCCCTTCTCCCTACAGTGAAAGGGACTTTATGGGGACAAAAAGCCACCCATTGTGTCACAGGAGACAAAGGCGCAGGGGACAGAGGCCTCGGGTGCCTGAACCGGCCACAACAAGTGCACACACCACCTCCTCCCTGTGCCGAGGAGGCGGGCTTCGGGGTTAGGCTCCGTGGAATTCCCGCTCTGTACTCCCGCCCCCGCCCCGGCACTCAGGGGGCCCTGGGGGGGCACCTCCCGGCTCCACCAAGCCCAGCACCGCGTTAACTCCCCTCAGCCTTGGGTTCGCTGGAAAGCGGGCACGGGAGAGCCACTGCACAAAGTCACTGAACAAGGTCTCCTGAAGGCTGGCTGTGTGCCTGGCTCCCCTACAGGCCCTAGGAACCAAGCACAGAGCCTGCCACCAGAATCCACGCACGCACGCGGGCAGGGAGCACGCACACAGCACGCACGCGGGTAGACAGCACGCACACAGCACGCACGCGGGAAAGCAGGCAGCACGCACGCGGGAAAGCAGGCAGCACGCACGCGGGCGGGCAGACAGCACGCACGCGGGCGGGCAGCACGCACACATGCACCCACGCAGGCCTGCAGCTCCCACCCCAGGCTGTTTGTTGCAGGGAGGTCAAGGGCAGAAATACTGGCTCGGGGTCTGGTTCACCCAGCGGCCAGGCTTCCAAATGCGGCCTTCGTCACATTACTTGTTATTCCTCAGTCTTGAGTGTCGGAACTGAACATTTAAATCCCAGAGGTAGAAGAGATTTCTGCACACCCACCCCAGCGGCCCAGCTGTCCCCAGAGCCCCCTACCTCCAGTGCCTGGGTGCACTCTGCACGTCACCCCACTGCTACCTTGTTACTTTGTGGTCTCCCTCAGAATTTTAGAAAAACCTTCCCAACAGATTGCCTCCTGCTTATCCCCAGGCTGGTTCCCATTCTCCACTCTGGGACCAGACAGCCCATTTCACAGATGAAGAAACCAAGCCCTTAGAAGATCTGGACCTGGCCCAAGGTCTGGCACAGTAAGGGGTGGGGCCTGGACAGTTCTGTGGCCCAGCAGATGGAGATGCTCAGAGGAGGACAGGTATCTGTGGGGGCTGGGAGGACACTCCCTTGAGGACCAGAGCAGAGAAGGCGCAGGGCCGACCTTGAACCCTGGGGCAGACGGGATGACAGAAGCTTATGCTCTTAGCACCCTGGGCGGGGCTGGCACCACAAGCGGGTCCCAGCCCTGCCACTGAGCCTCCAGAGAGCGCTGGCCGTTGGGAGCATATGGAACTTCATTAAACCCACGAGGCTGGCCCCGCCTGCTGGGGAACAGGGTGGTGTGAGAGGCGGGTCTCCCACACTCCCCGGCCCTCCTTCCTCAGACACTGGCTCTCGTTCTGATTCTAGAACTGTTGGGGGTGACAACCCACAAGCCCTGCCCCATCTTAACTTCAACAAGGGACAGGTGACCCCATCTGGCCGACCTCATACAGGGTGGCAGATCATCTGATGTGTGACTCCCTCACCCCCAAATTAAAGCTGGAATGGCCTAGACCAGGCCCAGGTCTGTTGCCTAGCAGCTCGAATGCTGAGCCCCGCCTGACCTTCGGCCCTCGCCTTCCTGCCCTAACCTCCCTGGGAGAAGCTGGTGTGCCACCCTGGCCTCTCCCCCTCGGGCAAACAGGACAGACCAACCCAGACCAGCAGTAAGGGCCCGTAAGTATCGAGGGCTGAACTCGCTGGGCTGCCAAAACACACAGCTACCCTCCCCCCCCGCCCATCCTATAGGTTCCTGGTGGCCGCGGGGACCAGGGCAGCGCCCCGGTGGCTCCCCCAGACCATCTGTGAACAGGAGTCTGGGCCTGGTCCTCACTGAATCCCACCACAAACGACTCCCCAGCTCTCAAGGAGGGACCAACCCCTGACCCTGCCACATGGCCAGAAACAGCAACCGTCCACCAGAGGCCGACGGCTTGGCCGGCTCCTTCCATCTACCCCCAGGTCCCCCGGCCCATGAGCCGGCACTGGGGGCCACTGCTTGCTGCTGTGTGCTCATGGGAAAGTGTCTTCCCCAATCTGGGCCTGAGGGGCCTTCACGTGCCACCTTCCTAGTTTTTGCCATATCTCACAAACTACATGTACTGCTTTTTTATTCTGGACTTTCATTTATTTTATAGATTTTTAAATAATTAAATAAATACATTTATTTTTGATGTATGTAATATGTAGGACATGGGAGGCAATAAAAGGGTGTTTTTAGCCTGTTTCCCTCCTCCCCAGCTACTCCCTTTCTTCCCCGGGGGCAACAAAGAGTGGTTTCTTATGCATCTCTCCAGAGACTGTGTGCACAAGCGCACACACACTCTTCGGATAGGTGTCTGGAAATATTCTATTTCTCCCATGCGAATGATAGTATTTTTTAAGTACTATAATGTTTTTTAAATTTATTTTTGAGAGCAAGAGAGAGACAGCGTTTGGGGAGGGGTAGAGAGAGAGGGAGACACAGAATCTGAAGCAGGCTCCAGGCTCTGAGCTGTCAGCACAGAGCCCGACGTGGGGCTCAAACTCACGAGCTGTGAGATTATGACCTGAGCTGAAGTCGGACACTTAACCAACAGAGCCACCCAGGCACCCCTAATGCTGGTATTCTACACACAGAGTTTTGCACCTTGCTTTTTTCACTTAACCACACAGCCTGGAGACTGCCGGCCATTACATATAGAGCTGCCTTATATTGTTTTCTCTAAGGGGTAAGACACATCTTTTTACTAGCCACATGGTATGCCATTGCACAAATGTTATCATAGTTTACTGTAACAGTGTCAAATATATTTCCGATTAAAAATAAACAAATTGGAGGGGTGGCACCTGGATGACTCAGTCAGATGAGCAACCAACTATTGATTTTGGCTCAGGTCATGATCTCACAGTCCACGTGATTTGAGTCCCACCTTGGACTCCACACTGACAGTGGAGAGCCTGCTTAAGATACTCTCTCTCTCTCAAAATAAATAAATTTTAAAAATAAATAATAAACAAGTAAGGGCTCCTGGGCGGCTCAATTGGGTAAAAGTCAAACTCTTGATTTGGGCTGAGGTCATGATCTCATGGTTCATGAGATCAATCCCCATATTGGGCTTTGTGTTAATGCAGAGCCTGCTTGGGATTCTCTCTTTGCCCCTCCTCTGCTCGTGAGTGCTTGCTCTTTCTCATAATAAATTAAACTTTAAAAAATGAATAAATAAAATACTGATGGGAAATTCAAAACAAAACAGGGGCCCCTGGGTGAGTCAATCAGCTGAGTACCTGACTTCAGCTCAGGTCAGGATCTCAATTTGTGTGTTCGAACCCCACACTGGGCTCTCTGCTGACAGCACACACCCCGCTTCAGATCCTCTGCCCCCTCTCTCTGCCCCTCCCCTGCTGGCTCGCTTTCTCTCTCAAAAATAAACAACATTTATAAAAAACAAAACAAAACACAGAAGTCTGTGTGGCATAAAAACACACCATGACCAAAGTCAAAAACAAAACTAGGAAAAAAATATTTGCAAATCATCTGGAGCTCCTAGCAAATGATAAGACAGACTTATGACTCCATAGAACAGAAAAAGAATACAAATAGACAATAAGATATAAACTCTTAAACATGTTTTTAGGGGAGTCTGACTTCAACTCAGGTCATGATCTCACAGTTCGTGAGTTCCACCCCCGCATCGGGCTCTGTGCTGACAGCTCAGAGCCTGGAGTCGGCTTAGGATTCTCTGTCTCCCCTTCTCTCCGTCCCTCCCCTGCTCATGCTCTGTCTCTTTCAAAAATAAACTTTAGGGGCGCCTGGGTGGCTTAGTCGGTTAAGCGTCCGACTTTCGCTTAGGTCATGATCTCGCGGTTCGTGGGTTCGAGCCCCGCGTCGGGCTCTGTGCTGACTGCCAGCTCAGAGCCTGGAGCCTGTTTCAGACTCTGTGACTCCCTCTCTCTCTGGCCCTCCCCTGCTCACACTGTCTCTCTCTCTCTCTCCTAGAAATAAATAAAAAAACATTAAAAAATAAAATAATCAAATAAGCAGCCTATGTTTAAAAAAAAAAACAAAACAAAAAACAAAAATAAACCTTAAAAAATTTTTAAAAACCATTTTTTTAAAAGGACAACCTCACTCATAAGCGAAATGCAAATACTACCACTCCTACCATGTTGGTGATTCCCGGGGAGGCCGTTTGACAATCTCTCTCCAAATCTCACACATACACTCACGCGCGCACACACACGCACGCGCACACACACGCACGCACGCACACCCGAGAGCCTCTCAGATGCTCTCAGTGGCTTGTGTGAGGTCACCCCTCCCCCACAACAGGGTGCGCCACAGCAAGAGTGGAAATGCCAAGTGTCTGTCCACAAAGGGCCGGGCCACTCAGGTCACACCACAGCTGCACAAAGGGACGCTGCAAAGCCCTGAGCCCAAAGCCACCATGCTGCATGCGCGGGCACAAAATGACCGCCAAGACACAGGTGCACGTGAAAGGGGAGAAGTGAGGGAGGAGGTGGAGACGTGGGTCCCCGGGGAGCGGTGGGGAGAGGTGGCACTCTCCAGCCGCGTGTGCGGTTCTCTCCTTAAATCTGAGGTGGCCCCCCGGAAACAAGAGTGGGGCATGGGCGCGGCCCCTCGAAACCCTGAAGGGACAGAGATTTGTCACCGTGCTCTTGCCCAGGCTACTTTATTCTGAACTGCAGTAAATATACCACCTATTAAATAAATTAAGAACATAAAGGATTAGAAAGAGAAAGGCACGGTGCAGCCTGTGCTGACACAGAACATTCCCCAGGTGTGTTGTCAGCAGCCGGAGCACGGCCAGGCCACACACACACACACACACACACACACACACACACACACACACACACGGTTCCCATGTGCAGGGTTTAGGTGAGGACGCAGGTTACTAGAAGGCTTAGACTCTGTGCGGGCTGTTGCCTTCGTACAGGTGATGCCTCAGGGGACTCGTGGGGACAGGAGCCTGTGCTTTCAGTCACTGGCCCTTGCGTGGCGCGACCGTTTTGCTGTGTGCCTGAATAATGTTCTCAAAGAATATGGCAGGTTTGAAAGACCTATTATTCTTTTTTATTTTTTAGAGAAAGTGTAAGCAGGGAGGAGGGGCAGAAGGTGAGAGAGAATCTCAAGCAGGTTCCGCGCTCAGCGCAGAGCCCGACACGGGGCTCGATCCCAACACCCCGGGATCATGACCTGAGCTGAAATCAGGAGTCTGACGCTCAACCTACTGAGCCGCCCCTTAAATGGGCCCATCAACGGAGAAACAAAAGTGACACTACAGCAGACCCTGAAACAGTTACGAGGGAGGGAGGGACGCAGCTCTGTGTGACAGATCTCAGGTGCCTGGGGTGTAAGAAAAGCAAAGTGCTGAACAAAGACCTGAAAACACCCAACAGTGGTCCCCTTGGGGAGAGGGCAGGTGATCCAAGAAAAACTTTGGCCCTATCCGTAAAAAGTTTTGACTTTTTAAGAAGAATGTGTTCACATATTTATTCCAAATACTCAGCTCCCTCCTGGCGACAAGCAGCCGGGAGTGTGGGCGGAGCTGACAATACAAAGCACTAGTTTCCTCTGGGCACAGGAGGCAGAAGAGCTCGCGGGGCCTGGAACGCTGCACCCAGGAGACTAAACCCTCGCATCTCAGGGCTGAGGAAAGCCCCGGGAGGCCCCGGCACTGCAACTGCGATGTGGCTGACCTCTGCGCACGCTTGTGAGACCCCCAACAACCTCACCCCTGGGGGAGCCTCCTCGCCTCCTCCTGGAGGAGAGAGGTAACTTGCAGGCCTTGCCCTGCCCCCGGCCTGGAGAGGAATGAATTGACTGCTGGGGGTCGGGACAGAGGCAGGATCACCCTAAGGAAGAACTTTCCAACACTTCCAAACACACAAGAATGGAGCAGGCAGCCTTGAGAGGAACTGAGCTCCCCGTCCCTGGAAGCATGCAAGCTCAGGGACCTCTAGAAGCAAGCATAAGAACCCTAGGATTCCATGACTCTGTGAATCCTACCCTTCCTTCTGCAACACGTGGCACCAAGCCCTCTACAGCACTGTGTTCCATATTCCTATCGTGACATCACTCCTTTACCGACGAGGAAAGGAAGGCTCCCTCCCACCATTGCTCAGCATGACTGACAGATCACTGTGATCGAGTGGCAGGTGCAGCTTCGGATAGCTGTTCATTCACCTGCAAAATGGGAACTGAGTGGCCACCCCCAATCCCAGGAGGTGCTTTTCTGATAGATGTTCATTCACGTGCAAAAAGGAAGGACAGAAGGTACCAAATACTGATGGTCCTATTGCCACAGGCGATTTATCTGGGCTTCTGCACCTGAGGCCTCAGGGATGGCTTCTCACTGCTGGATGTTTACACAGCCTATTGTGAGGTTCCTCCATCCAGAATCGTCTTACTACTCCCTTCCCTGTAACTAAACTCTTCAGAGCCCATTTCTGTCAGGAAGCCTTGGTGGCCCTCGCCCCTGATTAGTCTCCCTTCCTGAAGTTCCTTTCCTTCTCCTCCAAAGCACCCTAGGAACCTCCACACCCTACCAAAAAAACAAAAAACAAAAACAAAACAAAACCAAAAAATCCCACAAAACACGATGCTACAGTCAAGCTTTGGATTCCCTGATTTGAGTGCAAATTCTGACTGTGACACTCTACCAGGTGTGACCTTATTATACAAGTTCCTCCCCAGTAAACCCAGGTGGGATCATCTTTTCCCCCAGGGCCATAAGTACCAGTTAACCACACCTTGCACAACTTTCCTTCCACATGCTAGCCACACAAAGATTTGCGGCATCAAAGCCTCTGGTTCTTTCTGGAACTCTTTATGACTAAGAGTTACCTTTAGATCAACCTTGCCTGCTTGCTTTTTAGATGCTATCTTCATAAATTCATGTTTCCCTTTTTGCCTAGGCTGCTAGGAAACTCAACAAGGAATCAGCAGCCTTCAGGTCATGACCCTGTGGTTCCTGAGCTTGAGCCCTGCTTAGGGCTCAGCAGCAGGGCCTGCCTCCCTCTCTCCTTTCTCTGTTCCTCCCCCATTTGCCCTTTTTCTTTCTCTCAAGCTTTAAAAAAACAAAAAGTAAAAGAATCAACAACCTTAAACTTGCTATAGAATCCTGGTACAGTGATCTCTTTTTAGCTCTCTTTAAATCAATCATTCCCCCTCCTACACACACACCAACAACTTTTAGAAATATAATACTTTAGAGGTGCCTGGGTGGCTCAATTGGTTGGGTGACCTACTCCTGATTTCGGCTCAGGTCATGATCCCGTCGTTTGTGAATTCTAGCCCTATATCAGGGTTCTCACTGACAGTGTAGAGCCTGCTTGGGATTCTCTCTCTCTCTCCCCTCTCTGTCCCTCCCCAGCTTGCTCTCGTGCGCGTGCTCTCTCTCTCTCAAAATAAATAAACAAGCTTTAAAAAAAGAAATATATTACTTTAACTTTTCCGTTGTACAGGGCTTAATATCACATTCCATTTAATGTTCTTTCTGGAACCAGATGTGGGGGGTGGAAATCAGTGAACACTGAAGTTCTTTGGGACATATTTAATACCAAAGAGCACATCTCCTTCCCAAGACCCTGGGGCCTTTCTGCTCACCCCTCCTCCATTTCTAGAATACTTCACCAAAACCTCTGGGAAATAAAGGAGCATTTGCTTTCATCTCCCAATTACCGCCTCCTCCATGCAGGCTTCCCTGACCCATGCACAAAAAGCTCATTCCCTGGGCACCTCCCTCACAAACTAAGAGCTCCTGGAGAACAGATGCTGGGCCTCGAGGGGGTTGGGGAAGCGGCGGGTGGCAGGGATGACCTCCATCACTCCCTCAAAAGCACCACACTGGTGCCCTGTGGGAGCACAGCTGACTGGTAATTAAGAGCATGAGCCAGAAAAGTCTGACCACCCAGGGCTTAGATCCCAGCTCCAACACTCTGTGAGTTCTTGAACAAATAACCTCTGAGCCTCAGTTGCCTCACCTATAAAATGGGGAGAAGAGAAGAGAATGCCTTTGCCAAAGAACCTGGAACCTAGTTCGCACTTGACCGGTGGGAGCTTTCACGGCTTCCCAGCAGCCAGTGGTGCCTTTTGGGGTGGAACCTGGAAGCTGCCCATTGAAACTGTCTTTTGTTGCCAGAGAAACAGCTTAGGAAAGATATGCTCCCACTAGTAGATTGGTTAAGGCACTGAAAGGTGCAGGTCTTCAAACACTGATGAGAGACCCTCAACCCCCCACCTCCAGTCCCCAAAGCACGGCAGGAGGGCAAGGGCAGGCCACCCCACTCACACCCGTCCCCTGGGAGTCTGGAGACCGGAGTGCCAAGCTTCCCCACCGGCCTCGTGGCAAGTCCTACACTCTATGTAGACCTCAGTGTTGGTATCTGTGCAATGGGACCCAGATGCTCAGGGCCAGGCTGTTGGGCCCACAGGGACCCCCAAATCAGAAACAGCCTCCTCCAGAGGGCTCTACCTGGGATCTGGCGGGAACCGAGGGGCCCTCTTTCTTATTCACTCAACTCCAGTTCTCACTGTCCCAACGCAAAAGATGCCAGACTGCGGGATCGCGGACAGGGCTCCACGTCACCACTGTCCTTGCAGAGCCCAGCAGACATCTTCCCATCGCTGCAAGCCCGGCTGTGGCTGCCAACGGAACAGGGTCCCCGTCTCCAGCCTCAACGCCACCGTCAGCCTCCCACCTCCTCAGAAACCAGGGCTTCGACCTCAGCGCTACCAACCTGTTTACTCCAACTTCCTCTCCACTCACCCATCCCCAAACCTGCTCGCACAGCACCCCACACTCTGAACCCCCTTCCGCTGCCACAGAGTTCAGTGAGGTCCCTCTCCGCCAGGAGCCTCCCTGGACTCCGAATTCATCCCCCTCTCCTCTGCGCCTTCCCGCCAAGGCTGGGCCTTCCCCACCGACTTAGAGCACTGCTCCCCATCAGGTGCTTCCTACCAGCAGATTTAAATGAGCCCCCAACCGGACCTCCTACCCACCCTCCAGAACCTCCCAAACAACTGAGAGATTTCAAATGTAGATTTCTGGGCTGCGCTTCCTGAGATTCAAATTCCAATTCTTTCCGGGGGTGGGGACCAAGAATGTAGATTTTAAACAACCCCTCCAAGAGAGTCTGAGGCTGGGATGGCGGAGGGGGCCCCAGGGAGAGATCTGTGAAGTTCTAAAACAGAGACAGCACTGGCCCAGGTGCAGGTGGGCAGACACCTGGGCCGGGGGGACCGGACGGGGATCTCCGACCACCGAGACTTCCAGCCTGGCAGTCAAGCTAGGACCTGGGGGGGGTGGGGGGCGGTAGGAGATGCCCTAAAAGAAAATGGATCCTGGCCCATCTCCAGTTCCACCCTAGTCCTCTGAAAACGGACCCTCAGTTGGTGGGGAAGCCTCTCGCGGGGACAGTCACCCGGCTTCCTGACTCCCACCTGAGGCTACTATAGGCATGAAACTGATGCGCGCGGCAGTGGGGCGTTCCCACCCGCCTGCCTCTGCTGGGATGTGCACAGGGTCGGGGAGGCATCCGAGCCTAGCCTCTGGCCTCCCACAAATCCCTCCCGCCTGCTTCGGGCGGGGTACCTCGGCCCCACGGGGCCGGCCAAACCGGCTGGAACCCGGTGGGAGCCAGAAAAGCCCGGCTCTCGCGCGGGGGCCCACGGGGCCGTGCCCAAATGTATGCGCCGGAACGTAGGTGCCCTCTCGACTAGACTCCAGACTAGTCCAGACTACGCGGGGCCACTCGGAGGGGACTCTGCCGTACTCGGGCTGGTGCCCTGGGGGGCTGGGGGCACCGCCCTGCAAACACAGAGACTGAGGCAGAGACAGAGGGAGAGTTGTGCGCAGCGATTGTGCGTCTGCGAGCGCTCCTTCGGTTGACTCCCAGCGACCCCCTCGGGGGATGATGGGGCGCGCGCGAGCGGGCCCTCCGAACGCGGGTGCTTGCAGGCTCTGCAACGGGGATGTCTCGAGGTGAGGGGCTCCAGGTGGTCTAGGGGGCGAGCGTCCTGGAGGCGCCCCGGGATAGGCACGGCGCGTCGCGGCTCGCGGGAGCCGAAGGAGACGGTGCACTAAGAGCAAACTAGGCAAACCCCGACTCCTCCCGTCCCGGCCGCCCCCCGACCCGGGCCCCGACCGCGGCCCCGCGCGCGCTCACCAGCTGCAGCAGCATGAGCGCACCGAGGCTGGAGCGCACGAAGCCCAGGTCCGGGCGCAGCGCGGAGACCGAGGTGCCGGCGCCCTGCGCGGGGCTGCTGGTCCGCGTGCTCACTTTCGACGGAAACTCGGCCATGGCGGCCCCGCTAGTCTCCAGACGTCGCTCCGGCCGCCGCCGCCCCTCCCGTCCGCGAGTGCCGGCAGCTGCGCCGCTCTCCCCGGGGGCTCCGGCTCCGGCGTGCCGCGCAGTGTAGGGCGGGGAGCCGCGAGCCCTCAGGTGCGGCCGAGCTCCGGCCCCGCCCCCGCCGCGGGACCCGCCCCTTTAACGCTTTGCTCGCCGCTGGCCGCCTACACCCACCCCACGCTCTTCGAGGCCGCGTCCCGCTTTCCAGACCGGGACACTGAGGCCGCGGTCAATGAGATGGCCCTCTTCCACAACCAGCCTGGATAGCCGCTCTTTTCTCTCGCAAGGAAAGCCGCCTGCTGGGACTCGCCCTCACCCCGGCCTCAGCCTTGACCCGCTGCTCCGCGCCCTCCTAGCCCGTCACTTCCAAGCCCAGGGTAACCGGCGCTGGCGGAGCGCAGTACCACAGGCCCTCTCCTGGGTGCCTCTAGGGCGCTGTGTGCCCTTCTCTCCGAGGTCTGTCCTCAAAGCCAGATCCGCACCCCTGTGCAGCGACGCCCAAGGAGTCCGGGAGACCTGGCACCCAGGAGGCGAGGGTCTGAGTAAACTGGCTGCACGTGATTCCACTGATGTGGTTTTCACTTCTGAACACATTGAGCAGTAACTTAAAAGATCGTTGAGCCTCAGTTTCCTCGTCTGTAATAAAGGGACTGTTGTGTAAAATAAATGAAGCCCGTGGCACACCGTGATGGGGGAGGGGGGTACTTACAAGGTGGGAGATGATGTTGGAGTTAGGATTTCATTGCTCCACCGGCACCCTGAAACACACGCACGCGCACACATACACACACCCTTCAGGCCTTAGAGGCTTGTAAAAAATATATATATATATTTATCAATCAGTGTTTGCAGAACCTCTACTGTATGTCAGGTCCTATCCCAGGCCCGGGGGATACAGCAGGTACAAGCCAGGCAAGACTTCTCAGGTCCCACTTTCTACTGGGGATGACAAGTAAATAACTGAGAAGAAGAAATAACTTCAGGGACAAATGCTGTGACTAAAATAAAATAGGAGGATGTGACAGAGATGGCCAGGAGTCAATTTTTAGATAATCTAGTCACAGAAGGCCTCTCAGAGAAGTGACATTTATGCAGAGAACTGAATCATCAGTAGAGAAAATCTGCCTTAGAGAAGATCTGGGAGAACTGCATTAGTGCAAAGGCCCTGGGGCTGGAGGAAGCAAGTCAGTCTGAAGAACAGAAAAATCCTTGGTGGGGCTGTGTGCAAAGTGAGCGAGGGGGAGATTTGACAGGTGGGCAGAGACCAGGTCCCATAGGGCTATTTAGAGGATCATATTAGTTTCCCGTGGCTCCCACCTGAACATGGTGGCTTAAAAAAAAAAAAAAACCAAACCAAACAGAAATGTATTCCCTATAGTTCTAGAGGCCGGAAATCTGAAATCCGTTTCAGCGAGTCAAAATCAAGGTATCAGTAGGATGGTTGTTCCTATGAAGGCTCTAGAGGACTATCTGTTCCCTGTACTTCTGGCTCTGGGTGGTGGCCTTAACCTTGACCTGTGACCTGATCTGCCCAACCTCTGCCCACCCAGGTAATCTAGATTACCTTCCATATCAGGAATCTAATCTGCAAAGACCCTTTTTTCTTCAGACAGTAAGTGTACAGGTTCCAGGGGTAGGGTCTGCTATCTTTGGGTGGCCATTTATTCAGCCTAGGCAATAATGGAAGGGAGGTTAACATTTTATTCTGAGGCCTGGTGGGTTTCAGACAGGAGGGTGACAGGATCTGATGGCTACTATCTGATGGAAGCTATCACTGGTTGATGATGACCCACCGATGGATGTCCAACCCGTTCTGCCACAACGCACCTGCGCCCCTCCTCCCCACCGCACACACAGGCACTCAGATGACGACTGCTTCTTGGTAACTGCAGACTCTGGACACCAGCCTCTCCACACACTGCAGGAGCCCAAGCGCAGAGCACAGCTCTTGGGTAAACCCTTAATTTTACTACGACACGGGAAACAGTAAGATGATTGTTTCTGAGGCGGATTCTAAAACAGTAGAGTGTTTTGGTTTTGGTTTTGGTTTAGATTTTGTTTTTTTGGTTAATCCCACTTTCATTCCTTTCAAATGGCACCAAGCAAGGCTCAATCACTGCATTGTGTTTTACTTTGACATTTTCTTCCAAACCAACTTCACTGGCCCTCCCTTGTCAGAAAAAGTGGGAAGGAATCTAGCCCCAGGCTGAAACCCGCCACCCACCCAGAGTCTCCTAGCACGAGCCTTAGAAGGTCTGGGATGGGGTGGGGGAATGGAGGGCAATAGAGAGAGCTGGGGATAAGGCCCAGAGTGCCTGTCCTCTCCAAGAGTGGTCCCCCTCCCTGGGGTCTAAGCAGGCCATCCCCACACAGATCACCTGCAGCGCATGCCTCGTCTGAGTTCTCAGTTTTATAAAGACTCGTTACTCTGGCCAAGCGCCTACTATGTGCTGAGCCTTCCTTCCTTGAGGTAGGATGGGGGGCAGTGGAGATTTAGGCACCGAGCAGATGTTTAAGGTGTACCTTGCATGTGCGGGGCACTGAGGACAAAACGGTGAGCCATCCAACCAGAAACCCTGCTCTCAGGAAGTCTGATGGGGGAGACAGACCATCTAGATATACAAACCCACAGATAAATTGATAATTACCAATAGTGATAACATTGCTACAGGAAAAGAGCAGGACACCAAGGGAAAGAATAACTGAGAGTTGGAGATTGTCAGGGAAAGTATAACTATTTAAGCAGAGATCTAAAGGATGAATAGGAATCAGACAGACAAAGAACATTCCAGGAAGAGAAAACCACCATATGTGCAAAGGCCCTGGGGCAGGAAAGAGTTTGGGGTCTTTGAGGAAGGACAAAAGATTATGAGCTGAAGGGACTGGGAAGAGATGATGTTCAAGAGGCAGCCAGGAGTCAGATTACCTGGTTATTAAAACTTCGGTAATGGAGTGGATTTTATTATTTAAAAAATAATACCCTTTGAAGGGTAGTTAGATCTTCTGATTTGCAATTTTTAAAAATTCACAGAAAGGTTCCCTTGGGACTCATTCAACAGCTTCCAGAAGCCAGCTCTGGGAAGCTGCTGATTATAATCAGCAACTATTCACTGAGCACTTTCCCAACTGACTCTACGCTTAATGCAGTAGGGTTGGTTCAATCACACCCACGTCTCCTTCACCTCCAGGTAATCACTGAGAAGAATGTGAGTATCCTAGCATACCTTGTGTCTTCTTCTCTCGCTACCACATTGATGTGGAGAACAAAGGCAAAAAGGACATGTAGATAAAATTAAATTTCCTTACGGGGCGCCTGGGTGGCTCAGTTGCTTAAGCGTCTGCCTTTGGCTCAGGTCATGATCTCACGGTTTGTGAGTTCAAGCCCTTGGAGCCTGGAGCCTGCTTCGGATTCTGTGTCTCCCTCCCTGTGCCCCTCCCCAGCTCATGCTCTGTCTCTCTCTCTCTCAAAAATAAATAAACACTAAAAAATTAAAGTTAAATTTCCCTATAGCCTGCAGCCCACGACAACACTCCTCCAGAAACTCCCAACAACCTTGGCTGGACTGTAGCTACGCCTCCAGGATCCTGTGAGTCGTTTCTTTAGCAAATGAAAATGCTTTTGGAATCTTCCCCAGGTCTTTACCTTCGCCACCCCCCAAGCAGATGATCAATTGCTCTTCACCATCCCAGGGCAGCACCTCTTTCTGCCCACGGGTCCTGTCCCTGTGCTTTCATAAAACCACCTTTTTGCACTGAAGACGTCTCAAGAATTCTTCCCGGCCGCTGGCTCCAACCGCCAACATTTTCCACATTAATATGACATGTGGAAATGTAGACACTGGCTTTGTGTGTCATTTTTTTTTTAAATTTTTACCGAAAAATAAGTTTATACCATATATATTGAAACTTGACTTGCACTTAATGTCTTGGAAATTTCAATTTCACACGAAGACTGACCTTTTTACCTGTCACGTAATATTTGATAGAGTGGCGACTACCTAATTCCCTATCCCTTCCCCTCAACTGATAGACAGGTGATTTCCAATAGTTCCTCATTACAAGTAATATTATATAAGCCTCCTTATTTACACATCTTTCCTCATATGTGAGATTTTCCATAGATCCGGTCTTCAAAGCAAAACCGCTGGATGGAAGGGTATTTACATATTTTTATAGATACTGCCAAATTTTTATAGATTCTACAAAAGACCATATTCGTTGATACCCCTATTAAGAGTGAGCTTCACCATTTGCCCAACCCCAATATGTGTGATGAGCATTTTTAAAAAAAGTCTCTTGTTTCCATTGGCATTTTCTAATACTTGGCTAGTGGGGCTGAGTTCCTACTTATGCCTACTGGCCATTCATATTCCTTTTTCCTTGAATTGAAGGTTTGAACCATATTCCCTTGTGTAGTAAGGAATTTAAATTTGCCCAGGGACACCTGGGTGGCTCAGCTGGTTAAGCGTTCCATTCTTGATTTCTGCTCAGGTTAGGATCTCATGGTTCTGAGATCGAGCCCCGCGTCAGGCACAACGCTGAGCATGAAGCGTGCTTTGGATTCTCTCTCTCTCCCTTCCCCTGTGCCCTTTCCCCCCTCAAAAAAAAAAAAAGTAATAAGTAAATAAAATAAATTTGACCAAAGAGAGGTCTGGTCTCTGCCCTTGGCTTCTGGGAGGTAATCTCTAAACCTCTGGAATGTCATGCCTGACTAGAAATGTCCTACTTTGGTTAGGGTGGGGTCTGGCCACACTGGATATTCTAACAGTGGGGCTTCGGGTGAGGGAAGCCTATCAGCTCATTTAGCTCCACCTGGAAAAGCTGGAAACTGAGATCAGCTATGTGGGCAGTCAGTCACATGTGGCTACAAAGATTTGGGACACCGAAGTGGTGGGTGTGCCTGGTTGGTAATACACCATGAGTCTAGTCACAGATCAGTAGTGAGAAAAATGCGTGGAATCCATGATTCCCAGGGCAGAGGACAATGGACACTCTATGTTTAGAACTTAAAAGCCACGCTTTTAAAAATTACACAAGTCATTGGTTTTAGTATATTCCCTATAGGGAGCCATCACTACTCTTTAATTCCGGAGCAATTCCATCAGCGCTGTGTGCCCTCCCCTCGGCTGATTTTAATCTGTATCCTTTGGGGGCAACACACCATAACTGAGTATGACAGTTTTCATTGCTTTGGGTGAGTCCTTCTAATTAATGACTTCCTGAACCGGAGGGAGGTTTAGGGCACCCTCGGAGCTCTGCAGCGGTGTCAGAAGTGGCTGTGGATTACTGTGCTCCCCTCTGACACTGCAGCCATGTTTGTGCTTTTCAAATGTTACGAGCTCTTTTTATATTTTGAATACTCATTGTTTGTCCCTTAGATATGTTGCTGTTGTTTTCTCCTGCTTCAATTCTCTCACTCTGTTGCATTTTGACAAATGTGTACAGTCATGGAATCACCACCAAGATTAAAGTATAGATCACCCCAGAAAGTGCCTTTATGACCTCCACCCTGGCCCCAAACAACCACCGTCTTCTGTCAGTGTTTTGAGTCTTCTAGAATGTCATACGAATGAAGTCTTACATTAGACAGTTGTGGCAGGTTGAATAATGCCTCCCCTGCTAAGGTGTTCGATTTTGATCCCCAGAACCTGTGAATGCTACCCTGAATAGCAAAAAGGGACTCTGCAGGTGTGATTAGGATTTTGAGATGAGATTATCCCAGATTATCTGGGTGGGCGCTAAATGTAACCACTGGGTATGTATAAGGAAGCATGGTCACCCGGTTAGCTCAGTCGGTAGAGCACGCAACTCTTGATCTCCAGGTCATGAGTTCGAGGCCCCATGTTGGGTGTAGATTACTTAAAAAGGCAGAGGTGGGGGAGGCACCTGGGTGGCTCAGTCAGTTAAGTGTTCAACTTTTGGCTCAGGTCATGATCTCACAGTTCGTGAGTTCGAGCCCTGTCATCACAGAGCCCTGCTCCAGACCCTGTCTCCCTCTTTCTCTGCTCCCTCCCTCAAAAATAAATAAACTTTAGAAGAAGGAGAATCAGAAGGCAGAGAGGGACATTTGATAACAACAGAGAAGAAGGCAACATGAGCATGGAAAGAGAGACCACTATGATGCAGCTAGGAGCTGCCACAGAAGGCAGGTAGCCTTAGGGATGGAAGAGGCAAGGAAGGGGTCCCCGCACCCCCCAGAAGCAATCAGTCCTGCTGACACTCTGATTGCGCCCCTTAGGACTCATTTTGGACTCCAGAACTGTAATAGGATGTGTGTGTGTGTGTGTGTGTGTGTGTGTGTGTGTGTGTGTTCAGGCCATTAAGTTTGTGATCATTTGTTACTGCAGCCAGAGCAAACTGCTACAGTAGTCCTTGGTGAAAAGCTCTTTCCTGTAACATAAAGCTTTTGAAATTCATGTGTGTCACTGAGCACAGGTTAAGTAGATTGTTTCTTTTTAATGCTGAATGTATTCACTTGCATCGATATACCACAATATCTTTATCCATTCACTAGTTGTTCGACATTTGGGTTTTTTCCAGCTTGGGTGGCTATGAATAAAACTGCTGTGAACATTTACACGCGTGTGATTTGTGTGTGTTTGTTTGTTTTTAAGACTTTATTTTAAAGTAATCTCTACACCCAGCATGGGGCTCGAACTCACAACTCCAAGATCCAGAGTTGCACGCTCCACCGACTGGGCCAGCCACGGGCCCCCGGGGGTCTTCATGTGAACAAATGTTTTCAATTCTCTTGGGCAAATGCCTAGGGCTAGAATTGTTGGCACATATGGTGTGTGTATCATTAACTTTATAAGACATTTGCAAAACTGTTTTCCAAAGTGGCTGCTCATCATTGGTTTTACAGATGAGTAAACACGCTGGAGCAAGGGCAGAGACTCGCCCGGGGTCACCAGCTGAATCAGAAACATCAGCAGAACTAGAATCAGTGTCTATGGCTTCTCATCCCCGGCAGGGATCCTGAGAGGCAGGCCTGCCTGAGTGTCTCCCTCCCATTTCTAGCTGCTTCTGCCTCTTCCTACCTTCTCTCCCTCATGGAGCTCCAGCAAGAGGTAGAGACCAGCTTTCAGTCCGTTGCCCGCCCCGCCCCCCCTCACCGCAACATCCCCCTAGAAAAGGCCTTTGTGCAGGACGTGAGGTAATGTTTTGATGGTCCAGGGCAGGCATCAAATACCTATAATGCTTCATTACATGCACTTTGTTTTTAACTTTGCTGTCAGTCTGATTGTGCCGGGGAGAAAGCCTCCTTTGGTGCTGATATGTCTTTAACACCTAATTCTGTTAGTTTCTTTTTAGCGAGCAACGATCTGGCTGGGATTTCATGACAGTGGCTTGGTTCCCATTGTGCCTATTTTTACGGTGACCTTCCATTTCTGGGTGATGATGCAGGTTTTCTACTATAGCCATATTATAAGTTTCTTCCCATGACACATTTATTACAGTTTTAAAATGAGGCCATTCCAAGAAAATATTTAGTTAAAAAAATTTTAGATTTTTGCCGAGGGCGTCGAGCCCGTTCACTGGGAAAAGGGCAGTCTTTCAACGAATGTTGCTGGGAAAAGTGTCCACATACAAAGCGATGAAGTAGGACCCTTACCCGACACCTTACACGAAAATTCACTCTAAGTGAATCAAAGGCCTAAAAATTAAGTCTAAAACTATAAAAGTCTTAGAAGAAAACATGCCGGGGGGGGGAGGGGCGGGGAATCTTCATGACATTGGACATTGGATTTGGCAATGATTTCTAGGCTACAATGCCAAAAGCACAGACAACCAAAGTAAAAATACAAATACACTGGACTATATCAAAATTAAATTTTGTGTGCATTAAAGGACACTATAGGTGAAAAGGTGACCAGCGTTACGGACTGGGAGAAAATATTTGCCGATCAATCTGACCCAAGGGGTTCATTAACTCAGTATACAAAGAACCCCTACACCTCAATCACAGCAATGAACTGAAAAAATAAATGGACAAAGGACTTGAATAGACATCTCTCCCAAGAAGATATACATAAGGCCACCAAGCACATGAAAAGATGTTCAACACCACTAATCATTAAGGAAATGCAAACCCAAACCACAATGCGATGTCACCTCACATTCATTAGGGTGGCTGCTATCAAAATCAAACAAACAAACAATCAAAACAGAAAACAGCAAGGGTTGGCGAGGAACCACTCTGCTCTGGCAGTAGGAACGGAAAGTGAGGAAGCTGTTGTGGAAAAGAGTATGACGGCTTCTCAAAAAATTAAAACCAGAATGACTGTGAGGCACCCGGGTGGCTCAGTTGGTTAAGCGCCCAACCCTTGATTCAGGCTCTGTGCTGACGGCAAGGAGCCTGCTTGGGATTCTCTCTGCCCCACCCCCACCCCGGCCCCTCCTCCGCGCATGCCCTCTCTAGTTCTCTCTCTCTCAAAATTAAATAAACGTTAAAAAAAAAAAAGCAACACCATCAGCATGACCATATGATCCAGCAATTCCACTTATGAGTATACGTTCAAAAGAACTAAAAGCAGCGTCTGGAAGAGGTATTTGTGCACCGATGTTCACAGCAGCGCGAGTCACAGTCACCAAAGGTAGAAGCCACCCAAATGTCCACCGGTGGATGGACGCACAAACAACCATGGCATAGCCACACGGCGGGAGGTTATTCGGCCTGAAACAGGAGTAAAGCTCTGACGCACATTACAGCATGAACTTGGAACACATTACCCTAAGTGAAACAAGCCCATCACAAAAGAGATAGCCACTGTGTGATTCCACTTATACGATGGGGCACACTCACAGGAACAGAAAGTGGAACAGTGATTGCAAAGAGCTGCAGACGGTGAGGACCGGGAGTTAGTGTTTAATGGGAACAGAGTCCTGCTTGGGGAAGACAAAAACGTTCTGGAAATGGAATGCGGGCACGGTTGCAATGCAATGTGAACGCCACAGAACCACATACTTAAAATGGTAAAAATGGTCGATCTTATGTTCTAGGTGTCTTTCAAAATTATTATTATTATTATTTTAATGTTTATTTATTTATTTTGAGGAGGGGCACCAGCAGGGGAGGGGCGGAGAGGGAGAGAGAGAATCCCAAGCAGGCTCCGCACTGTCAGCACAGAGCCCAATGTGGGGCTCCAGCTCATGAACGGTGAGATCAGGACCTGAGTTGAGTGTCTCTTGGTTTGTGAGTCGGAGCCCCTCATCAGGCACCGAGCCTGCTTTGGATCCTCTGTCTTCCTCTCTCTCTACCCCATCCCTGCTCATGCTCGCTCGAAAATCAATAAACATTAAAAGAAGGTTTTTGTTAACACGCACAAGTGGTATGCAGATAAGGAAACAGAGGGTAGTAAGTGCCTGAGGTTTGGGAAGTGCCATGATCCAGTCAAACTCCCTCTGTCACCACTGGGACATCTGTCCATCTCAGGGAGGGACAGGAGGTAGTTGAAGTTGCACAGTAAGCCAATGTGACCAGGGGCCAGATGCCTCCTCCTGACAATCTCCAGTCTCCTAACCCCTCTGGGGACAGCCAAGGAGCAGGCTGGAAGTGGGGTGTGCAGGAAAACCAGAGCCGACAGCTTTGGTGGGCTCTATGGATTCTAAGCAAAGACCCATCTCCATGAAATGCCACCAGGTGGGAACTTCTCGGCACAGAGAGAAGATGCGAGGCCTGCAGGGTGGAGGTGCCATTTGACCAGAGCCTTGAAAAGAGCAATTTGAGAAGGAGGCATTCCCGGTGGATGATACAAGAGCAAGGAGCAGACATCAGGATGCTGAGTGGTTTGGGCTGTGCTGAAAGACACGGTCAAGGCGTGGACACGGTGGGTGGGGTGCGGGCAGGGCCCTGTCAACCTCTGGGCCAGTTACTGATTGGCTCAGAAGGAGGCAAAGGTCAGCCTTGAGGTTTGGTTATTTTCCCTGCCCGGGCTCTTCTGCCTGCTGGCACTGGGCCAGAGGTTGTTTGGGGCGGGAGGTCCAGAGCTCCAGAGAGAGGACACTGGATTAACTCTTTGTTTCGGGATGCGTGGTTTATATTCCTGAAACGCGGGGGCGGGCCAGGGCTCCCGTAGACTGACTCCATTCTGTCTAGGCGCCAGCTGCCCCAGGCGGTCTGGGGTGGCATTTCCAGGGCTTCCTGCCTGGACACACCCCTACCCTGTTGTCTCATTCATTCATTGTTCTGTCTGCACTCATTTATCTCCATCTCCACGTTTTTGTGTCCTAGGCCCCGGGGATTCAGTGGCCAAGACTCTTGCAATCTCTGCCCTTTTGAAGAGCTCAGTTTTAGAAACCGGGGAAGGGGGGCGCCTGGGTGGCTTAGTCGGTTAGGCGTCCGACTTTCGCTTAGGTCATGATCTCGCGGTTCGTGGGTTCGAGCCCCGCGTCGGGCTCTGTGCTGACTGCCAGCTCAGAGCCTGGAGCCTGTTTCAGTCTGTGACTCCCTCTTTCTCTGACCCTCCCCTGCTCACGCTGTGTCTCTGTCTCTCTCTCTCTCTCCTAGAAATAAATAAAACATTAAAAAAAAAAAAAAAAGAAACCGGGGAAGGGACACATACCTAGACAGGCCATTCCAATTCCATTGTTGGGAGGGGTTTGCCTAAGAGTTTGTGGGAACACAGAGGAAGCCAAAAATCCTCCATAAGAGAAAGGAGCTTCAGGGAAGGCTTCCTGGAGGAGGCGGCATAGGAGAAGCAACCAAGGGGAGGAAAACCTCTGCCAATCTCCTTCAGCCTCCCTTCCGACGGTGGAAGCTCCAGCTCCAGCCATGAGGGGGTGGGGGGAGCGAGGAAAACCTCTGCCAATCTCCTTCAGCCTCCCTTCCGACGGTGGAAGCTCCAGCTCCAGCCATGAGGGGGTGGGGGGAGCGTCATTACTGTCCCTTTCCTGAGTCTGGCCCTGGGCCCTGGGTGCTGCTGCTGGGAATGGTCCCCATCCCTCCATCCTTCCCAAGCAATGCAGTTCCAGGGCCATTCCTGAGACCTCTTTTCCAGGACGCCTGGTGTCACCATCACCATTATCTCCCAAATTTCCTTTTTTTCTTCTTTTGCCCAATGGGAAATTGGCACGTCTACAGCAGTCTGTAGATGCCACAGGAGCACCCCTCTGCAGTTAAACAAGCCTGTGTCCCACTGGATGTTGAGTACCTTTTGTTAAAGGATAAAATTCTTTCTCTCTTTCTGTCTTTCTTATTTTAAATTTTATTTATTTATTTAAAAAAATTTTGTAATGTTTTCTTTATTTTTGAGAGAGAGAGAGAGAGAGACAGCGTGAGCAGGGGAAGTTCAGAGAGAGAGGGAAATACAGAATCCCAAGACAGGCTCCAGGCTCTGAGCTGGCTGTCAGCACAGAGCCCAACGCAGGGCTCCAACACATGAACTGTGAGATCATGACCTGAGCCCAAGCCGGACACTTAACCAACTGAGCCACCCAGGTGCCCTATTTATTTATTTTGAGACAGAGAGAAAGCGAGCGTGTGGAAGGGTCACAGAAAGAGGGAGGGAGGGAGAGGCAGAGAGAGAGAGAGAGAGAGAGAGAGAGAGAGAGAGAATCTCAAGCAGGCTCTGCACCAGCAGTGTGGAGCCCTACACAGGGCTTTTCCACCAAGTGGCTGTCCAGCCTTGTCTTGATTGCCTCTAGTGATGGGGTTATCACTATCTACACAGGCACCCTGATTCCTTTCCAGCAAGCTCTTTCTTCTCTGAAAAGCGTCCTCTGTAACTACCTACCCACTGCATGCCCACCTCAAACTCCAGCTCTTGGAGCAAGAAGGAGAGACGGACACAATCCCAATCCCTCCTTCACATCAGGCTTTTGTAGACGGATAAATTGTCTCCTCTCCAAGTTTAACAGCCTCCAGCTTTTCCCTTGTTCAGTTTATTAAAAAGGCAGAAAAGCCAACTTTCTCTGGCTGCGGCTCCAAACACGCGTGGAATGGGATCCCACGGCTTCCAATCCTGAGGAGCTCGAGGCCAAGTTCTTCGCAGAGCACCTCCCTTCCGAAAAGAGTCTTCAAAATCCCCTCCCCACTCAGGGGCCCCACAACAGCGCCGACCCTGGCGACCGACAGTATCAGTCGTTAAATAAACATCACATCTTCAGGTTCCGAGCCTTGGCGAGTGGCTAGAATTTAACAGTTTCCATTGTGTTTATTTTTATGGCTATTTGCTATCGATGGCGAGGGAAACTGATTTTTTGTTTCTGTTCGGACTACATAGTTTCTAGAAAAAAGACTGAACAAGTTGAAGGATAACAGCGTGTCTTGGCAACAGGGGTGGGTTTTTTGGGGGGGAGGGGCGGGGGGTTACCTGTGGACGTCTGCGGCGGTGCGGCGCGACCTGGGGCTGCCAGCTTACCAACAGCTTGGAGGGTTCTCGAACCACGTGGCACGGATATAACAACTACAGCACTTCTTTTTTCCAAAGATCACTCAGGAAGTCAGGATGGCCGAGCGGTCTAAGGCGCTGCGTTCAGGTCGCAGTCTCCCCTGGAGGCGTGGGTTCGAATCCCACTTCTGACAATCCTTCCCTTTTTGCCGTTTTCATCCCCGCAACGAGAAAGGTGGTGTGCATCTTGTCCGCACTACAAAGGGCTCTGCGGTACGCATTCGGGCTTCTTTTTTACAGCCCAAAGTCAAATAAACGTCATTAGGAAGAAAATGCCTGTTAGGAAGGAAATACTTGTTTTGTAAAGAGAGTAAAAGAATATCCAAAGGTGTAAAGTCTTTCCTAGTTGATCTGCAGCTGTTGGTGAAAAAGAAAACTGACTTGTACGTGTTGGTGAAAAAGCAAAACAACGCTTGTCAGGAGTGGGATTCGAACCCACGCCTCCAGGGGAGACTGCGACCTGAACGCAGCGCCTTAGACCGCTCGGCCATCCTGACTGCTCGCACCCTGCGCTGCAAGAAAACCCCTTCGGAATAGTCCTAGTGTGCGCATGCGTAGCGAGCAGCCGGCGCGGGCTTCGTTTTCCGCCGGGTGCCGGCAAGCGCTGGAAAGCCGAGCGCTCGGGCTCAGAGGGGCGGGGCGAAATGGGACGAGAGACGGTGGAGCGAGGCGCGCGGGTGGCAGCAGAGGGCGCGCGCAGCGTGCGGGAGAATCGAGGACCCTCTCGCACCCGCGGGCATTCGTGTGTCGGACGTGTATTCGTTATGCATGCGTGCATTCATTTCCGATTCATGTCGGCTCTGACGCTTGCGTATCTTTGAGCACCGTGCATTTCTGCACACGCTCCCTGTGCATTTTCTGCACGAGGCAGGCAAGCCCGCACGCCCGAGCTGACTTCTGTATATCGGTCTCTGGTTGCTTGGCGCCCGTACCAGGTGGGACCCGGACATTTCGAGGTCTAATCGCAGACACATCGCGTTCTCCTTCCGAACGTTTGTCAAAACTGCAACTTCACATTTATAGGTGTGTTAAAGCCATTTGTTCAGGCTCGGGGTTAGACCGCGTCTCGCAGCGTCTGTCCCTGACCGTGTCCTCAGAGCCAAACCGTGTTTGGCAAACAGAAGGCGCGCAGGGAATGTCGGGGGTGTATCCTTACCTCGCCCCCTGCTTCCTGCATTCAGTCATTTTGTGATTCACTTTCCCTCCCCAGCCGCCGCCTCTCACCCCCACCCCCAGCCCGCCTCTGCGGGAAGCGGATCCCGACCCCCCGCAGCACCTTCCGCCCCCTGCATCCTTAACCCCGGACGTACGCACTCACCCGCGACTGTGCACGGATCAGAAGACTGAAGCGCCTTGGGGCGCCTTTCTCCACGGGAGTTCCGGGAGGCAAAAAGCCCCTCCACCCTCCCGAGATCTCGTACACCCCCATTTCCAGGCTCCCCGGAGGCCCTGGGGAAGATGCAGCTCCTAAAGAAAGGCGGGCAGAATGGGGGGACAGGACACAGAGGTTCCGGCGTGGCTGGGCCACTGACCTGCTGTGTAACGTGGGGCTGAAAGCGCCTGAGGGCGACGTCTGTGGGTCGACCCAGAGTCCGGGAGACAGACCCTATAGTGCGTAGTGGAGTCACAGTCGCCCCTCAGTGCCCTCAGATCACAGAACAGCCTCAGCCGGAGAACATTCCCTACCAACCCTGGGTCAGGTCCCTTTGGGACCCTCGGGGCTTGGGATGCCAGGGGGTCCTGAGGCTTCTGGGTGCGCGGAGGTCTCGGCTATTTAACGGGTGAGGAACCTGCGGAGCCCTTCCCTTCCTACAAATGCCCCCTCCTCATTGGCTGTCAGAATGTGTTTCTTTAGGTTCAGCAATGACCTCTTTTGCATCTTCTTCTGCAAAGATGCAGAAGAAAAAAAATACAAATTACCCGGGACACGGGAAAGGGCAGCAACGAACATTTACTGAGCACTTGCTATGTGCTTGTAGACGGTGTTACAAAACACAATTTCTGCCCTCAGGATAATTCGAGCACGGAGTGAAGGGAGAGAGAGAAGAGACAGGTGAATGGCAAATGGCAAAGAAGGTCAGGCGCTGGTAAGTACAGGAAAGTCGGGAAACTTGTAAGACAACCAGGTAACCTGTCTGGAGCACCATTCCTGACCATCCGATTCTACAGGGGCCTCTGCACCTTTCGTTACCTCTCATTACTTGACTCTCATTCATAGACATGCAAGTGGATTTTGTTGGGGTGAAATGCAATTAAATATTGCCTACTGGATACTGGCCATTTATCCATTTATTTATTTTTATTCTGAGACACAGAGAGAGAGAAAAAACACAGGAATGAGTTGGGGGGGGCAGAGAGAGAGAGAGAGGGAGAAAGAATCCCAAGCAGGCTCCCCACTGTCAGCACAGAGCCCAACACAGGGTTCAATCACACGAAGCGAGAGATCATGACCTGAGCTGAGATTAAGAGCTGGGTGCTTAACCAACTGAGCCACGCAGACGCCCCTTTCCATCTCTTTAGGAATTCATTTCATCATTCCTGATTGCCAATATACATGTGTCTTGGAATTCTTAGAACCAGTTTTATTTTGTTTTAATTTTTAATGTTTTATTTATTTCTAGGAGAGAGAGAGAGAGAGAGACAGCGTGAGCAGGGGAGGATCAGAGAGAGAGGGAGTCACAGACTGAAACAGGCTCCAGGCTCTGAGCTGGCAGTCAGCACAGAGCCCGACGCGGGGCTCGAACCCACGAACCGGGAGATCATGACCTAAGCGAAAGTCGGACGCTCAACCGACTAAGTCACCCAGGCGCCCCTCTTAGAACCAGTTTTAACATCGAACTGGTTTTCACATAAATTAATGAATTCCATAAAATCTTTGACTTGTGTTCATTTTATATTTATTTTTTAAATATAAAGTTTATTTGTTTTTTGAGAGAAAAAGAGCAAATGGGACAGGGGCAGGGAAACAGGGAGAGAGAGAGAATCCCAAAGCAGGCTCCACACCCACAGCTCAGAACCTAATGTGGGGCTTGAACTCACGAACCATGAGATCATGACCTGAGCCAAAACCAAGAAATGGCTGCTTGACTGACTGGCCCAGGAGCCCCCCCATTTTACATTTCTATGAGAATCATGATATTGTCTTTAAGAAGTCCCCTTTAACAATGATCAAGAATGACTAGGGGCTCTCATAGGAAGGGTGGTCAGGGAGGACCTCTCTGAGGAGGTGACACAGTTCAAAAGGGAGAGACAAGCAAAACCAAAGCTGGTGGCATTCTAGGTAGAAGGCATAGTCGGTGCAAAGGTCCTGAGGCAGGGAGGAGTATGCTCTGTTGGAGAGGCCACAAACCAGTGGGGCAGGAAAAAAGGGTGGGCAGAGGCTGCAGTCCATGTCACACAGGGCCGGGATGCCAGGGAGGGGAATTTGGATTTTCTTCTGTGTGTGATTGCGCCACTGTCACTGGAGTACTTCAAGCAAGGGAGTGTGGGGCTGGATCCAGTTAGCCTTTGAAAATGATCCCTTCACGGCTATGTGGCAGGGGCATGTGAGAGGCCAAGAGAAAAATCAGAGCCCAGGGAGAAGGCCGTGAAAGACGGGGTGGCTAGACCAGGGAAGTGGAGATTGCAAAAGGTGGCTGAACTCAAGATTCAAGATGTGTTTTGGTAACAAAAACAATACATAAAAATAATAAATAAATAAAATAAAGAATATGTAAATAAATAAACAATAATAAATAATAAAAATAAGAAAAATAAAAAAGGACAAGCCCCACTGGCTGGCTGGTGAGTGCACCGGGGTGCAGATGTGGAGAGAGGGGATGCAGGGATGCGACAGAGTCACTAAGACCACCTAGGGGCAGGTTACCAGATACTCACAACTTCTTTCTAGGGCAAGTGCTGCTGACCCCCCACTCCTGCTCCATTTTGCAGGGAGCTATGGCCCAGACAGTCTGAGTGACTTGCCAAGGTCCTCTGGAACCCTCCAGAAGCCTCTGGAACCCTCCCCTCATGCCTTATACCACCAGCCTTTCTGAGCATGCCTCATTTTAGAGATAAGAAGACAGCTCCGCTCTGCCCGCTGCTCTCTCGGCCTGGCTGGGGACAGCACTGGCTCCATGGGGGTCAGTACCAGGGCTCTGCTCAGCACTGGCTCCTGGCTTGGGGTGGATGGTCAGCTGTCCTCTCTCGGCACCTTTCAGGTACCAGACTCCCGGCCCGGAGGAAGCTTTTCGGGATCCCATTCCAGCCTCAGGCCCCCAAGACCCAAAGTGGGAAAGGAGAGGTCCTGTTTTTCTCATTTCCCACCTATCAGGAGCCTTGACATCAACACTGGACCCTAGAGGGACAGGTCTCACCCAGGCTGCACTCTGGGCATTTGTCCAGCTTGGAGGAGGAAAGTCCCTTGACATCAGCGTGGGAAGTCTACCGATGGTGGGGATGCCCCAGCATGGCTCCCCTGTGCCCAGCCCAAAAATGCAGATGAAGTCAGATGGCCAAGTGGCAAGCCAGCCCGCCAAGGGGCTCAAAAAGCCAGATCCTTTTTGGCACCCATCACCCATCACCACCTCTGCCTGGAGAAAGGGTGGCAGGAAGCTGAGTTTTAGTGAATGCCTTTTTACATCCATTATTTCACTTGATGTTCATAACAGCGCCACAACACAGGCTGTCATTGCTCCCATTTTACAGATAAGGAAAATGAGGCTCAGAGAGGCTAAGTAACTTCCTCAGAGTCTCACAGCTGGTAAGTGGAGCCTGATTCTTCTGGCTCAATCCCCCTTTCTTGAGGCTTACCCTGAGACTGTGGTACTTGCATTCTTTACATTGTCTCCTTTAGAAAACAAAACCAAAAACAAAAGCCATAAAGTTCGACAGGCTAAACTTTGTGATGTTATTTTTACTCCTATTTTTATTATTGGAGGAGACTTAAAAGAAAGGGTAGGATTTTCCCAGCAGCATGGCCAAGTTTTTGTTTCCAGGCCCTGGTTTCCTTGGCCAAGGTGGGGAAACAGAAATCGCCAGGCGCCAGCACTGAAGGCCAGCCAAGGCCCTGATTTGGGCCTCTCAGCTTACTGAGTGGAGAGCCCAGGGTGACAGTGCATGAAGCGGGGGCAGATCTCTGATGGAATGGGATGGGGACAGCTTGGTCCACCCAGTCCACCCGTGACATCAAGAGAGGTGGATGGCCCAGTTTCCTGATTTTGTTTGTTTTTTTTTAATTAAAAAATTTTTTTTATTTATTCTGAGAGAGAGAGAGAGAGAGACAGTGTGAGCAGGGGAGGTTCAGAGAGAGAGGGAGACACAGAATCTGAAGCAGGCTCCAGGCTCCAAGCTGTCAGCACAGATCCTGACATGGGGCTCGAACTCATGAACCGTGAGATCATGACCTCAGCTGAAGTTGGACGGTTAACCAACTGAGCCACCCAGGCGCCCCTGGTTTCCTGGTTTTGAATGGATCACGTGGACGGGAGCAACCAGAATGGACTGCAGACCACAAGTTCACATTCAAGTTCTCCGGACTGCTTATCGTGCCCCCCAAGCCTTTGGTCATCCTGGAAAGAGAACCCCAGGAACGAGGGAGTCCCCGTAGCTTACCACAGGCAAGGGGCAGAGAGCCAATTTTAACTTGAGGCAGCATGGCTGGGTGTGTAGGCGTTTGGACTCTTGAACCACCCGAGTCCGAATCCCGCTTCTGCTGTTTGCCAGCTCTGTGACCATAAGGGAGTTACTTAGCTTCTCTGTTCCTCAGTTCCTTAGTTTCCCTATCTGTAAAATGGATTTAGGAATAGTATCTGCCTCAAAGCGTTGTTGTAAAGATGAAAGAGTTAAGGCACACTGAGCAGGCAGGGTGCCCGGAGAATACATGCTTTGTGTGTTTGCCCAGAAAAAGAAAGTCCTCTCTCGCCCCCGGTGAATATTGTGGGGCAAGTTTTCAGTTGCCAAACTGATTCTGCAGAAAGACGGTCCGCGTGTCCTCCCCACGAGCACAGGAGCCCCGACTGCCCTTTATGAGCCAGGCTTGCTCTCCTCTCACCCCACCTCCTACCTCCACCCCCTACCCCCATCCTTCTGTTTCTCTAACACACAAAGCCTGTGTTCTCCTGGGGCCTATGCGCTGGTATTTCCTCCATGGGGAGCCATTTGCCTCCTGGGTATGCAGGGCTGGTTCCTTCTGTCTTTCCCTCGTCAGCCCTGCTGTACCCTGGCTATGGTGGCCCTGTGCCTTCTCTGCCACGTGCTTTCCATCTGGCCTCCGTCTTACAGATGCAAAGGGCTCACTGGCGGGCTTGTTTGATGAGCGTGCTTCTCTCCCACCAGGCTCCGTGCTCTGTAAAGGCAGGACCCTTGGCCATCTTGTTCACCGGTTATTCCCAGCAGGTGCCTCAGAGCCTGAAACATAGCCGGAGCTTGATAAAGGAGGATTGCATGAGTGGATGAACGGACAAATGGATGGATAGATGGATGGATGGATGGATGGATGGATGGATGGATGGATGGATGGATGAGAAAATTCCCTGGGTTCTTCAAATCAGTTTTCTGTCGCTCTCAGGTGAAGCTCAGGAAGCCTCCCCAGGTGAGGCCATCCATGCCCTTGCAGGCTTCATCTCTAACCAGTACGTCCAGCCCTCTGCATGGGCACATTTTGCCCATCTGGTACGCAGGGACCTCCAGTCCCCCTCCCAGGCCCCATCTGCTCTGCCTCTTTCTGCTAAAAGGTTTTGTATTCTGCCTACCCCCTCCCTCAACCCCAGCCCAGGGCTTTCTCTCAGGACTGGCTGGGTGTTTAGCTTAGTGGTGAGGGGAATTGCAGTGTTTGAAGTCTAGACCACTGGCTGGTCTCCTGTACGGAGTAAGCTACTGCCGTACTAGTTGGTTAACGGGGCTGCCCTGTGTCCTCGCCACCTTGGCGGCCCCTCCTCACTCCTGATCCCCACAGTCTACCAACCCCAGCTCGCTTCAGCACAAAGCCTGTTATCTGTCCTCATTGGCAGGTGTCGTACTAGTCATTAATATTTTGAACATCTCCACGAGACTAGATTCTGACTTTTTTGTTCTACTTGATGCTCAAGGACTCTTTGGGAGCCCCTTTGTTTTTTTGTTTTTTTTAATGTTTTATTTATTTCTAGGAGAGAGAGAGAGAGAGACAGTGTGAGCAGGGGAGGGTCAGAGAGAGAGGGAGTCACAGACTCTGAAACAGGCTCCAGGCTCTGAGCTGGCAGTCAGCACAGAGCCCGACGCGGGGGTCGAACCCACGAACCGCAAGATCATGACCCAAGCGAAAGTCGGATGCTTAACCGACTAAGCCACCCAGGCGCCCCTGGGAGCCCCTTTGGATTCAATCCAACCTGTACTCTGGCTACCTCCTCCTCCCACTGCTTGCCCCTCCTCCTCTCCACTCCAGCCTTCTGCTAGCAACCTGGATCTAGCTGTGCCTGAAGCCATCCATGCCTGGCCCTTTTAGTCTCATGAGCCAACACTCCTTTTCACTTAAGCCACTTCAATGTAAACTTTTGCCACGTGTAACCCAAAGATGAATACAGCCTAGATCTCTCTTCTGGCCAACATGGTGGTCACAAGCTAGTCACCGAGCATTGGAAATGTGGCCACACTGAATTGAGATGGGTCATAAATGTAATATACAAACCGGATTTCAAAGACAGTAGGAAAAGAAATGGAAATTATTTTATTATTCAGGTATACTATTGATGACTTGTTGAAGAGATAAAACTTTGGCTGGGTTGCATGAAATAAAAAACATTAACAACATTGATTTCAACAGTTTGTGTTTGCTTTTTCAGTGTTGCTACTAGGAAAACTTAACTACGTATTCGGCTTGTGTTGTATTTCTTTTTTTTTTTTTTTAACATTTATTTATTTTTGAGAGACAGAGCATAAGGAGGGAAGGGGCAGAGAGACAGAGGGAAACCAGAATCTGAAGCAGGCTCCAGGCTCTGAGCTGGATGTCAGCACAGAGCCCGATGCGGGGCTTGAACCCATGGACCGCAAGATCATGACCTGAGCCGAAGTCGGACGCTTAACCGTGTGTTGTTTTTCTATCAGACAGTGCTGGCCTCATAGCTCACCAGCAAAACATCAGGAAGCAGGAGATCAGAGCCTACCCAATGAAACCCTACAGCACCACGGGGAAGAACTCCAAAGGTGCCAAAGAGAAGGTAGGCAAAGAAGGGCAGGTCTGACCTGCAGGGATTGAGGGGAAGGGAAGGGCGTCCCAGGTAGGGGGCTCAGCATGAGCAGAAGCCTGGGAGTCAGACTCAGACGAGATGGATCTTAGGAGAACCCAGGGTTAAGATGGCCCACCGGTCCCTCTGGGGAAGCAGGGGATCTTGGGGAGGGTGCAGTACATATATTCCACTTTCCCTCCAGCCACCGTACATTTTCTACGTGCGTCACGAGGACCCAGGGCTGGTGCTGCCATGTCGCCAGCTGAACAGAGTTGGTTCTGATCCCGAAATGCTGGAACCCAGAATTGCAGGCTGTGTCTGGTGCCCGTGCCCATATGGGAGGGAAAGAGGCGCCCCAGTTCTGGGGCGAGGGGTGGTGTGGGGACAGAAACCAGCAGCTGCAGGCCTTTCCCACCATTGTAGAGCCAGTCAGAGTTTTAACATTTCTTCCAGAAATTCTTTCATCCTCAAATAGCTGCGGGTTTTCCTGAGCTATGGCTGTGCCTCACAATTTGTTTTATCCAGGAAATAGAAACACTGCTTTTTTCCTGGTTCCCACAGTGCTTTCCTTTGTCTGCTGGCATCCAGATTCTAGAAAAGATACTCTGTCCTGGGGACTCAACAGATGATGCGCCAGCCAGCAGGGGCCTGGGCCGGTGACAGGTGGACTCTCGGAGTCCCAGGAGTCATTATTGAGTAGTACATAGTCAGAGTGCCCCGTCCTCCAGCCAGAGACTCCCTGGGAGAGCCATGCCCCCCAGTGCAAAAGGAAAAAGCCACAACAATTACTTTTCATTCTAAGCAACAACAACAAACCCAAAATACACATTACTGGCCTCTCTCGTGTTCTCCAAAGGTTTCAGGGGGTATATAGAGCAAGCATCTAGGTTTATGAAGCTCCCAATAAAAAAGAGGCAGAGTCTGATGCAATATTTTTCTAGGTCGGGCGGTCTGACAAAGATTCAGTGGTGTTGAGGAGCTCAGTGCTCTCACCTGGTCCTCAGCTCTCTGCTGGGCGTCCCCTCCCCTGGGAAGCTGGGCTCCAGCTGGGGTCGGCTCCCGTCTGCACCAGAACCACAGCATGGCGTGCAGTTGTGTACGAGTGTGTGTGTGTGTGTGTGTGTGTGTGTGTGAGCCTCAGGCCACATGTGGACCCCCACCAGACCCCCACCTTGCTTGTGGGCAGGGCCTGCCTGGGTTCTTCACCCCCACTGACCCCCATCACCCAGCACTCCGGAAAGACTTATTAAGTACTCCGGAAATATTTATTAAGTACTCGGAAATACTTATTAGTTGAGCAAATGAATGGATAAATCCTACAGAGTCATTTCCCCAGATGTTTACAGTACCCCCACTAAGGACCTCAGTCCCCGTGTTCTAATCCCTGAGAGTATATTTTGGAGGAAGCAATTCTCTCCTAATGTCTGGCTATTCCTTCACTTAGCCAGTGCCCTGATGGAGTACTCACTCTGCGCCAGCCCCGGAGGCCCCCAAATAGGTGTGGGGGCAGGAGTGTTTCCATGAAATCTGTTTCATGTCCCTGTTGTGTTAAGGAGGCCTGTTTATAAGGATCCTCAAGTTAGGCTGTGCAGGTTTCGAGAACTACTGAGGGAAACCGAGGCAAGGGATTCAGAAACGTTCTGTGATACCTAGCATCTGGAGAAGACAAACATCACAGACATGGGCTTCTATCCCTGGGCTGGGATTTGTATCCTTTAGCCAAGGTCCGCTTCAGGATATCTGTGCCCATAAACCTTAAGAGGTGGTTCTTCACCAAAACCCCTTTCGGTACTAGGGCTGCGGGTTGAGGACAGGAGCCTTAGAATCTTGGCCGGAAAGGGAAGGGCATGGAGGTATGGTGCCCGGCTCTGGCGGCTGGGAGGTGGCATCCGCTGGCACCAGAGCTGGTTTCGAAGACAGTAGCTGGGATTTGATCCGGTAAAGGCATAACCTCTCCGGGTGGCTTGGCCAAGAGGGGAATGTGTCCGCTCTGGGGTGGGCTCTGGCTGGCTCTGACGGGAGCCTGGTGACAGCGCGAGGGTGTGGGGGGGCGGGGGGCAATGGGTCAGTGGCTGTGTCTATGGGTGCGTAGAGCTGTGTGCCTCTGGGTGTGAGAACATGATGTGTGTCAGTGTTTATGTGATTTGCGGATGTGTGATTAAGTGTGTGAGTGCGTGTGTTGGTTTGGAGATGGATGTGCATCTGTGGGGATAAAGGCACCCTGCTGGGTGCGGCAGGCTGAGTCTCATTGTGTGTGATGTATGCGGGTGTGAGGACCTGCCTGCATGTGTGGGACAAGGCATGGTGCACAGAAGCCCTATAAACTCGGGATGGAGCCACTGAGGGCTTACACCTCCGATAGATTTGTGGCAATTTGGAGACGTGAAGGCAGGAGAGTCAAGTTCAAATCCCAACTTTGCCACTTCTCAGCTGTGTGGTCTCAGCAGTTTCTTCTCCCCTTTAAGCCTCAGTTTCCTCATCTGTAGGATGGAGTCATTACCCTCATTGCCTCCCAGGGCTGAGTGACAGACCTGGGAGCTCAGTTTGCTCTGGGGAGAGGGGATGAGAAAGGAGTTCCCATTCTCTGTGCCCTTGGACTTGCTAAGCATGAGCATGAATTCATTTTATCATAAAAAAGAAGTTGGAAAAAGGCATTTGTGCTCTGAAGACCCTCACTATGTTTTTCAGCCTGGCTGGTGAGATACTTGTGGTTCTGTGGACAAATGACCATGGTGGCCACAGCCAGGGATGGCCACAGCCAGGCCACAGCCAGGCCACAGCCTGGGTTGTTTGCCAGGGGACAGGACCTGAGGCTGGGCAGGCCCTAGGCGGCCTCCCGTTCCCCAGGAGCCAGCTGGAGATGTCACTGTCTAACTTTTGGAAGACAGGAACGTTGCCTCCAGGAGGCCCCCTGGCTTGCATTCCTGGCCAAAGAGAAATCGAGACTGGCCCCAAATCACTTGCTGAAACAGATCCTACAAGACAAAAGGTGTTAAATGAAACAAACTTGGGTTCACATGACAGTTTTCTATTTCTTCCTTTCATACCTCCCCCCCCCACCCCCCCACCCCTCCCCCCCTGCCGCCGCACAATGAATCACAAAAATGCTATTTTCAGAGATTACCTCTGGACAGGAAGAAAGCTTTCACTTTCCTTTTTTTACCTTTCCTAATTAGGACTGAATTTTCCAACCTTATATGTTTTTCTTTCTGTTTCCTCCTCTTTTTCCTAAAAACATCAGTAAGTCTCTGGCCAGACATCCTACCCTTTGGAGGTTTTCTTCTTTGAACCTCAGTAAGTTAAAAGGAAGTTAAATTGGGGCACCTGGGTGGCTCAGTCGGTTAAGCGTCCGACTTCAGCTCAGGTCACAGTCTCACGGTTTGTGGGTTCGAGCCCTGTGTCGAGCTCTGTGCTGACAGCCAGCTCAGAGCCTGGAGCCTGTTTCAGATTCTGTGTCTCCCTCTCTCTTTGACCCTCCCCTGGTCACGCTGTCTCTCTCTCAGAAATAAATAAATTAATTAAAAGAAATTCAATTCAGAAATTAAAACTGTTATATCATTTAAAAATTTTTAAACATTTATTCATTTTTGAGAGAGAGAGACAGAATGTGAATGGGTGGGGTGGGGGGCAGAGAGAGAGAGAGAGAGAGAGAAGGAGACACAGAATCCGAAGCTGGCTCTAGGCTCTGAGCTGTCAGCACAGAGCCCAATGTGGGGCTCGAGCTCACAGACCATGAGACAATGACCTGAGCTGAAGTAGAACACTTAACTGACTGAGCCACCCAGGCGCCCCTATATCAATGTAAAAAATGCCAGTATGATGAATTTTAAGGCTTTACACATTTTTTACATTATAAACGTTTAAAAAAATTTAATGTTTTATTTTTGAGAGGGAGGTGGGAGGAGGGGCAGAAAGAAAGGGAGACAGAGGATCTGAAGCGGGCTCCGTACTGTCAGCACAGAGCCCCATGTGGTGTTCAAACCCATGAACTGTAAGACCGTGACCTGAGCTGAAGTCCAATGCTTAACCGAGTCACCCAGTCTCCCCTCATTATACATATTTTTTAAAAAAATTAATAGGCACCACATTTACAAAACGTGAGCATATGAAAATATACAACACCCTTACATGATTAAAAAAAACAAACACAACACAACACACTAAGAATACAAGATAAGCTCCTTAGCTGGATAAGGGGCATTTATGAAAAGCCCAAAGCTAACCCCATACTTAATGGTGAAAGGACACGCTCCCCTTCTGATCAGGAACACACCAAGGATTTCTGCTCTGCCCTCCTTCGTTCCACATTGTGTTAGAAGTTATAGCCAGAAAATTAAGCAACAGAGAGAAATAAAAGGCATCCAGATTAGAAGGAAGAAGTAAATTATCCCTATTTGTAGATGACATGATTTTATACACAGAAAAATTCCAGGGAACTATCAAAAAACAAGCCAACAAAAACCCAAACAAACAAACAAAAAAATCCCATTAGTCTCCCTACTAGAAACAAAAGTAGTGCTATAAGATTGTAGAGTGGAAGATCAATATATAAAAATCAACTAAATTTCTATATACTACTCATAAACAATCCAATAATGAAATTAGGAAAACAATTCCATTCACAAGAGTATCAAAAACAATAAAATACTTTGGAATCAACTTAATAACACAGTGTAAGAAGATTTATACAGTAAATATTATAAGTCTTTGCCAAGAGAAATTAAAGAAATCTAAATAGAGACATTCTGCATCTATGGATTAGAAGACATTTTCAATAGGAAATTTCTCTTCTACTTGACCTATAGATCCAACTCAATTCTTACTAAATTTAATTCCTTTTGTTTTCTTTTCCTTTTTTTTTTTTTTTTGCAGAAATTGAAGAGTTGTTTCTAAAATGTATATTAAAAGGCAAATGGGGGGTGCCTGGGTGGCTTAGTTGGTTGAGCGTCCGACTTTCGCTTAGGTCATGATCTCGCGGTTCGTGGGTTCGAGCCCCGCGTCAGGCTCTGTGCTGACTGCCAGCTCAGAGCCTGGAGCCTATTTCAGTCTGTGACTCCCTCTCTCTCTGACCCTCCCCTGCTCATGCTGTCTCTCTCTCTGTCTCCTAGAAATAAACATTTAAAAAAATAAATAAATAAATAAAAGGCAAATGGCCTAGATTAGTGAAAGCAATCTTGAAAAATAATAATAAAGCTAGAGGGCATAACTTCCCAATTTCTTAACTTTCTGTAAATCAACAGTAATGAAGAAGTGTGTTGGACTGAATAAGGAGACACATGTAGATCCATGGAATAGAAGTGAGGGCCCAGAAATAAACACTTAAATTGATGGCCAATGGAGTTTCAACAAAGGAGCCAAGGTAATTCAATGGAAAAAGATTAGTCTGTTCAACAAGGGGCTTTGGGGCAACTGGGTACACATATGTGAAAGAATGACCTTGGGCCCCCTGTCGCATAGCAGTCACAAAATTTAACCGCAAAGGTCCAGAGGCCAAAATGTAGATCTAAAACTGTAAAGCATTTAGGAGAAACTCTTTGTGACCCTGAGTCAGGCAGAAGTTTCTTAGACATGACAGCAAAAGCATGACTCACAAAATTAAAAAAATTAATAAACTGGATTTCATCAAAATTTAAAACTTTATAAGTCACCATTAAGAAAATCTAATCACTAGAAGAAAACACTCACAAATTGTATATGTGCTTACAGACGTATAGAACACTTTGTAGAATACTTACGAGTCTGAAACAGGAAGATAGATAACCCAGTTTAAAAACAGACAAAACAGGGGCTCCTGTCTGGCTCAGTCAGTAGAGCACGCAAGTCTTGATCTTGGGGTTATGGGTTTGAGCGCCACCTTGGGTGTAAAGATTACTTGAAAGTAAAATCTTTAAAAAACATAGGGAAAATAACTGAATAGATATTCCCCTAAGAAACCATATGAACATCCAGTAAGCATACGATAAGGTGAAATGGAAACCACAATGAGATACCAATTCGTACCTTAAGAATTACTATAATAAAAAAAGACATAATAAGTGTGAGCAAGGATGAAACTAGAACCCTCATAAGTGGATGGTGGAAATGAAAATGGCACATTCAGTTTGGAAAAGTTTGGCAGTTTCTTAAGAAGTTAAACAAAAAATCTTCTAAATAACATTCCTAACATTTACCAAAGAGAAATAAAAATGTAGGTCTACACAAACACTTAAATGTAAATGTTCAGGGGCTCCTGGGTGGCCCATTCAGTTAAGCGTCTGACTCCTGATTTTTGGCTCAGGTCATCACCTCCCATTCTGTGGGTCCGAGCTCTGCTGTTGGCTTGCTGTTGGCTTGCGCTGATCCCCTTGGAGTCTGCTTGGGATTCTCCTGCTTTCTCTGCCCCTCCCCCTCTCATGCTTTCTCTCTCTCCAAATAAATAAAGAAACTTTAAAAAATCTATATAAAAATATGGGGCGCCTGGGTGGCTTAGTCGGTTAAGTGTCCGACTTTCGCTCAGGTCATGATCTCGCGGTTCGTGGGTTTGAGCCCCGCGTCGGGCTCTGTGCTGACAGCCAGCTCAGAGCCTGGAGCCTGTTTCAGTCTGTGACTCCCTCTCTCTCTGACCCTCCCCTGCTCACACTGTCTCTCTCTCTCTCCTAGAAATAAATAAAACATTAAAAAAAATCTATATAAAAATAAATATAAATGTTCAAAGCAGCATTATTCATAATAGCCAAAAAGTGGAAATAACCTAAATGTCCATCGATGGATGAATTAATAAACAAAATACAGTATATGCATATGACGGAATACCATAATTCAGGCACAAAAAGGCATGAAGTACTGATACGTGCTAAAACATGGATGAACTTAAAATACTAGGCAAAGTGAAAGTAGCCAGATGGGACAATTCCATGCCTGTGAGTGGTCCAGAAAAGGCAAAACTGTAGAGACAATAATTAGTTTAGTTGTTGACTGGGGTTGGGGAAATAGAAAGGGAAATGACTACAGACAAGCATGATGGATCTTTCAAGGTTTAATGGAATGTGCTAAAATTTGTGGTCATGGTTGCACAACTCTGTACATTTACTAAAAATCATTGTAGTGAAGGCGCCTGGGTGGCTCAGTCCATTGAGTGTCTGACTTTGGCTCAGCTCATGATCTTACGGTTGGGCTCCTAAGGTCGAGCCCCACGTCAGCCTTGCTGCTGTCGGCGCAGAGCCCGCTTCGGATCCTCTGTCTCCCTCCCACTCTGTCCCTCCCCTGTTTGTGCTCTCTCTCTCCCTCAAAAATAAATAAAACATGAAAAATAAATAAATAAAAATCATTGAATTGTACACTTAAAAATAAAATAAAAAGACCTGGCCCCAAATAAAACAACCACAACCATAGAATATCCAATTTATTTAACCATCCTACTGCTGATAGACATTGGGGTAGTTTCCAGTTTGGAGTAATTATAAATTCTGCTAATTTATATATTAGCATTCTTGTATATGTCACTTGGTGGCCATATTCTCTTAGGTGTATATCAAAGATAGAATTCTCGATCACAGTGGTAAACACCGCCAGGGATTTTCCTGGGTCTTCTCCAGTTGCATCTCCATCAGCGGTAGATGAAGTTGCTCACATCCTTGCTGACACTTAGATTGTCTGTCATTTTATTTTCAGCCTTTTGGATGGGTGTGTCGTGGTGCCTCATTATGGCCTTAATTTGCATATCCCGGATGCCTAAGAAAATTGAATACCTTGCAGATTTGCTTTGTTTTGGCTTTTTTCCTTGCCACTTGGAAATCCTCTTTGGGAAATGCTGATGCAAGCATTTCTGCCCCTTTCCCCCCTTAATTTGTCTGTCATTTTCTTATTGATTTGTGTAGGGCTTCTTTGTATATTCTAGATAAGAGTTTTTTATCCCACTTTTTGACTTTTCACTTTTTTTTAACAATGTTTTCTGATAAATATAAATTTATGTTTTAAATGTAGTCTAATTTATCAGGTTTTTTTCCCCCTTTATGGTTAGTACGCTTTAATATCGCCAATTAAGAGGTCTTCTACTTCATGATCATGAAAATATTTCCTGTTTTCTTATCCTATTTTTTTAATGTTTTTTTTTTTTGAGAGAGAGAGAGAGAGAGAGAGAGAGAATGGGGGAAAGGAAGAGACAGAGGGAGACAGAGGATCCAAAGTGGGCTCTGTGCTGACAGCAGAGAGCCTGATGTAGGGCTCGAACTCACCAACCATGAGATTGTGACCTGAGCCGAAATCAAGCTCATCAATCAATCTATTGATGATCAATCAATTGATGATCATTGATTGATCACCAATCAATCATAGATAACTAAAAACCTAGAAGTAAATCTAGGTTTATTTGAAAATACCTGTATTTTCAATATTTGAAAATCTATTTGAAAATATCAGTTACAATTTTTAGTTTCCATTTTTAAATTCAAGTATATATTTGCATGTTACCTGTTTAGAAATATAACTGGGGCACCTGGGTGGCTCAGTTGGTTGTGTCCGACTTCGGCTTAGGTCATGATCTCACGGTTTGTGGGTTCGAGCCCCATGTCGGGCTCTGTGCTGACAGCTCAGAGCCTGGAGCCTGTTTCAGATTCTGTGTCTCCCTCTCTCTCTGACCTTCCCCTGCTCACGCTGTCTCTCTCTCTCTCTCAGAAATAAATAAAACATTAAAAAAAAAGAAATATAATTAACTTTTGGGGCACTTGGGTGGCTCAGCTAGTTAATCATCTTGATTTCAGCTCAGGTGGTGATCTCACCATTTGTGAGTTCAAGTCCTGTGTCAGGCTCTGCGCTGTCAGCGCAGAACCTGCTTGGGATTCTCTCTGTCTCTCCCTCTCTCTCTGCCCCCCTCCAACTCTTTCTCTCAAAATAAATAAATAAACTTAAAACAATACATTTAGTATTTATGTATTTTAGAATAAATAAATCAATTAGATATTAAATCATCAGTCCGTTGAAAAGACACTTCTTGGGAAGGCACCCCTCTTGAAGGGTGTGTTGGGGTGTCAGCCCCAAACTCACTGTGCTCCTGACATGAAGAGAGTGGCACAGAGGCCAAGACCACCTGAGGGCGAACAGTGAGGACGGGCCACGCACAGTGAGGGATGTGAGGAGGTAGGAGTCATGGCTGGCCGAGGCGGACCGCAGCAGCGGCCACAGAAAAAGATCCAGACCCAGGGAAGAGCTAAGGCACCAAGATACCAAGATGGCAGAGTGCCTGGCACAGGAAGCAGGAGGTCCCATTCCTGAGGGCGGGGGATGCCTCAGTGGGATCCTTAGAGGCCTCCCATCTCCTAAAGTCCTGTTTCCTGTGTGTCCCTGTGACATGTCCCCATCCCGGAAGTCAAGGGCACATCCTGTTCTTCAACGGCGCTGGCTCAGATGGGGGCTCCTCTATTAATCCTCGAGTCAGCTTGGGAAGTGGCTGCCTCCTCTGGGTGGGTAAGGTGGGCTGGTGACGGAGGCCTCCTGCCTTCCCCAGACCAAGGGAGGGGACTCAGCTGCTCAAGGGAGCCCAGTGTCTCTCTGCCTTTGCTCACTGCTCCGCAGCCCAGTTGCTGTGAGCATTCCATGTCCCTGCCTGGGAGGCCCAAGAAATTCTTTCTGTGTTACAGGTGGCCATGAATCTGTCTGTGACTTCCCTGTCCAGCGGACCTGTCCTGCAAGAGTCTTCCAGAGCTCTTAGGCATGAGGGGTGTGTCTCTCTGCTCCGTCCATTCCTATATCCCCATCTTCCTTGGAGAATCTCCTCTCTCTTGTCCTAACCTCTGGGGTGGGATCCCAATCCTCCAAAAGCTCCACTAACCCTATTCCGAGAACCTTCCTCTCTCCACCGCACCCTTTAGGGGGTCTTAAATGTTGGGTGACATGGGGGAAGGTTTCATGGAGCCCCCAAAGAGCAGGCTAGAACCAAGCTCAGAGGCAAGAGCACTGGACTGCACTGAAACTCTCCCTGAGCCCAATTTCTATGTGAATAGTAGCAGTTGTTAACTCTGCCCAACTCTCTGTCATGTGGATTAATTTATTTAATCTTCACAAAAGTCTTCTGAGCTGGGTACTCTTGTTTTTCCCGTTTTGCAGAGAAGGAAACAGGCACCAAAGGGTTAGGTTGCTTGCCAAGGTCCACAGCTATAAGCGATAGAGCCAGGATTCAATGATAAGTAGTCCGATTCCAAAATGTGGGCTCTGGACTCATACATTCCACTCCGCTGCCTCTCACAGTCCTTGGGCAAGATCCCCACTCTGAGCTCTAGGTCACGCTGTTCTCTCCTACTGGAATGCCCTTCCTCCCTTATCTACCTGACAAAATGCACCCTTCCAAGTGGATAGGAGCACTTCCCGTCTATGCTCCCCTCCCTCCACCAGGCAGAGCTCCATGGCATCCTCCCCTGGGCCACCAGGCTGCCCCTTCTCTCCACCTTGGCATGGACACGCCATGCTGTCTTTGCCCAGCGATGACGTCACTCTACATTGAGCCATGAGCGTTTCCAGGCAGGCCCTGGGCCTTGGCTGGCATGGTGTCGCCAGCCTCAAGCACTCAGCAGGCCTGTCCAAGAACTGTTCCGTGTTCTAGATGAGGCTGGCCTCAGCCTCTGACTTTCTGTGGGGCTCCAGATAAATCACTGCTCCGGTCTCACCTCAGTTTCCCCAACTCGGCAGTTCTCAGGAGTGAAATTTTTCACTAATTGTTCCTCCATTGCTGAAAGGCCCATTGTCCCAGCCAGGGAAATCACCTGGGTACTTACCCGCCACAGACCACTCTCTGGGGAAGAGCCTGGAGCTGCTGGTTGGGCCAGCCTGCTGTGCTGGGATTTCAAGCGGGGCTGGGAATGTCCTGGAGGAACATCTGAGTCACCTTCCTGTCTGAGGAAGGCGTCTGGCTGCTCTTCCTGGGGTGGGCAAAGGATCAGGAAAGTTCCTGAACCCTCTGTCCAAACTCTACTCTTCTTGCTGATGCCCGGGGAAGAGAGCCATGCGGTGATAACCCCCCAGTGAAAATCACGATTGTCATGAAGGGTTATACACCACCCCCACCCCATTCGTTCACAGCACCGCGCGTCCCCGAGCCCGGGGGGCAGGGCGGCGGGATGGTTAGGACTGTATGTTGGATCCAGCCAGAGCTCCAGCCCCAGGGCTGCCATTCCTCCACCTCTCCGGGCCTCAGTCTCCCCTCGAGAGTGCCTTTCCTCGCGGGTCGCTGTGAAGAGTACACATGCAAGCCACACACAGCCTCTGGCCTGACCCATTGCTCAGTACCTGGCTTTGATGGTTGCATAGATGAGACCTGTGAGCAACTTGGAGGCAAACGGCAGGTGTCCTATTTACTTCCATGTCCTCACCATCCACCACATGATAAAAGGCCTAAGGAAATAGTCCACTTTCGGCTCTGCCCCCGTGGCCGTGTGTTTTTCGACAATCTGCTTTCCCTCTCTGGGCTCAGCCTCTTTGGGGGTTGATGTCAAGTTGTCTAAGCTTACACTTTAATATCAAGGCCCAAGGGAGTGGTGGGTCCCCTCAGGGACCCGAAATCAGCAGAGCTGGGCTGGTACAATTTCTGTCCCCAACATTAGCCAGCTATGTGACATAAGAGAAGCTTTTTGGCCTCTTGAAACCTCAGGTTCTATATCTGTAAAATGCGTCCAGATTCTCCCTTTCAGTATTCTGAGACTTTGTCCCATGAGGAATACTTGGCATAGGCCCAGAACCTTAAAAGTACTCACATTAATTAAAGATAATTTAAGGGCAAGAGGAAACATGGGGGCAGAGGGAGGGCAGTTGTAAACCATGTGTGGGAGCCCAGAAGAGGAGAGACAAACTCCAGCTGTTGAGGTCCAGGGAGGAGCTCCTGGGAGAAGATTGGCCTGGAGGCCCAGAGAGGGAAGGCGACTTGCTCAATGTTACACAGCTGTTGTGGCCTGGCTGAAAGGGTCTCAGCAGATTTGGCCCCACTTTGGGCTGGAAGACTAGCAATCCATGAGGGGTGCAGACACTGGCTCTCAGATGACCCTAGGGAAGGGGAGGGGCTCTGCTTTCCATTTTGTTCTTGAGAAGCTCTGATTTCCTCTCCTCCTTCTGAGACGCCAAGGGCTCCTAAAACAAACAAATCTTGATCTGGTTTTTTTTCATCTGATGAATGATTTGTTTTAAATAATATGTCTGAGAAGGGACAGTTTTTTCCTGCCGATTGCACCCTCTAACTTGAGGAATGAGCTTCAGAATGTGAGGTAAGACTGGGTTCTAGAACTCTCTGGGCCTCAGTTTCCCCTTGTGTCAAATGACCTGATTCTACAGGTATTCATGTACTCTTGGGGAGCCTGGCTGGCTTAGTCGGTGTAGCATGTGACTCTTGATCTCAGGGTTGCGAGTTCAAGTCCCACGTTGGGTGTAGAGATTACTTAAAAGTAAATTCTTTGAGAAAAAAAAAAAAAACCCAAAACTGTGTACTCCTGCAGGCCACCAAAACAAACTGTGAAATGGGAGCTAAAAGGAACAGAATAATGTGCAGAGAAGACTGCAGCATTAGGAAGGGGAGGAATTACCTACATATATCTGCTTGTGTTTGCAGAAAATAACCTCAGGCCTGTATGAGTAACTGCCCATAGGAGTTGCTTTGGGAGAAGGAAACAAGTCAGGGATGGAGGAGAACTGTTCACTGTTTTTTGGGGTTTTTTTTAAAGTTTATTTTGAGAGAGAGAGAGAGAGCGCACGAGCGAGCCAGTGGTGGAGAGGCAAAGACAAGAGAGCCTAATGCAGGGCTCGAATTCATGAACCGTGAGATCATGACCCGAGCCGGAGTCAGACACTTAACTGACTGAGCCACCCAGGCTCAGCCCCTTACTGTTTATTCTTTGTACGGTTTATTTATTTATGTATTTATTTAGAGAGCATCCGGGATCTGGGGAGGGGCAGAGAGAGACAGAATCTCAAGTAGGCTCCACGCTAACAGCGTGGCTCGATCCCACAAACTATGAGACCATGACCTGAGCCGAGATCAAGAGTCAGACGCTTAACCAACAGAGCCACCCAGGCGCCCCTCTTTGGTACCTTTGAAAATAAGGTTGGCCACTTCAGCTGTGCCATTCCCAGGCCTCCCCATTACATTTCTGGCTAGTCTGTTGGTGCACTGCTTTACCCAACCATTAATGAGAGCTCATACTAGCTCCACTGGTATTTGCCTCCCCCATTGTGTGACTGAGATCACTACTGTTTTTTGACAATGCCTCAGGGCACGGAATTTTCTGCATTTGTTCCAAATAATGGCACCCCTTTCCCACCACTTCGATAGACCTTCTATACCATCATGCTGAGGGGAGGAAAAATGTGGCTGTAGCCTCAGACTGAACACTATAGACTCACACTCTTCTTATTAAGGTTCAGGAGATATTCTTGAGTAAACATTTCTCAAGTTCTTTTTTCTTTTTTTTTTTTTTTTTAGTTTATTTATTTTAAGTGGGGGGATAGAGAGAAAAGGAGAGAGAGAATCCCAAGCAGGGTCCTTGCTGACACAGGTCTCGATCCCAGGATAGTGAGATCATGACCCGAGCCAAGATCAGGAGTTGGACACTTAAGCGACTGAGCCACCCAAGCACTCCTCTCAATTAATTAATTAATTAATTAATTTTTGAGAGAGACAGAGGCAGCGTGAGCAGGGGAGGGTCAGAGAGAGAGGGAGGCACAGAATCTGAAGCAGCTCCAGGCTCTGAGCTGTCAGCACAGACGCGGGGCTCGAACCCACAAACCGTGAGATCATGACCTGAGCCGAAGTCGGATGCTCAACCGACTGAGCCACCCAGGCGCCCCCACCCCTCTCAATTTCTTGAGTGTTGTATTAGTTTTCTGTTGTTGCTATAAGAAATTATCACCAACTTAGGGCTGAAAATAATAAAAATTGATTGTCTTACAGTGAAAGCCTGTGGAAGTTGAACTAAGGAGAGAAGTGAGGACCTGAGCAGGGAGCAAGAGACAAGGAAAGGGGACAGGATTGGTCTGGGAGGGCTTGAAGGATTGTTGGAATTGGATACTCAAAATCAGTAAGCTGGGCTGATAGATAGATGGTGGTGGTTGGTGAGAAGTGTTTGAAATCAAGATTTTGTCAAATGCAGTTACCGGTAATAATGTGGTCAAGGGTATGACCTTGGGAGTGAGAGGCTGAGGTGGGTAGAAGATAAGTTGATCGGAGTAGAGGAGGCCATGGGACCGAGAGGAGGGCTATCGAAATCACCAGGATTGTGACAGAGTCACACTGGAGAGGATGACTATGATCTGGGAGCTAAAATTGTCAGCCAGTGGGGGTGGAGAAGGCTGTGACCAGAAATGGTAGGGGGCGGTAGTCTGGTGACATCCATTTCAAAGAATCTAGGGGCTTTAGGGAGGAGGGAAGAAGAATGGCTGGCTTGGAAGTAGCTTTGGAGAGTAAGAAGGATGCTTATCCCACCCCTGGCCCACAGTGAGAACAGCCACTGCTAAAAAGCCTGCAGGGGAAGTGGGTTCCTCAGAGGAGAACTTACAACAAAAAAGTAAGCAAAAAGATGAAGGAAACCGGAAGACCCAGACACAGATGTCTATTCATTACAGAACTCTTAGTAAGAGTGATCATCTGGAAACAACCTAAAGGTCCATTTCCCGGGCTCTGGATAAATAAATAATAGGTCCATCCAAAATAGAATTTCCTCCGCGCAACGGTAAAAGCGAATGTGCCAGACCCACATGGATCAAAATGGAAAAGAAGTTTACGAACATGAACTTGAGTGAAAGAAGCAAGTTGTAAAAGGTTACATTAAGTATGGCGCTACTTACGTAAGACACACAAAACAATACCGTTTTATATTTATAAAGCTATAAAAGGATAATGATCCTTGGGAGGGGCCCCCAGAAGCTTCAGTCTGGTGGTTTTGTGGTTATACGTGGAAAGCAAGGGAGGGGATGATTACAGCTTTGTAGCAGAGGCTAAATTCTGGGATTGTGATGCCTCCTGTTTTGGTTTTCTCTTTCAATATTACTTTGGCTATTCGGGGTCTTTTGTGGTTCCACATAAATTTTAGGATAGTTTGTTCTAGCTTTAAGAAGAATGCTGCTGCAATTTTGATTGGGATTGCACTGAATGCGTAGATTGCTTTGGGTAGCAATGACATTTTAACAATGTTTATTCTGATCCATGAGCATGGAATGTTTTTCCACTTCTTTGTGTCTTCTTCAATTTCCTTCATAAGTTTTCTATAGTTTTCATCATACAGATCTCTTGTATCCTTGGTGAGGTTTATTCCTAGGTATTTTATGGTTGTTTGTGCAATTTTTTACTTAACACATCCCCAAAGGCAAGGGAATCAAGAGCAAAAACGAACTATTAGGACCTCATCAAGATAAAAAGCTTCTGCACAGTAAGGGAAACAATCCATAAAACTAATAGGCAATCGATGGAATGGGAAAAGTTAGTTGCAAATGACATATCAGATAAAGGGCTAGTATCCAAAATCAATAAGGAACTCCCCAAACTCCACACCCCCCAAAAAAATAATCCAGTGAAGAAATGGGCAGAAGACATGAACAGACACTTCTCCAAAGAGGACATCCAGATGGCCAACAGACACATGAAACGATGCTCAGTTTCCCTCATCATCAGGGAAATTCATATCAAAACCACACTGAGATATCACCTCACGCTGGTCAGAGTGGCTAAAATGAACAAATCAGGAGACTATAGATGCTGGCAAGGATGTGGAGAAACGGGCACCCTCCTACACTGTTGGTGAGAATGTAAACTGGTGCAGCCCCTGGTGTTATGCTGGGCGAAATAAGTCAGGCAGAGAAGGACAAATAGCATATGTTTACACATATAGGAGGATTAGGAGGAACATAACGGAGGACCATGGGGGAGGAGAAGGGGAAAAATAGTTGGGGAGAGGGAGGGAGGCAAACCATGAGAGACTCTTGAATACTGAGAACAAAGTGAGGGGTGATAGGGGTGGGGGAGAGGGGAAAGTGGGTGATGGGCATGGAGGAGGGCACTTGTGGGGATGAGCACTGGGTGTTACATGGAAACCATCTTGACAATAAACTATGAAAGGAAAAAAAAAGAAAGCAAGGGAGGGGAAATGGGTGGGGAAAGGGGTAAGGTAGCTCTGGTTGTATTGCAAATATTTTACTTCTTCATGAAAGAATAGAGAGAGAGAGATGAACCAAGATACAAACCAAAACATAGCAAAATATCAACTCTCATTAAATCTAGGTTGTGGGACCCGAGATGTATTTTACTTTTCTGTATGTTTGAAAGATCTCATGTGAAAATTTAAAAGATTAAAAAAACCCAGAGGAGATTACTGTGAAGGGCAGTAATCAATATGGTGTAGTACTGGCCTAAGGGTAGATGGGAAGTTCAATAGACTAGAACCGAGAGTCCAGAAATTAATGCATGCAAGGGGCTTTTGACCAGGTGCCAAGACAGTTATGAGAGGGGTAGAGGGAGAATCCCAAACAGGTTCCGCACTGTCAGTGCAGAGCCCCACGCAGGGCTCAATCCCATGAACGATGTGAAATCATGACCTGAGCTGAAATCAAGAGGTGCTCAAACAACCAATTCACCCAGGTGCCCCAAAGGTGTCAAGACAATAAAATGGGGGGAAAGCATTATCTTTTCAACCAGTAATGTCGGCACAGCTGCAAAAGAATGAAGTTGGACCCCTACCTCACGTCATATACCAAGGTTAACTCAAAATAGATCTAAGGCCAAATGAAAGAGGTAGGATTATAAAACTCTTAGAAGAAAACATACGGAGAAGTCTTCACACCCTTGGAGAAGGCAACAGTTTCTTAGAGATGATGCCTCAAGCACAAATAACCCGAGAAGCAATAGATACACTGGATGTCATCACCATGACACACTTTGGTGCTCCAAAGGGCACCATCTGTAAAATGAAATGACAAGCCAAAGAATAGGAGACAATAAGGATCTGATATCAGGAAACATAAAGAACTGTTCCAACCCAACAACCAAGACAAACCACCCAATTTAAAAATCCATAAAGGATGGGGGTTCTTAGCTGGCTCAGTCGGAAGAGCACATGACTCTTGATCTTGGGGTTGTGAGTTTGAGCCCCACATTGGGCATGGGGTTTGCTTGAAACTAAAATCTTAAAAAAAATAAAAGGGCAAAGGACATGAATAAACATTCCAAAGAAGACATACAAATGGCAAACGTGCACATGACAAGAGGCTCAGCATCATTAGTCATTAGGAAATCATAATCAAAACCATTGATGACACACCACTTCCCACCCATCAGGGGGGCTGTAATCAGAAGGGCAGGCAGTAACAAGGGTTGGCATGGAAGTAGAAGAATTGAAACTGCCTGCATGGCTGGAAGGAATGTAAAATGGAGGTGCCTCCTTGGAAACAGTCTGACAGGTCATCTAAGAGTTAAGCATAGAATTATCCTATAACATCCTGATTCCACTCCTCCTTGAGCACCTCAGAGGGTTAAAGACATATGCTCACATGAAAACTCAGACACAATGTTCATAGAAGCATGAATGTGGGAACAACCCAAACGTTCATTCATGGGTGCATGGATGGACAGAATATGATAGCTGCACAAGAAAATATTAATCATACAAAAGGGTGAAGTACCAGTACACGCTGCAGCACGGGTGAGCCTGAAGAAACTAGGCTAAGAAAGAAGCCAGACAGGGGCGTCTGGGTGGCTCAGTTGGTTGAGCATCTGACTTCGGCTCAGATCATGATCTTGTTGTCTGTGGGTTCGAGCCCCACGTCGGGCTCTGTGCTGACAGCTCAGAGCCTGGAACCTGCTTCAGATTCTGTGTCTTCCTCTTTCTGCCCCTCCCTTGCTCACACTGTCTCTCTGTCTCTGTCTCTGTCTCCCTCTCAAGATAATTAATAAACATTAAAAAAAAGGAATAAGCCAGGCACAAAAGGCCACCTATTACGAGACTTAATTTCTATGAAATGCCTGTAAGAAACAAACTCATAGAGACAGAGAGTAAATTCCTGGTCATCAGGAAGTGGGGACAGGGGACACTGGAGAGTGACTGCTGGTGGATTCAGTGCTTCTTTCTGGGGGAAATGAAGATGTTTTGGAATTAAATAGTGAAGGTGGTTACACACCTTGTGAATATCTTTAGAACCACTAAAATGTATACCCTTTAAAAGGGTGACTTATAGTATGTGAATCATATCTTAGCAAAAACACCAAACTCAGGGTCAAATCCAGACTCCCTTCTTGTGGCCCCAGCAGATGGCTTCCGGTCTCTGAGCCTTGGTTCCTCATCCGAGGCGCTGGGAACTCAGGCTGCACTGGCTGAGACAAACTCCACGTGTGGCTTACGACTCTCCTTGGTGCCTCTGTGCCCAGTCTGACCACAGCTGCAGACGCTGAGTGGTTCGGGTGCAGCTGGGCTCTGGTGTCAGACCTGAGTGCAAATTCAGGCCCCATCACTCCCTGGCTCTGATTCTCTCCATCCTTATGTGACCTTATTCTCAGTTTCCTCATCTGAGAAATGGGGATGACAACAGTGGCCCCTTCTAAGTGTGGTTGAGGGGAGACGATGTGATAAAGACCCAGTACACCCGGGACTCAAAAGGACCAGTTGGAGTTGGCATCACCATCATCATCGCCATTGCAAGGCTTGTCATTGTGGCCAGTTAGTCCCCAAGTCTTTTCCTTCTTCCTCCCCACCTCTCTCTCTCCATATCAGGATTTCCCACTTGCCTCACAGTCTGTTTGTCTGGCCCTGGTGGTGGTCTGGACCTTCAAAGACCTTGCTTCCTGGTTGGGCTCTTGACCAACACCCTTTGCCCACAAGCTCTCAGAACGGCCAGCCCGCTTCCCCATGTCTCAGATAAATGTGCCCATCCTTCCTTCCGGCTCCAGGGAAAACTGAGGTGCTGATCTTCACTCAGCCAAGTTGGGGGGATGGCAGGATGCCCCTCAGGAGGCTTCAAGGTGGGGTGGGGCCCACAGCCACCCCGAAATCAGGGACCTGGTAATTCCTTACAGCCCCACGTGGAGCCCCTTCCTGGGGCACCCCCACTCCCGCCTCTGCTAAAAAGGGGAACCTCCTAGGCAGCTGTTCAAGGCAGGGACTTTCTCTTTGCATCTCAGTGGAAACCAAAGCCCAGTCAGTCTACTTCTAGGAATTTATCCGCCAGGCACATTCCCCTTTGTGAGCTTGCTCAAGGAAAGTTATTTTGGCATTTTTGTAAATGTAAATGAAAAAGACTGGAAAACCCCAAAATGCCCATCAATAGGGGACTGGCTGTACACATTTTGGGACATCCATACCGTGGAAAACCACACAGCCATTGGGAAGAACGATGCACTTGGTGTACCGCAGGGCACCACTTCCAAGATGCATTTCGGGTGAAAACAGCACGGAACAGAACAGTATTTTCCTATTTACTGCCTCTGCTGGCCCTTCTGGCCGCCCGGCCTCCCTCCCTCCCTCCCTCTCTTCCATTACTTTCAAAGAAATACTTTTATATATGTGCTTGTATATGCATGCAGTATTTCTGAGGGACAATGGAGAAATCATTCAATGTGGTTTTCTCTGAGGAAAACAAATAAAACCCAGAGTGGATGGTAGGCAGAGGTGGGAGAATTACTTCTCAGTCTCTCCTTTTTGTGCTGCATATTTTAAAATGGTCTCTTTTTTAAAAAATATTTTTTAAGTTTATTGATTTAAACACATTTTTAATGATTATTTAGTTTTGAGAAAGAGAGAGACACAGAGTATGAGCAGGAGAGAGGCAGAGAGGGAGACACAGAATCTGAAGCAGGCTCCAGGCTCTGAGCTGTCAGCACAGAGCCCCACGCAGGGCTCGAACTCACAAACTGGGAGATCATGACCTGAGCCAAAGCAGGACACTTAACCAACTGAGCCACCCAGGTGCCTCTTAAGTTTATTTATTTATTTTGAGAGACAGAGAGAAAGAGAATGAGCAGGGGGAGGGGCAGAGAGAGAAGGAGGCAGAGGATCCGAAGTGGGCTCTGTGCTGACAGCAGAGAGTCTGACATGGGGCTCAAACTCCCCAACTGTGAGATCATGGCCTGAGCTTAAGTCGGATGCTTAACTGGCTGACCCAGCCAGGCACCTCCCCCCAAAATGATATCTTTCTGAACAATCATGCACTTGGAAAAAGATTTCAAATCCTACAAAAGGATATTTGGTGGAAAGTTAAGTCTCCCGTCCTCTGAGCACCTGCTCGCACCCACTACTCCGTTCTTGCCTCAGGGGCCAACTAATGAGATCTAAACTATGTATTTCTGCCAATACACATTTGTACATAATTGCATATATTTTTATTGTGGTAAAATAAGCATAACATAAAATTCCCATCTTAGCCATCTCAGGGGCACAGTTCTCTGGCACTAAGTACCACCACCGCCACCATCCATCTCCAGAACTTTTCCATCTTCCCACCGTGGAAACGCTGTCCTGTCCTATCCAACATCCCATCCTCCCTCTCCACAGCCCCTGGTGTCCACTGTCGCTTCCCATCTCTGTGAATTTGACTACCTCGAGGTGGAATCATTACAGCATCTGTCTTTTTTAATATTTATTTATTTATTGGGAGAGTGCAGGTGGGGGAGGGGCAGACAGAGGATCTGAAGTGGACTCTGTGCTGACAGCAGAGAGCCCCACTTCAGGCTCGAACTCAAGAACCATAAGATCATGACCTGAACCGAAGTCAGATGCTCAACTGACTGAGCCACCCAGCCACCCCCAGCATTTGCCTTTTTGTGACTGGCTTACTTCCCTTCCCATAATGTCCTTGAGGTTCATCTGCATTGTAGCATGCGTCAGAATCTCCTTCCCCTTTAAAAAAAAATTTATTTATTTATTTATTTATTTATTTTGAGAGGAAGAGAGAGTGTGTGTGTGAGCCTGAGTGGGGGAGGGGCAGAGAGGGAGAGACGATCTCAAGCAGGCTGTGTGCTACCAGTGCAGAGCTGGACTCCGGACTGGATCTCACGAACTGTGAGATCATGACCTGAGCTGAAATCAAGAGTTGGACACTTAACAGACTGAGCCATCCAGGCGCCCCAGAATTTCTCTCCTTTTTAAGGCTGAATGATATGCTATTATATGCATATACCACATTTTGTTTATCCATTCGTCAGTGGACATGTGAGTTTAATAAACAAAAATTAATTTAAACAAAGGACGTTTGGGGAGAGGACTTTATCTGGGAACTTCTCACAGCAAGCTCAGAAAGATAGGGGCAGCATCAATGGCCCCCTAGAAGGAGAGAAAATGTCCCCTTCACGGCAACGGCAACGGCTGGTGATTCCCACCTTCTGCCCCCGGAGGAACTCCCCTTTCCTTTCTCTGTAAGTTGGTCCCCTGATCCCCTCCTGGGAACTCAGGGCTCCTTGAACACCTAACCTGTCTGGGCTCCTGCTCCAGGGAGACCCAGGGCACTGGGGGAGCAGAGACTGACTAGCTTCAGGTGTGGCTCACCCTCCTTCCAAGCCACAGGGAAATGGGGTGATGGGGTGCGGAGGCTGAGCCAGCAGGAAGGGCTTGGGGCCCTGCGGAGTCCCTGGGGACACAGGTGCTCTCCAGGGGGAGCCCCTGGGCCCACCCACAGAGGGGCCTCTGCCCTGGAGGTCCCCATGTAAGAAAACCCCCAGGGTTCAGATGAAGAACCACCAGACCAGTTCTCTGCCTGTCACTTGCAATTTTCCAATGACAGCTAAGTTTTCACAGGATGACTGTCACATTTAAAAAATATTTCTTCTTTTCTCGTCACGTTTTTATTATGAGACACCTTAAACGCTCAGGAATTTTGTAGTTCAGTGATCACTAGCCCATCCACCACCTAGCTGCAACATTGTTAATATTGTGCTATATTCACTTTGTCTCTTTCTATTTCATATCTATCAATGTGCATATATAAATACATAGACACACACAACCATATTTATGTGCACACACGCATATACATACACATACACATATATGCATATACACATATACACTTACATACATATGCATATACAAACACGCATATGTATGCATACACATGCACACAACACACATGTATGCAATACATATGCATGCACACACATGTATGTGCATGTGCACACATGTATAGACACGTATATACATATATCCATATATACACACATCTATATATGCACACAAAGATACACACACATATATATATTTCCCCTAAACATGAACTCTTCAAAAGTAAAGTTATCATGATCTTCACCTCTAAATACTTTAGTGTGCATCTCTTAAGAACAGAAACATCCTCCTACATATTCTTAAAGTCTTTATTCCGCTTAAGAAGGGCAACAATAAAACCCAAATATAATCTAATATTTAAATTTCCCCATTTGTCCCCAAAAGGTCTTTTTTAAATGTTTGTTTTATTTTATTTTAATTTTTATTTTATTTTATTTTTGAGGGAGAGCGTGCATGAGTAGGGGAGGAGCAGAGACGGGGACAGAGAATCTGAAGTGGGCTCTGCGCTGACAGCAGTGAGCCCCACGCGGGCTCGAACTCACAAACAGTGAGATCGTGACCTGAGCCGAAGTCAGAAGCTTAACCTCCCGAACCAGCCAGGCTCCCCTCAACAGGTCTTTTATAGCCGTTTTTCCAAACCTAGTATTCAAAGTCTACACATTGCACACATTCGGCTATGTCTCTTAAATCTCTTTAATCTTAAATGTCCCTATCCGCTTTTGTTAAAAACAGCACTAACTTTTTGTTGATCCTAAGATAGTTTGTAGAGGATCCGGAAGTTTCCACCTTCCGGACATGTCTGTCTTCTCATGGGGCCATTTCTCTTCCTCTAGCTTCTGTTATTTCTTATAAACTGGAAGTTAGGATTAGAAACTTGATGAGATTCTGGGTGACACCTTTTCTTTTTTTTTTTTTTTAAAGACTTTAATTTTTTAGAGCAGTTTTAAGTTCACAGCAAAATTGAGAGGAAAGTATAGAGAATCCCCATATACCTCCTGCCCCCACTCATGCATAGCCCCCCCCCCCCCCCCCCGCGTTATTGACATCCCCAACCAGAGCGGCCATTTGTTACAGTAGGTAAACCTATCCTGACACATCATCATCACATAGTTTACATTACGGTTTACTCTTGGCTTTGTATTTTCTATGGATTTGGACAACAGTATGCTATTGACATGTAGCCATCGAGGTAGTATCATACAGAGCATTTCCACTGCCCTAAAAGCGTGCTCTGTTTATTCTCTATTCTCTTCCCTCCCCTAACCTCTGGCAAACACTGATCTTTTTACTGCATCCATAGTTTTGTCTTTCCCAGATTGTCATATAGTTGGAATCATACAATACGCAGCATTTTTAAATTGGCTTCTTTCACTTTGTAATATTTAAGTAAATTTAAGACTCCACCATGTCTTTTCACGGCTTGATAACTCATTATAACTCATTTCTTTTTAGCACTGAATAATATTCCATTGTTTCGATACACCACACTTCACCATTCCCCTACTGAAAGACATCTTGGATACTTATTTTTCTTAATTATTTTAATTTTTAAAGGATTTTTTAAATGTTTATTTCTTTATTTTGAGGGAGAGAGAGTGCGCATGTGTACAAGCAGGGGCGGGGCCAAGAGGGAGAGAGAGAATCCCAAGCAGGCTCCATGCTGTCAGCGCAGAGCCGTCCGTGGGGCTCTGTCCGATGAACCGTGAGATCACGACCTGAGCTGAAATGAAGAGTGGGACACGAAACTGACTGAGCCACCCAGGTGCCCCCATCTTGGCTACTTCTAAGTTTTGACATTTATGAATAAAGCTGCAATAATGTAGGCCTTTATACAGACAGAAATAACTTCTAACCAGGGAGCGTGATCACTGGTTCCTATGGTAAGAGTGTGTTTAGTTGTGTGAGGAACAGCTGAACTGCATGCCAGAGTGGCTGTACGATTTTGCATCCTCACCAGCAATGGATGGGAGTTCTCATTGTTCCGCATTCTTGCCAACATTTGGTGTTGCCAGTGTTCCGGTCTGGATTTTGGCCATTCCAGTGGTATGTAGTGGTATCTCATTGCTGTTTTAATTAGTATCTCACTGACGACATATGGTGTGGGGCATCTTTTCGAAGCTTTTGTTTTCTTTAAGGGTTATTTATTGGGATGCCTGCGTGACTCAGTCGGTTAAGCATCTGACTTTGGCTCAGGTTGTGATCTCACGGTTTGTGAGTTCAAGTCCCGCGTTGGGCTCTGTATTGACAATGACTGAAGCCTGCTTGGGATTCTCTCTCTCTCCCATTCTCTCGGCCCCTCTCCTACTCTGGCACACATGTGTGCGCACTCTCTCTCTCTCTCAAAATAAACTAAACCAAAAAAATATTTATTTATTTATTTAAGTAAGTAATCTCTTTACCCAATGTGGGGCTCAAACTCATGACCCTGAGATCAAGAGTTGCATGCGTCGCCTGGTTGGATCAGTCGGTTAAACATCTGACTTCGGCTCAGGTCATGATTTCACGGTTTGTGGGTTCGAGCGCTTGGAGACTGGAGCCTGCTTCGGATTCTGTGTCTCCCTCTCTTTCTGCCCCTCCCCCACGCACACTCTATCTCTCTGCCTCTCTCAAAAACAAATAAACATTAAAAAAAAAAAAAAAAGTTGCGTGCTCCTCTGACCTAGCTGGCTAGGTGTCCCTGTTTTCTTTTTTTCAACTGCTAAAATAAAAATATATATAACATAAAATGTACCATTTTAACCATTTTCGAGTGGCATTAAGTCCGTTCACATAGTTGTGCAACCCCCACTGCTGTCCATCTCCAGAACTTTCCTTCCCATCTTCCCAGACTGAAACTCTGGACTCATTAACCGCTAACCAATCCCTCCTCCCTCCAGACCCTGGCGACCAGCATTCTACTGCCCGTCTCTGTGAATTTGATTACTTGCAACCTCAGAGGGGTGGGATCATACAGTATCTGTCCGTCTGTGGCCGGCGATGCCGGGCCCTGCAGGTGAATCTCCATTAGGAGGCTCAGAGGAGCAGCATCTGCGCAGGCTCCGTCCGCCCCTGCCCGCCCACCTCTCCCACCTGGCCGCCCCCTGCTCCCCAGCCTCTCCGCCCCAGCTGCTCAGCCCTCTCACACCCTTTCAGGGCCTTCGCATTTGCCTTCTCTTCCCGGCAGGCTCCTTGGTATCTTCTAGATTTCAGCTTGAATGTCACCTCTGCATAGAGGCCAAAACTGTTTCCTTATAGTCCCTGTTTCTTTTTTTCTGTTTGATTTTCTTCATGGCACTCACCATAGCCTGATATTATACCCTGTTTGTTATGTCGCCATTTATCATCAGCCTCCAGATTAAGATCTACAATAGCAGGGACCAGCGCCCTGGCCTGTCCCACATCCTGGTAATGTACCCGGCACAAGACAGGGGCTTGTATTAGTTCCCTCTTGCTGCTGTAGGAAATAACCACAAACTCAGTGGCTTCAAACAACACAAACTTACCATCTTACAGTTCAGGAAGCCCGAAGTCCTAAATCAGTTTCAGTGGATGGAAATCAGGTGTTGGCAGGACTGTGTTCCTTCTGGAAAGCTCTTGGGGAGAATCTGTCTCCTTGCCTTTTCCAGCTGCCTGTGTTCCCAAGCTCATACTCCTGCATCACCCAGACTTCTGCTTCTGTCATTCCATCTCCTCCTCTATGATGCTCTCTCTTTTTTTTTAAATTCTTTAAATTTATTTTTGAGAGAAAGAGACAGAGCATGAGCAGGGGAAGCGCAGAGAGAAGGAAACACAGAATCCGAAGCAGACTCCAGGCTCTCACCTGTCAGCACAGAGCCCAGCACGGGGCTCGAACTCATGAACTGCAAAATCATGACCTGAGCTGAAGTCGGCTGCTTAACTAACTGAGCCACCTGGGTGCCCTTGACCCACTCTTATAATGACTCTGTGATTACATCGGGTCCACCCAGAGAATCCAGGAAATGTCTCTATTCTACACTCTTTAACTTAAACACATCTGCAAAGTCGTTTTTACCTGTCAGGTCACATATTCACGAATTTCCGGAATTAAGATGTGGGCACATTGGGAGAACCATTATTTTGTCTATCACAGGGCTGATTAAATATGTGCTGAATGAATGAATAAGTGGGTGGATGAGTCCCTTTGCAAATGGAGTGGCGAGTCCTGAATTCTAAGGCTGGCTCAGCCGCTTACTGGCTGTGTGACCGTGGGCAAACCCTCTTTCTCTGAGCTATGGTGTCCTCCTTAATTAGATGTGTCCTGAACACCCACAATGCACCCCTCTCATGGTGGACACTGGGAATGCTGAGACAAATAACAATAGACCCTTGCCTTCCAGGAAGGGAGAGTTTGGCTTCTGGGAAGGGGCCTCAGAAAGAGAAAACCTGGCATAATCTGCTCAGGTCCACGTTCCAGGTCACCCCACTGAACTTGCAAGTCCTGAGGGGGTGTGCCTGAGAGGGTGTTACCTAAAAGGTGACATTTCAAATGATGCATGAGTAGGAGTTCATGTGGTAGAGAAGTAGAAAGGGCATTGACGGCCAGGGAGAGTCTGTAGACCTCTTTGAGGAACTATGCTGTGGGGAGTGTGGTGTGATCTCTCAGGGGAAGGAGACCAGTGTGGGAGGGGGCATGTTTGGAAAGGAGGCCTTGAAGGCCACAGTCAGGAGCTTGGGCTCTGTCCTCAGGTCAAAGGGCCAGAGCAGGGTTTTGAAGCAGGAGAGAGGCCTGTGCGCTGAATCTGGGCCGCACTCTGGCTGCTGTGGTGTGGAGAGGGGATGGGGGCCAGCGTCTGAGCCCGAGGTGGAGGTGGCCTGGACTGGGCAGTGACAATGGGGACGGCAGGGTAAGGGGATAGATCCAAGAGAAATGTAGGAAGTAGAATGAGTGAGATATGAGGAGAGGAGAAGGGGAGGGGTGAGGAAGAGCTTGGAGACAGCAGGGAAGGACAAACAGGCAGGATGGGAACGTATGGAGCCTTTGAAACTGTTGAGGGGATCATGAGTTGGCCCACGTTGGGATTTGGGGAGAAGCGGCAGAAGATGCTAGTGAGGGCCACAGAAACCAGCCCAGCGGATTCTCACGCCTCTCCCTTTGACAACAGATCAATGATGAAGATGATCAAGGGTGTGGATGGGCCTCCGTCCCAGGTGAGGGTTTAGGGCTGGTCAGCCTCTGTCCACATTCTCACTTGTCTTACCGACAGCCACTGGGGTAAACAGGTAGGGCTGTGAAACCATCGCCCCCATTTCCAGATGGGCAAACTGATCCCAGAGCCATCCAGTGGCATGGCAAAGACCACACCGTGCGAGGACTCCGGGGAGCACAGGCCTCTAAGAGCCCCAGCTCAAGGGGGATTTTACAAGTCTCTTGAGACCCAGAGGGAAGGACAAGGCGGGGGTCCCCTCTGAGCTGTTCCAAGCCACAGAGAATTTCCTTCTATTTGGAGGAAGCGGGAGTTCTTCTTTCGTAATGTGAATGTCAGAGATTCTGGGCCCACCGGTGACTAAGAGTGTCTGAGGCTCGTGGGTGTAGCAAGTACTTAAATACTAGACCCTCCTGTCATCCGGTGATTACAGACACCTGGGCTGGGACACACAGGACAAGAGCATGGCCAGCCTGAAGACTCTGTTCCTGGCTGTCCTTGTTCTCCTTGCTGTGACGCTTCAAGCAACTGAGGCAGGTGAGGCTGGGGAGAGGGAAGACTCCCTGTAGAGGCCAGGGTCAGACACTGGGGTATCTTCCTCGTGTAGTGGAAAGAGGAGTGGACTGAGAGCAGATGACCCCAGTCTGCTACTGGCTCTGAGCTGGTCACGTTGTTTTTCTGGGCCTCAGTTTACACATCTGTTAAATGGGTAGTCTTTTTAAAAAAATTTTTAAATGTATCTATTATTTATTTAGAGAGAGAGAGAGTGCTCAAGCACTGCACCAATAGCACAGAGCCTGATGTGGGGCTTGAGCTCACGAATCCTCGAGACTATGACCTGAGTCGAGATCAAGAGTCGGATGCTTAACCGGCTGTGCCCCCCAGGCACCCTAAATGGGTAGCCTTGAAGGCGTGGAGTCTAGAATCTGTCCCAGCTGGGTTGGGGGCTGGTGGCAGACATGGCCTGCTGTCCCCTACTCCAGAGAATGCAAGCATAGGATGCTTGGGGGGGCTGGAGAAGGAGCCACCAAAAGGAGTCATCTAGGATGGGACGAGGAAGGAGCTGGCATGACGGATACCCTCTTGGAAAGCTGGTCCTGCTCTTCTGCCACTTCATTTCTGCTCCAGAACCTTCCCTCCACACCGAGGCCCTACCTTCTCTTCTCCGTCTCAGTGTAAATCCTCCTGCCCTGTGTTGGATCAGGGCACGAGCCCTGGATTGGGAACCAGGCAGCTATCCTTGGGTTTCCTGAGAGCTTTTCCTGCATTAAAAGCCCCATCAGTTTGGTATTATTATCACCCCTTGAGTCAGAGGAGGAAACTGGGCCTCAGAGATGCTACATGAGTTGCCCAGGAAGGCTCAGTGACTCGGGGCCGAGCAGGACCCATACCCAGGTCCGCATGACTGGACTCTGCCTGAGACCTTGTCCTAACTCTCCAGAGTCATGCTGTGTGATTCTGGGCAAGTCGTCTCCCTCTCTGGCTCTCAGCCTCCCCACGTGCACCAGGAAGGCTGCAGGAGGTGTGAGCTGAAGCAGACTTCTTGGATTGCCTGGAGACTCATCAACATGCATGTCTGACTCAGTGGGGCCGGGGCTGGGTGCCAGGCATTTCCAACCAGCTCCTAGGTGATACTGATGGTCCTGGTCCAGGGACCTCGCCTACAATAGCTGGGCCTTAGGGTGCCTGGATGGCTCAGTCGGTTATGTGTCCGACTTCGGCTCAGGTCATGATCTCACAGTTCATGGGTTCAAGCCCCGTGTCGGGCTCTGTGCTGACAGCTGGAGCCTGCTTCAGATTCTGTGTCTCCCTCTCTCTCTGGCCCTCCCCTGTTCATGCTGTCTCCCTCTCTCAGAAATAAATATTTTTAAAAAAATAGCTGGGGCTTCTGCCTGTGCAGAGTCTCTGGGTCCCACCTAGAAGCTTCAGGCATCATTGGTTCTCAGTCGTTGTGAATCCCTCTGCCTCCACCAGGCCGGCCCAGATGGTAGACATTGAGCCCTTAGTGCTCCTCTGAGACCCTGAGATGGGGGACTCTGCGGACTCAGAGTCCTCTGGGCACCAACCTTCCGCATGAGAACAGAAACGCTGGCTCAGAGGACGGGGCTGAGAGGGACCCGTCCGTGCCCAGTTGGTGAATCTCCCAAACATCTTCCTCCCCCAGGCCCCTATGGCGCCAACGTGGAAGATAGCATCTGCTGCCGAGACTACTTCCGGGGCCCTCTGCCCTTCCGCATGCTGAAGTACTTCTACTGGACCTCGGACTCCTGCCGGAGGCCCGGCGTGGTGTGAGTAGGGGAGGCAGGGACGGCGCGGTGTGAGGAGTAGGGGTGTGAGGAGTAGGGGTGTGAGGAGTAGGGGAGGCAGGGACGGCGCGGTGTGAGGAGGGGAGGCAGGGACGCGGCCGGGAGCGCCCAGCAGCGGGCCGACCCAAGGATGGGAGGAGCGCAGCCGGCCTCCATCCTAGAAACAGCTGGGCCCGGGCTTGGAGGGGACCAGGAGAAAGCGCCACACGATCATTCAGCAGCTAAATGTGGACGCCCGCTGCCTGCCGGGCTCTGAGGATGCAGGGCTGAATGGGTAGGGCACCAGCTGGCGGTTTACACGCTGCAGAGCGTGGGGGCAGTGCAGAGCTGTAGCGTGGGGGGCTCCCATCAGCAGCACCTGGGGCCCCTCCTCCCCGGCGCCCTGGGCGTTATCTGAGGCGGCCGATTCGCCCCAGAGGAATACGGAGCTGACATACCATCCGGGGTCCAGGCGCGGTTCTCGGGTAACCCTCCCGGCAGAGCTACTAGAAGCGCGATCATTTCCATTGTTTTTCAAGTTTATTTATTTTGAGAGAGAGAGAGAGAGAGAGAGAAGAGTGAGTGGTGGAGGGTCAGAGAGAGCGGGAGAGAGAGAATCCCAAGCAGGCCCTGCACTGTCAGCAGGGAGCATGAGGAAGGAGATCACCACCTGAGCTGAAATCGAGTCGGATGCTCAACTGACCCAGCCACCCAGGCACCTCAATTTCCATTTTATGAATGGAGAAGCAGGTGCGGGGCAGGGGGTGGGGGGGGGATTCGCTCTAGGCTGCCCTGTTGGAACCGGGACTCCCGGGTCCTCGTTCCGGGCTTTCTCCTGAGGTTCTTGCTCTCCTTTGCCTCTTTCCCTCCGCTTCTTTACTTCACTGCCTGTCCCTGGGGCCGCCGTCCCTGGGGCTCCAGCTCCTTCCAGACTGTGGCCTACGAAGCCACTCACCAGGGTGTCTAGGCTTGGGGGCTCCATCATTATCTCCTCATTTGCTCCTCCTTACTCCTCATCCATCCCTTGGGGGTGGGGTCTGCAGGTGAATAACAAAAAAGTGGGTTTTGGTCACTTCGATGCAGAGCCTCTGTGTCCCCATCAGTGTAACAGGAGGGATCACCTTCATTTATTTTTATTTACCAAACATTTAGAGAGGGCTTGCAGGCACTGTTGTAAACACTTTATAAATATTAACTCATTTAATCCTTGAAACGACCTTATGTTGTAGGTACTGTTATGGTGCCCTTTTTACAGATGAGGAAATGGGCCCAGAGAGGTTATGGGGCCTCCTGAGCATCACAGAGCACAGGAATAGGAGGTGGAAGGTGTGATGCTCGATGCCTGGCATATAATAGAGGCTCAAATACAGCACATGTGATTATTGGATTGTGAGCCAGAAGGGACTCTGCAAAGAATGTGTCTTGACAAATGGGGAGATCAAGGTTCAGAGAGGGGCTGAGTCTCCCCCAGTGTCACACAGCGGCCCGGGCAAGCTGCCCACACTGCTGCCTTCTTTTTCTTTCTGTTCATTGGGTGTCTGTGGGGTGAGGGGCAGATCAGGGGAGTAAGGAAAGCCAGAGCTTCTAGGCCTCATGGACAAGCTCTTGAGAGATAGGAAGGGAGCCAGGCTGGGGGGGGTGTCTGACCACTGGCCAGCTCTAAGTCCCTTCCCTCCCACAATGGCCGAGGCACAGTGGCTGAAGGGCCTGGCCTGCCACTTACTGCACCTGGGACAAGGGGGGAGATTTAGCCTGCAACTGCCGTGTGATCTGGGGTCAGTGTCTACTCCTCTGCTCTGTGCTGTGTGCCCCCAGGGACCTCAGTGAATCAGATCATACCAGCTCCACACTCGGGCAGGCTGCTTTACCCCTTCAGGCCCCACTTTCCTCACCTATGAAATGGATATAATAATAGGGCCTATTGGGTTGTTGTTGTAAGGACTTTTTAAGAAAATCAATGTTAAGGGGCGCCTGAGTGGCTCAGTCGGTTAAGTATCCAACTCTTGGTTTCGGCTCAGATCACAACCTCAGTTTCCTGAGTTTGAGCCCCGCATGGGGCTCCGTGCTGATAGCTCAGAGCCTGGAGACTGCTTGGGATTCTGTGTCTCCCTCTCCTTCTGCCTCTCCCCTGCCCACATTCTGTCTGTCTGTCTGTCTCCCTCAAAAAATAAATAAACATTAAAATAAACTTAAAAAAAGAAAAGAAAAGAAAATCAATGTTAAAAGTCCAAGCCAGCCCCTGGTACAGTTAAGCGCCTACTATCTGCTGTGCACTGCTCCTAACACTCCCGTTTATATTAATTCATCTAATCTTCATTCAAATCCCATGACGTTGGACCACGATTGTTATCTTCATTTCACAGATGTGCCATCTAAGGGATGTGCTAACAATGGCAGAGTGAGGCCAGAGGAACTGGCTCCAAAGTTCACGTTCTTGGCTATGATGCCAGCAATGATCACGAGATTCTTGGGTGTTCTATTTCCTGGCCTGACCTGGCACTCAAGCCTAGACCAAGAGTCCAGGAAATTCTAGCTGCCTTCCCTCCCCCCACTCCCCTGCCACCGCGCTTAAGAAGTATGTTTATGTACAACGGAGCCTCCTAACCTTTGAACCACTGTATATAGTAGGTACCCCTGCATAGGGAGGGTGCCTCATAAATGCTAAGTGACTCTGGCTAGCGGGCATCTCTGCATACATAAGTGACTCATAAATGTTAAGCTTCCAGAGAAGGGATGTGGCACCTTGCTGCGTGCTAATGACCCCTCATCACCTCCCTGATGTCTCTTTCCAGGTTCCTAACAGTCAGGGACCGGGAGATCTGTGCTGACCCCAGGCTGCCCTGGGTAAAGAAGATTCTGCAGAAGCTGAGCCCATGAGGAAGGGCCCTGCCCTGCTGACCGTGGCCTTGGCTCCTCCAGGAAGGCTCACAGAGCCCTACCTCTCAGCCGTTACGGCCGCGCCTCAACAAAGCCGATGGATCTCTCTGCAATCTCTTACCTCTGTGCCTATAGCTGTCACCCCAGAGGAGCCGCCACACGGTCATTCATCCCCTCTCTTGTCCCTCTAACCCATTCTCTGCCCCACCGCAGCCAGAGGGGCCACGATCCTAGTCAGTTACTCTGCTGCTCAAAACCATGAGCAGCATGGTTCCATGGGGTTCCATGGCTCCCCAATGCCCCAAGCTGAGGTGAGAGCTCCTGGGCCCAGCACCCCTGTCGCCAGCCCTGCTTCATTTCCCTTCACACTTGTTGGACCCCAGCTCCCTGTCCTCCACATCTGTGCCGTACATTTCCACTTCCCGGCCTTTTCCCAGGGAGGCCTCCCCACCACCGGTGCTTGTCCGGCTCTGCCAGCCCTCTGAGGCTCTGCTCCACCCAAGCAGCCAACAATTTTTATTTTTCAACTATCCCCTGGCCCTCTGTCCCCTCTTAACAGCCCTGATCACAGTCTGCCCAGAATTCTCAGGACTCAGGGGGCTCGTCCTCCAGCCCCACTGGCTGGATCATGGTCTCACACCTGTTACTTTGTCTACTGGCCTCCAACACAGAGCACAGGGCCTGGCTCAGAATCAGGGCTTGGTGAATGGCTACAGACAGAATCAATAAAAGTAATGTTCCTCTGCCATGGCCCATCCCCCAAAGGCCCTGACACATCAATACAGAGACTCGAGTTCATCTAGAAAGCAGCCAGTTGAGTCAATTGTGAAGCCTCAGATTTACCCAGATTCACCTCTCTTCCCCATTTTACCCTTGTGTTGGGTCTCTTTACTCTTTCTTGTTTCCCTCTTGCTCCTCTAACCTCTGACACCCAGGCTTGATGTCTTTAGAGTTCTCCACTTTCCCTTTCTTCTTCCCCAAATAACCCATAGCCAAATTTATGCTATGGTGTGAATGACTACCCTTGGGGCTTGCTATTGCAAGCTCTAGCTGTATTTCTATAAGAAAAGAGGGCAAATGCTTAAGAAGCCAAAGAGATGAATGGAAAGTTTTTGGGACTGTGTGGGAGGCGGATGAGGTGGAGCTTTCCTGGCCCTACGAGTGTGTAGGCTACAGTTGAGTGAAGGAGCCTTGGGTGGAGAGTGTTTTCAGCTGACAAAGGCCAGGATAAGTCACAGGATTGGGGGCTTTTCTGCATTTCCTCAGGGACAATAGATTCCCCAGGTAAAGGAAATAAACTTTACATGTGCTGGTTTCTTTCCAGAGAGCCTGGTGCAGTTTAGCAGGGTAGTTGTTGCTGTGTGATTCTGAGGATACCACCGAACTTCTCTGAGCCTCATGTGAGAATGCGAAGACCCATATTATGGGGTTGCTGTGGGGCTCAGGCCCAAGACATGGGGAACAAAACTCAGTGTCTTCCAGGGCCTGGAGCCCGGGGGTCATCTGCCCACCACGAACACTGAACATTTCAGCCTGCCCACTGTCCGTGCATAGGGCCCTCAGGCGTCCTGGGATTCCCCTCCCCTGCTGTCATGCCCTGGTCCCTCAGGCCTTCTGAAAAATAAATCCTCTATGACGGCGTCTGCTTGGCTTCTTGGCAATTGCTGGCCCTGGAAGGTGGTGCAGGGGGCACGATTGCCCCCTGTCTCCCACTGGGGAAGTGCTTAATATTACTGACATGTGAGTTGACCTGCCCAAGGTCACCCTGTGAGTGGGGGCGGGGGAGCCAGGACTAGACATGAGGACCTTGGGAGTAGTGGTGCAGGTGCCCAGAGAAAACTCCAGACATTGGTCCACCAGGCCTGCCCACGTTCACCCCCCCATCCTCCTCCCCCACGCTCTTGTCAGGAGGATCTGATGAAGCCATTCATTCAGCCCCTAAGTCTAGAGCTTTAAGCGGCATATTCAGTCAGCCAATCAGTGAGTCATTTAGTCACTGATTCAATAACCTAGCCTCAACTTTCCCCGTTCAAGCATCACCGCAGTGGAGGAGGAAAGTGTATTAGTCAGGAAAGGTTGTTTCCTGCAACAAACAGCTCCAAAATCGCTGTGGCTCGATTGAAGCTGGTCTGTGGGCTACCTTCCACGGGGTCATTCAGGGACCCAGGCTCTTTCCTTCTCACAGCCTGCCCTCCTCCAGGACCCGGACTGCTCTCCATCCTCTCCCAGATGGGGAAAGAGAATGTAAAACTTGTGGGAGGACCTTACACTCCAGGCCAGGAAAGAAGGGCGCCTGGCTTCCGTCCACCTGCTATTGGTGGAACTCAGTCACGTGGCCACCCTGGCGGCAAGGAATGCTGGGAAGTGTAGCCAAGCTGTGCGTCTCGGAGCAGGAGGGGGTGGGTCTGGGGAGGGTCTGCGTCGTGTGATTCTGAACCCCTTAGGCCTGCTTTCCTGGAGTTCCTGGAATTTGGCTCATTCTGCCAAAACAACGAAAAGGACTCCACTGTCCTTGGGACATCGTCATTATTTCCTCAGTGTAAACATTCGCCATGGACATCTTGGCACAAGTGGCCTTTTCTCCCCCTCAGATCTGGCTCTTGCTGTAGGATTTCCAGGGCAGTAGCTTCAGACCCCAGAATCACTTGTCTGGGAGGCAGGGAGAAGCATGGGGAAGGCCACAGTCATGGATTCAGATAATGACAGGAGTTTTCACTGACTGGTAGTCTGGAGAAAGTTGCTTGGTCCCCGTGAACCTCAGTTTTTTCCTCTGTGAACAGAGAGCAGCAATAAAAGCAGTTATCACGAGGTTACCAAGAGCACATGAGGGTGTGAGAATCCAGGAGATAAGAAGGTACAGCCTAAGATAAGACTAAGCCAATGAGATAAGACAGCCCAATATAGAAAATGGGCAAAGCCTTGAATATATATTTCTCCAAACAAGGTATTCAAATGTCAATAAACATATGAAAACACTCTCAACATCACTAATCACCAGGAACATGCACATCAAAACCAGATGGCTATATCACTTCACACCCATGAGGATGGCGGTTATAAAAAAGGCAAACAATAGAGCATGCAACCCTGGATTTCGGGGTTTAAGTTCCAGTCCTACGTTAGGTGTAGAAATTACTAAAAAATAAAATCTTGGGGCACCTGGGTGGCTCAATCAGTTAAGCATCTGACTCTTGATTTTTTTAATTTCTTAAAAATGTTTTTATTTATTTCTGAGAGAGAGACAGACAGACAGCATGAGCAAAGCTCAAACCCATAAACCTGATCATGACCTGAGCTGAAGTCAGATGCTTAACCGACTGAGCCACCCAGGTGCCCCTCACTCTTGATTTTGACTCAAGTCATGATCTCGTGGTTCATGGGATCAAGCCCCATGTTGGGCTCTGCACTGACTGTTTGGAGCCTGTTTGGGATTCTCTCTCCCACTCTCACTCTCTCTCTCTGCCCTTCACTCCACCCACGTGCTCTGGCTTTCTCTCTCTCTCTCTCTCAGAATAAACAAATAAATATTAAAACAATTTAAGAAATTAAAAATATATTAAAAAAACAAAATAAAATCTTAGAAAAAAGACAAAATAAAATACAGTCTTAGAGAAAAAGATCATTTGAGGATGGAGAGAAATTGCAGCCTCGTGCATTAGTGGTGGGACTGTAAAGCAGGGTGGTCGTTGGGGAAAACAGTATGGTGGTTCCTCAAAAAATTAAACATAGAGGGGTGCCTGGGTGGCTTAGTCGGTTAAGCGTCCGACTTTCGCTTAGGTCATGATCTCGCGGTTTGTGGGTTCGAGCCCCGCGTCTGGCTCTGTGCTGACTGCCAGCTCGGAGCCTGGAGCCTATTTCAGAGTCTGTATCTCCCTCTCTCTCTGACCCTCCCCTGCTCATGCTGTCTCTCTCTCTCTCTCTCTCCTAGAAATAAATTTTAAAAAAATATTAAAAAATTAAACATAGAATAACCATATCTTCCAGGAATCTCACTTCCGGGGAATCGAAAGCAGGGACTGGAACAGATTATTTGTACACCTATGTTCATGGCAGTGTCCTCCATAGTAGCCAGAAGGTGGGAACAACCCCAGTGTCTGGCAGGTGATGGAGAGCGAAACGCGGTGGACACACACAATGGAATAGGACTCAGCCTTAAAAAGGAAGGAAATTCTGAGTCCCGCTGCAACAGGGATGAGCTTTTGAAGACATCATGCTAAGTGGAATAAGCCAGTCGCAAAAGGACGAGCACTGCATGACATCTAGGGGGGTCAAAGTCATGGAGACTGAGTAGACTGGTGGCTATGGGGGTTGGGGGAGGTATAAGTGGGAATTATTGTTCAATGGCCCCTGCGGTTCGGTTTTGCAAGATAAGAAAGTTCGAAAGATGGATGGTGGTCATGGTTACACAGAGATTGAATGTCACTGAGCTGAACACTTAGAAATGGTTAGAAAGGTAAATTTCCTGATATGTGTATCTTGCCACCGGATAAAAGAGGGTACGGCTAGGGCTGTGCACAGACAGAGGAAGGGCCAAGCGCATGTGAGCAGCTCTTCCTATGGACGAAAAGAGGTGAGCAGAGGTGGGTGAGGTGGGGAAGAACTAGGCAGGACTGTTCCCCAGGGGCCCTGGAGATGGCCATCCCACTGGCTACCCTGTCCCTCCTACCATCCTGGGGGCCCATGGGAGTGTCCCTGGCGCCCTGCTCCTCTGTTTCTGTTCTGCTCGGGGGGGGTGGGCTGGGGAGCCCCTCCCCTCCCACAAGAACACGCAGGCTGCCTGCTCCCTGGGGCACCCAGGCGGGCTCCTAGATGGGCTGAGGAAGGTGTGGGGAGGATGCTCCCTCTCCTCCTCCCCACTGACCCCCAAGTCAACGCTTTCTCCTGCCACGCAGCGCTGTTCTAATTGTTGCTCTAGTTATTCCTCAGCTCAGAACCTTCCAGGTCCCCTCCACCCCTGAACAGAACTCTCACTCCTCACACCAGCTTTAAGGTGCCCGCCAGCAGCCTCCCCACCCGCTTCTTCCTCAGAGCCAATGGCATCGGGCCACTCCCCCTCCCCTTCTTCCCTCTGCCAGGAGTGGTATGTCAAAATCCTGCCCATTTGCCCAGTGCAGGTTACTTACAAGTCACAAAGCGGGTAAGGGGCGCCTGGGTGGCTCAGTCCGCTGAGCATCTGACTCTTAATTTTGGCTCAGGTCATGATCCCAGAGTTGTGAGATCGAGACCTGCATTGAGCCTTGCATAGGGCTCTGTGCTGAGCATGGAGCCTGCTTGCGATTCTCTCTCTCTCTCTCTCTCTCTCTCTCTTCCCCTCTGCCCCTCTCCCTAGCTCTCTCTCTCTCCCTCTCTCTCTCTCCCTCCCCCCCCAGCTCTCTCTCTCTCTCAAATAAAAAACAAAACAAAAACAAATCACAAAGGGGATAACCCTTCTCCAGCAGAGAGACCGAGGGTAAGTGCTCATCAATCAATCCACCAAGAGCAGCAGAGGAACCTGTGTCCAGGATGGATGCAACAGGTGTGACAGGAAGGAACAGCATTATTCATAACAGAGTCTTGCCAAAAACATGTAGTTGGGATCTAATTGAGCCTGTAGATCTAACTCTAATTTATAGGAAGTGAATAGTTTAGGAGAATGAATTAGGTGAGATCATAAGGAAACCATTAGATAAACGATGAGATCAGTGTGTAAGACAATAGTCTTGAAACTCTTCAGTAAGTGGGTGTGCAGGGGGTCTTTTGTAGACTGAAAAGAAATCCCAGACGCAAGGCATAAACCTAGATCAGATTCTAGTTCAAAAAATAAAAGTAACAGAGAGGGAGGGGAGGGAGGGAAGAAGGAAAGAAAGAAGGGGGGGTAAAGAAGGAAAGAGGAAGGAAGGTGAAGCTTTAAGATACATTTTGGGGACAATGGAGAAGTTTGAATATGAACCAAATATTACATGACATACAGGAATTATTGTTAATTTTGTTAGGTGGGGTAATAGTGTATTTATGTAAGACAGTGTCTTTATCCCGTGGAGATGGGTGCTGAAGGATTTAGGGGCAACATTTCAGACATCCATAATTTTCTCTGAAATGGCTTGGCAGAAAAAACAAAAGACAAAGCAAGTATTGGAAAACGCTAATCATTGAATAGGTGCCGAAGATATGAAAGGTCTTTCTTCCATTCCTTCTTTAGTGTTTACAATTTTTCAAAACTACACTGTAAAAGAAACCAAGCAAGATTCTGCCCATCTTCTGACTGAAACACGATCTCTCACTCCCGCTCGCTCCTGCTTTCCTTGATTCCTGGACAAGAATAAAGCCTTCTCTCCCTGGCCTGGAACAGCCTTAGAGTCTGTGGCAGGACTTCTCTTTCCTACCGAGCCAGGGCTCCTTGGAGCAAGGACTCAGTATATTTGCCTTTGGGTCCCCCGTGCCACCACAGGGCCAGGCACACACCACGGCTTAACAGCAAACACTCACGGCTCTTGCGTGCCTGGCCCTGTGAAAGTTGTTATTTCATCAACTCCCTCCGTGAGTGATTGGGTGAAGTGGCTCTTAGCATCCCATTCTGCAGATGGGGAAGGAAGGCTCAGAGAGGTTATGTAACATGCTTGGCCCCAGGTCTTGGCTGACTTGAAAGCCTAGTTACTGTGTCCAAACTGAATTATCTAAACTGAGTCCTTAACACCTTGATAAGGTAGGTGGGGTTGACTCTCCCAATATTGTGGGGGGAGGAGTGGGGCCGGAAGAGGGTAGGGATGTCCCCAGGGGCTGAAGACGGAAAAGCTGAGCATACTTTGTGTTTGCACACTTTATGGGTGTAAACTCACTTAATCCTCAGCCTTCCTCACAGTGGGGATAGAGGGAGGTGGTGTAGCCTGGTGGTCATGACCTCAGACCCCAGGGCCAGCTGCCTGGGGCAAATCCAGTCTCCCTCACTTCTTGGCTGGTGAACTCTTGCATTCCTCAGTTTCCCCACCCATAAAATGGACCGCGCTAGTGTTCTGCTTACATGCTGGGTCACGGCGACCCGAGTTAATCATACAAAGCGCTTGAAACAGTGCCGGTCTCAGAGTTAAGTGTGAACTCACAGAGGTAGGGAAGCTGTCTGAGATCACACAGGAGTAGTACCACACCCAGGGCCATCTGATTCCAAAGTTTCTGCTTTCTAAATACTTCTATGGAGCAAAGTCTGGGGCCAGGGGAACAAGGGTCTTGACCTTTCAAATACCTGGCCCAACCTGGTTCTTGTCCTTTGTGAAGTGGAGGGCTTCCTTGGACTTGTCCCTTGCCTCTCCCCGCCCTCTCCCTCCCTGGTCCCTTCTCCTCCCGCTTCTCCCCCTCCCCCACCCAGCCCTGCCTCCCTCTCTTCTCTCTCCCCTCCCCCCTGCCCCCTTCCTCATCTGCTCTTACCTACATGGACGGGGTAGAAAGAACCTTCAGTTGTTACCACTGCTCGTCCCTCTCTGCGTCTCAGTTTTCCGAGCCTTAAGATGAGGGGCTGGACAACGGAAGTGTGAAGGTCACTGGCTTTATATCTGCTCGGACCGGGACGGGCTCTCCAAGCCTGGCGCCCTGGGCCCGAGCCAGGGGCTCCTCTCCCCATCAGGAAGGGGTGTTCAGCCTCCTACTTCCCAGCAGCCCTGCTGTGCCTGGGGGAGGGAGGGGGCCTCTGGCTGTAGGACCCAGCCCAGCCTAGACCAGCTGACTGCGTAGCCTGGGGCAGTGGCTCCCAGATACCACTGGTTTCCGGCTGGCTGGTAGCCAAAGGCACCCAGATGAGAGTGGGGTTCATTGTTAACTCCTGGCATCAGGCTGGGCTAGGTGACCGTTGGACTCTTCTAGAGTGTCAGGAATTGGCATCGCCTTCAGGGAGGGCTGCCATCGAAGAGGGCTGTGCTGCACCGACACACCTCCATGCATTTCCACCGGCGTGGCGGGAGCTGGCTGGCCTGCGGTCACCACCTGCGACGGAGGGAGAACCTGGAAGGTCAGAGCTCCAAAGCCCCCTTCTCCAGTGGGCGAGCCCAACTCCTCCTGTGCAGAGGGAGAAACGAGGCCCCCCAAGAGGGGGAGGCCTTCTTCAAGGCACCTACCAAGGTGCGGTCAAGGACAAGCCAAGAGGCCCAGAGTTACCCAGGGTGAGATGGGCAGCCATGTTCCTCCCAGAATCCCGAGCTGGGATGGCAGTGGCTGTAAAGGTGGAAAGGGGAGGTCGAGGAGCCGGAGGCCGGGAGGCCGGGGCTCTTTCCCATGTCCTCAACTACATGCACCCCGGTGCATGTCTAGTCTGTTCTCCACCCTAGTGCTCTGAATGACCTGAGGTGATCCCACCCCCTCTCTGGGCCTCAGTTTCACCATCTGTCCCTATGAAGTTGGGCCGGATCATTCTTTCAGCAAACACGTACTGTACTGAGCCCCTGTTGTTTTCCAGGTTCCACGCGGGGCTCGGGGATACATTGATGAATGAGTTCCCCCAGGAACTGGGGCTTCGAGGGGAAAAGGTTGGGGGGGGTCTTTCATGAGGTGGGAGAGATCTGTCTCTCAGATCAAAGGAGAGCTTGTCAGATCCAAACTGTAGGGTCCTGAGGCCCTCCTGGCTTGCTGGCAGCCAGCACTCTGGTCTTTTATTGTTTTGTTGGTTGCTTACTTAGGGCTGGGGTCCCAGGCCAGGATCTAGGGTGAGTGGATGTCGCTAGCCCCGGAGGGGGTGGGGAGGATGGGGTGGAGAGAGCCTTTGATGCTCTCAAGGCTGGTCTGGCTTCCCAGGCAGGTCTGAAGTGAGGAACCCTCGTGAGCAGCCAGCCCAGTACCCTCTCCCTTCCCTCCCCCCCCACCCCCCTGCTGCAGGCCAGAGCTGAGCCAATTCCGTTCCTTGGCAACGTCCTGAGGAATCCAGCGCCTGCTGCCTGCTGCACACAGGCTCCCTTCCTCTCTCCTCCCATCCTGCCTGCGGGGGCTGGAGGCGGAGGCAGAGGCAGCAAGCAAGCCCCATTATAAAAAGCCATCACAGAAAGCGACAGAGCTCAGGCGGCGAGGGAACGGCACTGAGCTCAGACCCCGGCCCTGCCCGGACCCCTGCCTGGACCCCCGCCCGGACCTCCGCCAGCCCTCAGCCATGGCTCCGCCACCTCTCTCGTGGCTGCTCCGCTTGGCCGCCCTCTGCCATCTGACCACGCTGCTAGCTGGTGAGTGTGGGGGGGACTCCATCCAGCCCCATTTGTGCCCTTCAGACCTGACATGGGGGTGGGGGGCCAGCCCCGACCTGGGTAAGGTCCATAGCGGCTCCTTCCAAAAGGTGTGATGGAGGAGGCTGGGTTCCTCCCTGACCCCAGATTCAGGGCTGCCCCTCTCCCTAGAAAGGCTTCCAGGCTCAGAGACTGCACTGCCTGCCTGGCCCAGTGAGCAAGGTAGCTAATGCTTGGCAGTGCAAAGAGGTGGTGTGGATAGCAAAAGGGTGCCGGGCACAAAGGGGCCCTGAGGAGGTCCCTGCTGGGCATCTGGGTGGGCAGCTCTGGCTGACAGTGGGCCGGGTCTTCCCGTCAGGGGTCAATGGGTCACTGGCAGCTCTGACTCCTGAGTCTCAGCCCTGGCCCTGGCCCAGGCCATGGTTAGGGTTCTCTCCTGCCCTGATTTTGAGTAGGGGGCCCAGGATCAGTGGAGTTCAGTCAAGGTCATTGCAGATCATGGATTGCGCTTGTTGCTGTTGCTCTGGTCTGTAGTCCCGATCCCTCTGCCCGTATCTCAACCATGATGCGATCCTCCTCCTCCAAGCGTAGCTTAGAAAATGCCTTCACCTCCAAATACTTGCTTTCTGGAACCTAGGACATGGTAGGGCATGATGTATACATCCCACTGACATGATTCAAGTGAAGGTCCAGAGAGGTTTAGAAACTGGCCCGAGGATGCACAGTCAGCAAGTAGGGCAGGAGACAGTGTGGCTACAAGCTTACCACCTCTGTGGGCCACATGGCCTCCGAGAACTGTCTGAGCCAGACCACCTGGCAGGTTGAGGCTCAGAGAGGCTAGGAGCCTGCCTTGGGACACACAGCAAGTCTGGGAGAATGAAAACAGTCTCGAGCTTCCCAGACACCTCCAAGGAGCAAACTGCTTTTCGAGTCCTCCTGTGTGGGGAAAACCAGCAGCAGACCAGGGAGCAGGTGGGAGGGATGTATCAGAGGCCGAGTGCTACTGGCTGCCTGCTTCCTGGGCTTGAACCCTAAAGCCCAAGGTGTTTGGAGGCAGTGAGCACTAGAAGACAGGGAGTCAAATGGAAGTTGCTTTGCCATAGCCGTGACCCCGAGTGGGGTCTTGCCTTCCTTTGTCCCACCTACTACACCTTTGAATATACCTATTGCCTCCTGTGCGGTGAGGCTCCAAAGCCTAGGAATGCATTTTGGAAGCGGGAGGAGGATATACTTATACTAAGCCGGGCCGTGGGCGTAGGAGTGAAGGGTTCTTATGGTAAGATGAAGAGGGGATCCCAGGTCAGGTTTGGGATGGGGGAACCCTGGATACTCTGTTTATTTCTGCCCTAATCTTGGTCACTGACTTTGCTGGAAGATACATTGTTTCAACCTTTCTGAGCCTCAATTTCACCTCCTCCTCCTGGCATCCGGCTAGACTCACCTTGGAGGTCTTCACCCACACTGAGGTTTATGGCTCTGAGAGACCCCCTGGGAGTCCCCTCAAGACTGCGGGGTGTGCGGCTTGGTCCAGAAGCCAGAGACACCCCGAGGCGGGGGGCTGGGTGCTTTGTGGCTGCAGCTCTGGCTGGTGCAGGGCAGATGCGTCAGTCCCCAAATGTGGGTTTGCGGGGCTGTGGCAGCGGGGAGGCTCCTCTGCTTTATATAACAAACCTGCAGATACAAGTCAGAGCAGAGAATTTTCTCCCCGAGCACTGACGCATTCACTCCTACTCAAGCCCTGACAAGAAAGAGGGAAGAAAAAAACCTGTTTTAAACTGCCGTAATCTGCCCCCTGATTAGCTGTGGAGGTGGATGGGGAAGGCAGGGGAGAATAAATTCAGAGCGTGAGATCCAGGCCCCTGTTGAATTTAAATAAAAATGCTTCCATTTCTTTGTGGGTTAAAATATCATGTGTCACAAAGTACCTTCTTGTGAGTTTTGTTCATTCATTGAACAGGAATTTGATGGGCACCAACTGGGTGCCAGGCACTGTTGTTAAGTGCCAGGGCCACATCGGTGAATAAAACTCCCAAAGATCCCAGTCCCCTGAACGCGCACCGGAGAAGACAGATGACACAGCAAATAAATCAGTCAACGATCTGGTCTGTTAGAAAGAAAAACATGCTGTGATTTATTTATATTAAAAAAATTTTAAATATTTATTGCGAGAGAGAGCGAGTGGGGGAGGGGCAGAGAGAGAGGGAGAGAGAGAGTGCCTTTGCACTGCCAGCACAGAGCCCTACTTGGGGCTCAAACTCAAGAGCCCTAAGATCATGACCTGAGCCAAAATCGAGTCGGACGCTTAACCGACGGAGCCACCCAGGCACCCCAAGATGCTGTGATTTAAAAGAATATAGAGGGGGGCTTGCGAGGGAGGGAGGTGTTGAAATTTTAAGTAGGCGTCAGGAGAGGCCCCCAGAGAAGAAGCCATTGAGGGAGACAAGGGAAGATCTCTGTGGGCATCCCTGTAAAGCAGTGGTACTCAACGGGTGATTTGGCCCCCCCAGGGGGCATTTGGGAATTTCTGAAGACATTTTTGTTATTACAAACCTCCCGACATTTCTGGTTGGGGATGCTCAGAATTCTCCCCAGGGATGATGCTAACAATCCTACAGCGCACCAAACAGTTCCCGCAACAAAGAATTATCTGGTCCCAAATGCCAATGGTGTTGCTGTTGAGTAAACCCTACTCTAAGGGTCCAGATATTTAAAAATCTTTATTCTCACATCCACCCTGTGAAGCAGATAGTATCACGTCCCTTTTACAGGTAAGGGAACTGAGGCTCAGACAGCCTAGGGGACTTGTCCAGGACACTCACCTGAGCAATGGCTCAAGCCCTGCCTCTGTCACCTCACCCACAGACCCACAACATTCTTGTCTTCTCCTGCCTGTAAGCCTCTTAGCAGTCCCTGAGGTCCAGCCAATAGGGCACCTCCTCCAAGAAGCCTCCCTTGATTACTTGTAGTGGGAAGTAGTCTCTCCTTCATGCAAATCTCAGCACATTTGGGGTATATTCTGGAACATGGTGTTTCCACCTGATATTTAAGGCTGTTTAGAACAGCAGGATGTCCGGAGGCTGGGAGGAAAACAAAATCTGCCACTAAGCAGCCGTGTGGCCTTGGGCAAGTCATTTAACCTCTCTGGTTATCAGCTTCTGCGGGGAAGAACTCCCTTTGCAGGGATGCTGGGAACTAATCAGGGCAGATGAGCCCGTGCTAAGCACAGGGTCCAGACACAGAAGTTATGATTCCTTGTGGGGGTGCCTTGGCTGCCCTTCAGGCTGCGATGTTCTGAGGGCAGAGATGGGCCTCCAACTCACTGTGCCTCACAGCACCCAGCACAGGGCCTGGCAAGAGGGAAAATTGGCATTTGACTGAGAAAACGCTGCGAGCTAATAGTGTTTATTGGGATTGAGATACTCTCTCTAAGCTCAGCACCGGCACCGATGGGAGAAAGGGCTCAGGGTTAAGAACAAGAGGGCCTGGGCCTTTGTAGATACTCAAAAGTAATTCGCTTAAGTGTTGGCTGAATCAGGAAATGGAGGGATAAGATAGATGGGCAGGCAGATGGGGAGGTAGGCAGAAGGATACGTAGATTAAGACTTTATTTCATTCAATGAATATTTACTGAATATCCACTTTGTGCCAGGAAGCACTGTGACACCAAGACCAAGAAGGTCCCTGCCTTCTTGAAGCTCATATGACAGTAAATGGCTGGCTGGTTGGAAGCATCATCCCCAATGACAGAAAAGAAAATTTCAGTTCCTAGAAGAAAAGCCCCCTTAGGTTAGTTATACAACCCTTCCCCAGGCAAAACCAAGAACAGAACCTGGCCAATGGCATTTAGGCATTGTGGCAGGGGAGTGGAGACTTTGGGGACAGGCTGACTTTGTGGCTCTTTAAAGCCTCAGAGGTGAGCAGTGGCCTGGGACCTAGAGTCAAGGGAGCAGATTCACACAGCATATCCCTCCTGCCTGCAGGCAGCCTCCCCCTGGCTCCAGGTCACCAAGGAGCACTGTTTTGGGGGGCTCTGAGAGGGCACCTATGAGACCAATCCAGGGAATGGCCTTCCTGGCTCTATTCAACAGGGCCTGGGGAGGATGCAGCTGAATCATTTCAAAGGTGATAGCAGCAAAGTAACTTTCACATCCTGGTCCCTCAGAGAGAAAGGACAGCCTGTGGCTTAGGGACCGGCCGCCGGAGTGCTCCCTGCCCACCTCGGGAGCTGCTAGTGCGGCCCCTTGATGGCCCAGGCTCACGCAGCCCTGCAGACCCTGACCTGCCCTTCTACAGTGGGGGTAGGCTGAGACCACGGGGCAGTGATGGGAGAGGAGGCGGCACATTCTAGAAGGGGTGCATGTGCGTGTGTGCGCGTGCACCTGTATCAGGGAGCCTGTTTGCACATCTATGTCTGTGTCAATACTTGTGCATGAGTAAGGATCAGCTGGGCCCTTCCTGGTTCTGCTGGGCTGGAGACCATTCACTTCTCTGGACTCCATTGCCCTGGAAGTCCTGGCCGCTAGAATTTGGCAAAAACCTTCTGGGGTCTTGCTTCTGCTGCATATGACCTTGACTCAGCTCCAAAACTCAGTCCCTTCCTTATTTTTCACATACCCTTCTTGAGAAGACACCAAGCAGAATAAATTTTGCAGAGATTTCAGGGCAAGGAGGAAGGAGGAAAGGATAAGCAATGCAAACAGCTTTGCAAATGTTTACATAAAATGTTTGGTCCCTCAGCTGCCTGTCAAGTCACCCTCACCCTGTCCTGGGGTTTCTCTCTGGCTCATGCCATCAGCAGGCCATTAGCCATCCACTGTGCTCACACTCCATGCACAGCCCCCATTTCCTACCCCTCCTCCTTACTCCTGCTCCCCTGTCTCACCCAGGGGGCTCCAAATGGTCCCCTCGATTCCCCTTAGCAACTGCCCCACACTCCCCTTAATGGCATAACGAAGGATTCCCTACTCAGCAGACCCAACTCCTCGCTTCCTGAGAAGGCAGTTGCACTTACACATTTAAAATTCATTATGTTACATGTGCTCCATCATATGTACACCTTTATGTGTTTTTGTGGGGGGGGGTAATGTCTGTGCCATTCTGTTGGTTGGTGTGTGTGTATGTGTCATGGGGTGGGCCCGTGAGATGTGGTGGACAGAGGTCTGGGTGTGTCTCAAAGGGCATGGAAATACACAAATACGGATCGGCTGGAGAGGGAGGAGTGGGGTGTATATGTGGGGGGGCAGAGAGTTGGGTGAGATTGTTGAGCTGGTGACTTACTGGGGGAAAAGGGGGGGATGTAGACCCATGGGCCAAGAAGGGATCAGAGCCTGGCCTCCCAGGAGACCCTGTCCCATCACTTGCTGGCTGTGTGACTTCAGGCAGGTCCCTGTCACTCTCTGATTTATCTCCCCTTCTGTACACTGACCAACTACAGCGACTTAATTTTATTTAAAAAATTTTTTGTAGCTTTTAAAAAAGTTTTTATTTATTTATTTTGAGAGAGAGAGGGCATGCAGGGGAGGGGCAGAGAGAGAGAATTCCAAGCAAGCTCCGCACGGTCGGTGCAGAGCTAGATGCGGGGCTTGAACTCGCAAACCGCGAGATCATGACCTGAGCCAAAACCAAGAGTTGGATGCTTAACCGACTGAGCCACCCAGTCACCCAAGCAACTTGATTTTGAAAATAAACCCTTACGACGTGCCAGGCAGTAAGAGCTTCTTCATTAATTTCCATAACATCCCAATGAGGTAGAAACTATCACTGTGCCTATTATACAGGTAGGGAAACTGAGGCATAGAGAGGTTTGACAAGGGCCAGGGGGCCAGGGTCAAGGGCCTTGAAGAGCAGGGTGTGCAGGGCATCGGCTGTGTCTCGGATGGTGTGGCTGGCACAAGCTGGCCTGGGAGTGGGAAGCCAGATGCCCTTGGACAGTCCTGCTGACTGGGGGCCTCTGTGGGCTCAGGACAGCACCTCGGTGTGAAGAAATGCAACGTCACCTGCAGCAAGATGACCTCGGAGATCCCTGTGACTTTACTAGTCCACTACCAACGAAATCAAGAATCCTGCGGCAAACGTGCCATCATGTAGGTACTGGGCTCCTGGCCTCTACTAATCCCTGTCCACATCCTTCCTCCTCAACCTGGGCTCCTGCCAAGGGCCTCAGCGAATGCTCTTCCTGGCCCCCTGGCTCCTCGATGACCTCGATATCTGTGTCCCAAGATATAAGCTGGGAGCAGCTTCCTGAAAGGCCTTTGGCCTGGGACAGCTACGAGGGGGTGGTGCTTGAGGCAGCCCTTGAACCTGCTGGGGAGGTAAAGCACTGTGGTCTCGAAGCACAGGCTCTAACGGATGTGGTGCCAATCCTGGCTTCACCACTTACAGGTTGTGCGGCCCTGCTCACACTCCCTACCCTCTGGGCTTTAGCTTCCTTATCTATAAAATGGGTAGTTTGGAGGACGAAAAGCAGCTGTAAATAAGCAGCTTGGCAGGGTGCCCAAAAGCCGCTGCAGTGGGAAAGGCAGAGATTATAATCTGCACTTGACAGCTGAGGAAACAGGATGCCAGTGAGATCTGGAGCAGGGGCCAACCTGAGCTAACTGCCCCCCCCCCCACCCTGACCCATCCCAACTGTCGGGACCCTTGACTATCTGGGCTTCTTGCTCTCCTGGGGTCCCTCTTGGGTCCAGCCCAGCCCCAAGGCCTTTCCACAGACTGACCTTCAGGACTGCCGTCAGGAAATGGCTAGCGGGCTCTCTAAGTCTAGGCTCAGCTAAGGGAAGTCAGTCATGTTCTTCACTCCACTGACAGCACGGTTACCAAGAGGGGCTGCTGCTTGGCCTCTCTGCTCGCCGGCTCAGGCTTGCTTCCCCCAGGCTCCCCCACATATTTGCTTCTGTTTTCTAGGTAAAGAGGAAGTGGGAAGCCCCAGGGAGGGGACTGTGGCCCCGGGCAGCACCTCACTTGTGGGGGCCTGCAAGCTCATGCTTGCTTCCTGCACTCCTCTGGCTTCCCAGTGACCTGGAGCTACGCACATTCACGTTACTTCTCTGAGCCTCGGTTTTCTCATCTGTCAAATGGGGATGAGCGTGGTAGCCGCCTCTCAGGATGGGTGTAAGGTTGAAACAGGCGAAATACCTCTTAGCACAGTGGCATGGAGCGTGAGTCCCAGTCAGCTCTGAGCCGTGTGCTCGGCAGTGAGCCAGCTAGAGGAAGCTCAAGGTTTGGACGGTGCTTGGGGTCGCAGCGGGACCACCATATATGTGGCTGTAGGTCACTAAGTGTGCTTCAGGCTGAGAATGCACGCTAAGACTCGAGGTAGAGGTCCAGAGGGAGAGGAGGAAGAGGACGTTTAAATCAGCTCCTTCCAGAGAGAGGAGCCCCCCCCCAGAGCTCACCAGCCACATACCTGACAGCAGGCAACACCTGTTGGTGGCTCCCCCAGTCAGAAGACTCACAGCACAGAGCCCCCCTGCCTTAACAGTAATGATATTATCATTCACATTGGTCCCCTGAGTCTCCCACTCTGAGCCAGGTGCTTTTATCATTTTCATTTTTTTTTTTTTTTTTTACAATAACACAGAAGTAGGGTGACTGACTTGTCCCAGTTTTCTGAGGACCCCCTCTGTCCCGGGGAGGTTGGTCACCCTGCAGAAGGTAGGTATGCTATCTCTATTTCTCAGGCGAGGACACGGAAGTTCCAGAAGTCAAGCTGCCCAGTCTAGTCAGCTCACAGCTTGCAGCTGATAAGCGCTGGGGGCAGGATTTCTGGCCGGGTCTGTTCACCCACAGCGCGTTTGCACAGTGCCCCTACCCCACATGGCATCTGGGCATCACTGGGTCCCTGTCTTCCTTCCTTGTAGCTTGAGGACCAAACAGAACAAAATCTTCTGTGCTGATCCAAAGGAGAAATGGGTCCAGGAAGCCATGGAACACCTAGATCGCAAGAATGCCGTCCCGCTTCGAAATGGTGGCACGTTCGAGAAGCAAATTGGCGTGGGTGAGCCCAGGACCACCCTGGCCGCCAGGGGAATGGACAAGTCTGCGGTCACAGAGCCCAAAGCCACCGGGGAAAGCAGTGGCCAGGAGGCACAGAGGGCCTTGGAGACTTCCCCAGGGCTGCCGACGGGCGTGGCTGATTCCTGGGGGACCAGGTTCCCCTCCGCCTCAAAGGCTCCAGATGGAGGGCCTCCAGCTGGGTCCCAGAGAACTGAACCATCCAACGCCGCTGCCCTCACCACCGAAGGGTCCTGGCAGAGTTCTGCGTACAAACCCGGGTCGGGCCTCTGGGCTGAGGGAAAGGCCTCTGAGGCGCTCCCCACCCAGGCCTCCCCCACCCAGACCCCCTCCACCCAGGCCCCCCCCACCCAGACCCCCTCCACCCAGGCCCCCTCCACCCAGGCCCCCCCCACCCAGGCCCCCTCTACCCAGGCCCCCTCCACCCAGACCCTCCTTACCCAGGCCCCCTCCACCCAGGCCCTCCCTACCCAGGCCCCCTCCACCCAGGCCCTCCCTACCCAGGTCCCCACCATTTTACACACAGCCTCAGAGGACCAGTCTGTGTGGAACAAGGGACAGAACCCCACGACAGGGGGCTCTCTAGGGCCCACGGAGATGGGTCCCCTTTCGGCTCACACGGATGCTTTCAGGGGGTCTGACAGCATGCCCCCTCTCTCCATGGTCCCTGACTCCTCTGACAGTGTTTCCAGCAGGGAGCCAGTGGCCTCAGGTAGCTGGAGCCCCAAGGCGGAGGAGGCCTCTGTGGGCCGGCTGGAGGCCCTCACCACTCCTGTCCCCGACCCCCAGGCAGCCACCCGGAGGCAGGCGGTAGGGCTGTTGGCCTTCCTTGGCCTCCTCTTCTGCCTGGGGGTGGCCATGTTTGCCTATCAAAGCCTCCAGGGCTGTCCCCGCAAGATGGCAGGGGACATGGTGGACGGGCTCCGCTACGTCCCCCGCAGCTGCGGCAGTAACTCCTACGTCCTGGTGCCCGTGTGAGCGGCCCATCTGCCTGCATCCAGTTGTTCAACTCAGACAGCTGCCTGGGGTCCCCCATCCTCACATCCACCCTCACCCAAGGGCCTGGCCTGAGCTGGGATGATCAGAGCAAGGAGGCAGGGTCTTTCGCAAGGACCTGCTCCCAGCTCCCGGGCATACCCTGGGGGGCCACTCTTGACCTTTGCCGACCTGCCCGGGAGAGGAGTGGTAGCCTCTGCAACTCACCCCGGTGTCCCCAAGTCAGGAACCTTCTGCTGCTGGCTGGTGAGAGGTCCCTTTGACACAGCCCCTGACCCACCGAACAGTTATTTATTGAACAAATGCTTAGCCCCTCTGGTTCCCATGGTGCCACTGTCATCCCATCTCACAAATGAGCCTCAGGCCAGGCCCCTTCTCTCCTGCCCACCCCCTCAGACCCCATCGTGTCTCTCCATCCCGCTGCAGTCGCCAGCACCCCGGCCACCTGCGGTGCTATCTCCCCTGTCCCCTGTACAGAGCCCACACCCAGCCGGGGACCCGACTTCTCTTGCATGAGGCTAGTGTGGCATTTCCTGGGACTGCTCCCAGGAAGGCTCTGCCCTCGGTTAGGCATTGTGGGAAGGGGAGACCAAGTGATCTGGTGGCGTTGGTTTGTTTGTCTTCTCCTCAGTCGATGCTGTGCAGTGGAGGGACATTGACCTTGAGCGTGAAAGCTGGGGTTCTCGTCCCGGGCCCACCACCACCCCAGCAAGGCATTCGTACCTCTGGTTTTCCATCTGTGGAAGGAAAGAGTCATGGCAAATGTGTGACAGTAGCCTGCACCCTGACGGGCGTCACTCACTGATCCAGAGACACCCCACCACCCCTCGACTTCGTCTCAGACCCTGGGTGTAGCCTCACAACAGAACACCTCAGCCGGTCTTCTCCCCGCGGGGAGCCCGGCACGCCGGTGGGCTCTGCGACTTGGAGCGGGTGCAAAAGGGAGATCTGATAGCTCAGGTCCTGCTTGGCTGGAGGGATTCAGCTCTGTGGGCCCCCTGAGTGGGGACTTGGCTGGAATATGTGATGGGCAGGCCCCTGCCTGGCTTTGAGAACAGCCCTCGTGGGAACACCCAGATGGCACAAGTGATGTGTGACAGGCTGAGGAGGTGCCTCAGCCTGCGGGCTCCCCGGGAGGCTGAGGCGCTCAGGAAAAGGAAGGGGGGAGGCTGCAGGGGGACAGCCCCTGGCCTGTGTGAGGGACTCGGGCCCCTGCGTTTGCTGTTTCTGCGGCCTGGCGGCCCCTTCCTCCTCTCTCCCTCCCCGACAGCACTGCTGTGCTCCACTCCAAGGTCTTCCCTCCCCCTGCAGCCCACCACAGGCCGGGCCAGGGACTCCGGGACATTTTCCATGAGATCAGAGCCCGCCGCCGCTGAAACCTGAGGTTCCGTGTTTACCTCCGAAAGAGACTCCGTCCTGTGGGGAGGGAAGTTGTGGGTGCAAAATCGGGGGTTCCCTTTTTGGGTGCTGAGGACTCAGGTGGGCCTCACCCCTCAGGGTCCCCGGGGGCAGCTCCCCACCTCCCTCTGATTGTCCCCGAGGGTGACCCTTGCCCCCAACCTGGGGAGCCTCCTATGGGCCAGGCTTCCCCCAGGTGTGGGTGACATTCTAGGGGGCGGACAGATGCTCATCGAAGCAGACACAGCTCTGGTCCCCAGAGAGGGGCCCTCCTGCACTCCCTGCTGTGCATGACCTGGGATGTTGGGGCCTGGCTCTAGTCGGGGGCACTCTGATGGCTCTGAAGGCAGGCAGCAGGTCTAAATGCACTTTTTTGGGCTCCTCCAGGCGTGGAGAGCCTTCAAGGGGTGGGACACCCGTGACAGGGCTCGCCTGCTTTTGTGAAAAGGCAGCTGGGAGCAGCTAGTCCCCCTTCCACGGACTTGATTAGTCTCCCCGCCTCCCCCCCGACACGTCAAGCAGGACACGGACAAGCATAATTTGGGGAGGACTTTGGAAGGAGTTGGTTGATCCTTTTGCTTTTCCAACCCTATCACCAATGTCTGTGCCATTTTGTATTTTATTAATAAAATTGAAAAGTCTTGTGAATCAAATAAAGTAGCTTGTTCTCGGGCAGGCTCAGCAACGACAGCCTCGGGGGCAACGGCTTAAGGGAGGGGCCGAGAGTCTCTGGGTCCAGCTTCCTGGGGCAGAGGAGAAGTCCTGTCCAGTCAGCAGGAGAAGCAGCAGGGGTAGGGGTGAGGAGGGCTGAGCCCCTGGCCTGGCTTTGCTCTGCCCCGCTGTGTGACTTTGGGCAGTGCCTTCACCTCTCTGGGCCTGTGTAAAATCAAGTGTAAGACTTCTAGTGGCTCCCATCTCTGGCAGGAATCCGATTCCCTTCCGAAACCACTCCTGTGTTTCCCCACACCTACTAAACCTCCATCTCAGAGGCCTTGGTAGCACCATGAGTGATCTGATGACCCATGGGAGCAAAGTGGGTCACATTTTCTTCTTTGCTACCTTGACTCATTGCTGGTCCAGATGAAGATCAAAGAGGGATTACTTCCCAAGGGACTTGGGTGGTCACAGATAGGACCCAAACACAAACCTCCTGGTGGCCCCTAAGCCGTCCAGTGTCCCAGGATGGCATCATAAGAGCTGCCATGTACAGTTGTGCAGATTGGGAACTGCACAAATTTCCGCAGATCAAGTCCAGCCCATTATTACACAATATTTCAGGGACTCTGAGACGCACATTTTTTTTTCTACATTGTGACATCTTTGGAATTGGGATTTATCCTACAATCCATGGCTTGTCATAGTTTAATTGACAGGTCTTTTTTTATTATTATTTATTAGTAGTTTATTAAATAGCACAATGCCCAACAACCAATGACATTTTAGATTAGATATCTACGAAGTGTTTTAAAAAATTAGAGGCAACATTTAAAAATGAGGAAATGATACACACAAACCTTTTCTTCCCTGTTCTTTCAGGTGACTCAGAAGGCCTGGCCCCTCCAGGACGTCAGTGGGTCAGGCCCAAGCAGCAGCTTCCTCCTGAGATGGGGCAGGCCAGGGTGAGATCCCTAGTTCTCTAGCATCCCCTCAGCCCCTTCGTGCCCCTGGAGCCTGTGACCTTGTCGGGTGCCATTTATCATCACTCTTCTCTCATTTTTCTTAGAGCAAGGATATTTTTGTCCAGGCCCAAGTCTGCACCGAAAGTGGGACAAGGAAAGACAGATCGCGATGGGCACGTGACTTTTCTTACACCCCGCTGGCTCCTTCCTTCATTTGACCACCTGCCAAACCCCACAGACGCGTGGGTCTGGGGTTCCTGTGTGGCAATGAGGCTGCTGCCTCTGTGCACGCGGCACATTCTGGTCCGTCCCTTAGCAGCGAGCCACAGCTCTGCCCAAGCCCCCTCAAACCCATGTCCTCCCTCTTTTGCCCATTTCACACCCAAAGAGGAGCTCCGAGGCAAGGTCACAGGCCTCCAACCCCTCGAACCCTATCTTCCGGCAAATCAGAACACCACCAGAGGCTTTGCAATGAAAATATTTGATCCTGATTTGTTTTGTTTTTAATCACATTGTTAGCTAAGCAACAATGTTCTGGCAGAGGATGGAGAGTGGGAGAGACCTGGATTCTGGCTCAGTCCAGAGCAGTTCCCCAGGGATTCTGGAGTGTTCGGTTTTCTTTCACTTAGAGCGCTACACTTTCGCACACGTGGTGCCCAAATTCACCCAGAGTTTGGTGGAGACTCAGAGGCCTGTGAAATCTCTGCTAGGGCTGTCCGGTAGTCAGACAATAATAGCTACTGTTTATTTCATGTTTACCACCTGCCAGCACCTGCTAAGTTATTTGCATACAATGTGCCCATTTCACACTTGAGGAAAGGACGGCTCTCAAAGCACTAGCTATCCGGCCAAGGTTAAGCGGCGGAAATGGGACACGACCTGCAGTCTTTCTCTAGGACTTGAATCTTACTTAGCCTTCATCTCTGAAAGTATGAGCCACGGATTCTTTTTAATTTTTTTAACATTAAAAAAAAGTTTCTTTGGGGCGCCCGGGTGGCTTAGTCGGTTAAGCGTCCAACTTTCGCTCAGGTCATGATCTCGCGGTTCGTGGGTTCCAGCCCCGCGTCGGGCTCTGTGCTGACTGCCAGCTCAGAGCCTGGAGGCTGTTTCAGTCTGTGACCCCCTCTTTCTCTGACCCTCCCCTGCTCACGCGGTCTCTCTCTCTCTCTCCTAGAAATAAATAAAACATTAAAAAAAATTAAGAAAAAGTTTATTTAGCAAGCGTGAGTGGGGGAGGGGCAGAGAGAGAGAAGGAGAGGGAGAATCCCAAACAGGCTCCACTGCTGTCAGCGCAGAGCCCAGCGTGGGGCTCAAACTCATGAACAGTGAGATCATGACCTGAGCTGAAATCAACAGTTGGGCTTTTAACTGGGCCAGCTACCTAGGCCCCCTGAGCCATGGATTCTTAAAAGTACAGACACCGGACCCCCACTTCAGAGCCACTGGATCCAGACTCCAGGGGTACAAGCACCTTTAAGCTGCTGTCCCTACCCCTTCCTCTCCTGCCTGCCCCCCTCTGCCCTGCACTGCCCTCCAAATTAGGGATTTGGCACCTAGCCAAAGTTTTGGAGCCCCCCCCCCTTGCTTGCCCCCACCCCTGCCCAAGGCCAGCCCACTCCATCCCCCACCAAGGCTCGCAGGGTCCCATGGGCAGTAGCCACTCACAGCCTTCTCACTCTCTGCCCTTTGCTATTAGTCCCTTCTCTCCCCTGTGTCCTCTGTACATTCCCCAAATGGGTGAGGCCAGGCAGAAAAACAAAGAAATGAATGGCTGGGAATTTCCAGAGTGAGGCTGAACAAATAGGCTTTTGGAAGCTGTGCCCATGTGTGTGAGTGTGTGTGTGCACACACATGCCGTGCTGTCCTGTGTGTGCAAGAGCTCAGGAGACCACCCATGTCCCATTCACTTCTGCACAGTCATGTGCTTTCCCGGATAAAGAATATTCCAGCTGCTGTGATTTAAGAAAAGATCTGGTGCCAGGCTAGCTTTCTTAAACTGACTGCAAACTTCAGTGGTCGGACCCATGAAAGATCTTAATCTCATCAAACTGGTGGAAGAGATGCCCCTTTCTTAAATTCAAGGAATCTCTTGCCCCCAAAGGACAGGATAGAATTTATTTGTAACGAGCTTTTTTTTTTTTTTTAACCAATAGAGGAGAGAATTTAGCATGGAGATTTCTGGCCACATGACTTTAGGCAAGTTGCTTAACCTCTCTTAACCTCAGTTTTCTCCATTATACACAGTGAGCTCTTGGTAATAGAACCTATGATTATGCAGTAGATGTTTCCAAAGGGTTTGAAACATCCTATTTCTATTCACTTTGGTTATGGGATACCCAAACAAGACTGTGGAATGATAAGATTATCTATTAAGAAATGCAGTCTTCTTGGTTTTCAGTTACAGTAGGGTAAAGAAATGTTATGGTGCCTTTATGCGGACAAGAATCATTTGCAATTTGCATAATTTTTTCTCTAAGCGAATAGGTGCTTTTCAAGTTGACGTAACTTTTCTCCTAAACATTGCTTTTGAACCTGATAAGGTCAAAACTCATGAATCCCAACTAAATTGATACCAGATGAGCAAAGACATTTCAATCTCAGACTTACACAGAAAGAGAAGTTTGTTAGTTTCAAGTCCTAGGAGACTGCAGTAGTTAGTCTCCTTGCCTATTTCTGGCTTGCTACCCTCCACCCCCGCCCCGGGCATGTGAGAGGGCTGTTCTTCCTGCCCCCTTGGGATTTATGGTGGCCAAATGAGCAGTTTGGGCCAGTGAAACTAGGGAGTGGAAATGATGTGTAACACAAGATTCAAATATTGAATTTCTGATGAAAGATTCTTCAGAACTTTCAGTGCTTCTGACCCAGCACCTGGCAGCATTCCAGAAAACGATGACTTGGTTACCTAGGGTCTCAGAGCAATGATGGCTCCAGAACCTCCAGCCCCACTGATCTTTGCAGAAGAAACAAACCTTTGTGGTTTTTAGCCACGGAAAGTTATTGCAACATAACCTGGCTGGCTCAGTGGGCGAAGCATCTGACTTCAGCTCAGGTCATGATCTCATGGTTTGTGGTTCGAGCCCCGCATCAGGCTCTGTGCTGACAGCTCAGAGCCTGAAGCCTGCTTCGGAGTCTGTGTATGCCTCTCTCTCCCTGCTCTGTGTCTCTGTCTCTCAAGAATGAATAAATGTTAAAAAAAAAAAAAAAAAAAAAAGAAATACTTTACTTGACAAATAGGGATGATGTCAAAAGTCTCTTGATGGTGTTAACGGCTTGAAAACATTCCTTTAAGGGGGATAAGTGGGCTTTCTGCTACTAGCTCTCCACTCTTCATTTGCTTTCTTTGCAGATGGGATCAATGGTAGCCAGCTGTCTGGATTTATCTGGAATTCTCACTAAGCAGAGTTGGGAAGAAGGGTTTTGTGGTTTCTCTGAGATACATTGAGGCTTGGGAGTTCTACGGCTCAGATGTGCAGGCCATCACGCCAGCAGACGGGAAGTAGATGGAGACAGTATTAACATTACTGAGTACCAGCTGCATCGGCCAGTCTTTCATGGATCTCTGAAGGCCAAAAGCCCAGTGAGAGTAACGTGGGCCTGTTGGCGTAGGACTCAGGCTCTTCTGCATGGTCCTAGGGGCCAAGGGCATGATCTGTGTCTTTGTCTTCCCAGAAGACTTGAGTTGGCACACCGACCCCAACCTCATCTATTTTGCTGCTCTTCCCTCCATCTTGCTTACTCCCCCACCAACACCACCTTTGACCACATGTTTTCTTATATCTTCAAGTCATACTTCTCGTTCACACCTCTGAGTCACCGTACTGGCCATTCCCCGTGCTTGGAATAACATCCCTCTTCACTGTTCCTCTGGCAACTCCTACTCATCCTTTGGTCTCAGCTTAGATGTCGCTTCCTCCAGGAGGCCTTCCTTGACTTCTTAGTTTCACAAAGCTTCCCTGCTATGGGTCCTCACTGTACCTGCACCCATGGTAAGCCTCACATGACCTGGCTGTGCTTTCTGGTTTCACTGTAAGATCTGTAAGATCTGTGAGCTTCTGTAATATCTGTGAGGACGGGCATCTGTGTGTCTTGTTCCCTTTTGCACCCCAGTGACTAACCACAGGTCTTAAAAGAAGTGGAAGAGGGGAAGGGCCACTACCATCTGTGTTCTGTTGGCACTTTCTGACCTGGTGCTGGCACCACATGCCTTTCTGATTTATAGAAAGCCACCCATCCAAGTGCGGAGCTGCATTTCGAGGCACTTCCAAGCAAAAAAACATTTAATTGCCTCAAAGAGATGTCAGAGACTGAAAGGGGCCATCTGTGAAGGTGTGTCCAAGTTGCTCTTGAGCCCCTGTGACCCTCCACCATCACAGCTTGGTCAAGAAATTGCTCTCCAGCCTCAGTCAGGACAACCAGGAAGCCTGGCCTGGGTCAAGGCCCTGAATGTGGCCCAAGTTCTCCAGAAGGAGTGAGCAGGCAGAGCCGGAGTCTAGCAGCCTTGAGATCTCGGAGTCTCGGAGAGTGGGAGCATCTCCCCATGTAGACATCTTCCTGGGTCTCCCTCTCTCCTCCCCAGCCCCCACTCCTAATCTGTACCTGTGCAGCCCGTTTCCCAGTGTGTATATGTTGTCATGACCATCATCGGATGGATGGAATTGGAGTCCTGTGCACAGGGGCACTGAGATGCCAGCTAGATAGCCTGGGGTCCCCTCCCCAGGTGTCAGGGGCAGAAGCTGTGGGTCCCTGCAGGGAAACAAGGGCAGAGGGAGGAGCCATTCAATTATTTCCAGAGATGAATAAGACACCAGCCTTCCTCTTCCGTGTCTCAATCACACACCACTGTGAGCTTTTGAAGGAAGTTTCTCACGTAGTCCCTGCCCCAGCTCTAAGGTAGGGCCTACTAATCTGAGCTCCATTTTCTAGATGGAAGTGCCAAGGCACAGAGATGTTAAGGAGTTTACCTGAAGGCACATAGCTAGTAAGTGACTAGGCCAGCAGGCAGCCCCACTCTGCGGACCCCACTTTTTTTTTTTTTTTTTTTTAAAGCAATCTGTAGTCTGGCACAGTCATTGTATGGAACTGCATAACTGGTGAAAAAGAAAGAAATACATGGGCTCCTGTCAACACACATGACTCTTAAGTTCAATACTGCAAGATGTGAAAGTACAGATACTCTACGGTGATATTAATATAAAGCTGAAAACCCTGTATAAACAATGCTTTACATTGTTTAAGGACACAAACGAGTGCGTTAGTAAAAGGAAGAAACACTTGGGACAAATGGATGCCCAATTCCGTTTCTGTTAGTCTGTAGAGGGATAGAGTCGGAGAGGCACGCTGGGCCTCAGTGATGGGCCCCTGAACGCAGGGGTGGGTACCTGTGTGTGCCCCACCCAGCGCCCATCCCCTTCAGCTGCTTTTATTTCTAAGTGACACTCTAGATCCCCTGTGGGGGCAGGAGGGAGCTGCCCCTGGGACTTGCCTGAGGTCAACACCTTTGCTGGGCTTCAGTCTCTGGCCTGCCTTCATTACCCCTGCTCTTCGTGCCTCCCCTGGGAGCACAGCCTTAATGAACCCGATCTCTGACAACAGACAGAGCCAGTTACCACGCTCCCCAGCTTCCCAGCCTGCAGCCCAGGTGGGGTCTGGAATGAGGAGCCGCTGAGAAAGACCTCAAGGAGTAGATGGGAAACCAATGGGAAAGACAGCTCCCTAAGAAGGCCTATAGACTGAACGTGATACTAATCAAAACACCAAATTATTTTTGGAGCTAGATTAGATAGTTTGGTTTTAATGCGGGGGTGGGGGGGGAGCAATGAGTCCAGAGAGCTGTATGTGGGAAGCTCAGGCAAAGCAGGAAGAAGGGAGGACCTTTGTTAAGCCAAGTGGGATTGAGGAGAAAGAACCTGTCTGTGGAACGACAAGTCACAGCGTGTCTGGCCTGGCCCAGAGGGCTGCTGAGGTGCCTGCTTCTCTCCAGAAAGAGAACAGGACTTCCTTCTCTCTAGAGGGACATGCTTCCCAGGGTTGGACTTTGCTCAGAAGTGGACACACCCTCCACACCTTCAGCTCCTCTCGAGGGAGCCAGGATCCAGGTAGGAATGTGCCATGTGTCAAATGGTCAAATATTGCTGCCTTATTTGCCGTGGCTGAGATTGGACAGGAAGGCAGGGAGATCTTTCGCCTTTCAAAGGGGCCAGATCCACCAAGATCCACAGAAAAGGTGCCTTCCGGAACGTGTGTTCTTCCCCGAGGCTGGGCTCTTGGAGCTGACCCTCATGTTGAACAAACCATCCTTGAGAGCAGAGAGGGTCCCATTTAGTGGGAAAGATTTTCTCCTCCCCCGCCCCACCCCAAGCAGCCTGCCAGGTTCAGAGCAGGCTGCAGCAGGCCTCTAACTTCTAAAGGAGGGTCCATCATTGCACCCTGAGGGGCGAGCCTTGAATTCATCACTTGGCTGCACAGCCCTGGATTGTCCCAGTGCTGTCTGGAGACCAAAGGTCTGCCTGTGAGATAACCTAGAACCAGGAACAAAATTTCCCTGGAAGGAGAGAGTTGGATTCGAGCAATGAATGAAAGTAATTGATTTACAGGGCTGAGGGAGGAGCCCAGATGGAGATCTGAGGCTCAGGCACGAGAGAGACTGAGACAAGTCCGCAGTATGAGCCAGACTCCATTGAGAAGTGTTTATGTACTTGGCTTTGGGAATAATACCAGCCATTTATCCATTCATTCACTGAATTCAACAAGTATATATTGAGGGCCTACCACGTTCCATGGGATACACTTCATTGCATAAAAGAGACAGAGCTTCTGTCCTATGGAACTTACATTCCAGTGGGGATGGAGGGGGGAGGCAGGCAACAGACAGCAGGTGTAACAAGTGAGTCAATGGCGTAGTGATTGAGGGTGGCGAGCATTGAGGTGAAAGAAAGAAAAGAAAGAAAGAAAGAAAGAAAGAAAGAAAGAAAGAAAGAAAGAAAGAAAGAAAGAAAGGAAGGAAGGAAGGAAGGAAGGAAGGAGGGGGGAGGGAGGGAGAAAGGAAGAAAGAGAGCAGAGAAAGAGGTGGGGTGGGTTGCAATTTTAAATAAGATAGGCCTCACTGAAAGATGACATTTAAACAAAGATTGAAGGAGGTGAAGGAGTGAGTCATGCATGCAGTGGGGAAAGAATATTCCAGGCTGAGAGAATAGTCAGCTGAAGTATCCTAAGGAGGGAGAATGTCAGGCACGTTTGGAACATGAAGGTGGCCAGTGAGGCCGGAGCAACGGAAAGCCAGGTGAGGCCTCATGGCTGCTGTAGACTCTTTGGCTTTTCCTCTGAGCGAAAGGGAGAGCCAGGGGACGGCCTGAGCAGAGGAGAGTCTCATTCATGTGGCTACTGTGCTGAGAATAGAGCATAGCAGGCAAGGATGGAGGCAGGAACACTGCCCGGAGCCAGCGGAGGGATCCAGGGGAGGGATGGGGGGCTCCGGTTGAATTCTTCAGGCAGAGCCAGGAGATTGGCTGACAGATGGGAAGTAGGGGGTGAGAGGAAAGAGACGTCAGGATGGTGCCCAGGTTTCTGGTCCAAGTAACGGGAAGGAAGAGGCTGGCGAAGAATGGGAGGAGCACGTGTGGGGGTGGATGGGAATTGAGAATTCGGCTTTGGACTTGATGGGTCTGAGATGCCCGTTCAACACGCTCAGTAGGCAGCTGACATACAAGCCTGGAGTCTGCAGGAGAAATTTGGGAGCCTCTGGCATAGAGATGATATTTAAAGTTAGGAACATGTACTATTTGCCAGGCACATGCACTAAGGCAGTCGATATGAACCAAAACCGTCTAATAACATACTTACTATTATTATTTTCGTTTTGCAGATGCGGAAACTGAGGCTCAGAGAGACACGACTTGCTCCAAGTCTCACTGATGGCAGAGCTGATTCAAACCCAAGGTCTCTGACCAAGGGTCTTTTCCCTGACCAAGGGCGTCCCTTGTTTAATATTTTATGGCATGTCATATATGAAAAGTGGATATAATTTGGTTCAGGGAGGGGAGTGATCCAGAAAAGAGGGGGACATAGCAAAGCAAGCTACCTAGTGAGGCCACACACCCAACCTCATGGGAATCCTTGAGGTGAGACTGATCGGGAGCGATGGCGGCGCTTAAAGACTGGCCTGAAGACTTTTGAGGGGCAGGGAACAGGGAGACATTGATGGTTCTCAAGGGCTATATGCTGTATGTAGTCAGAGCAACCCTGGACAAAGACTCCTCAGGCATGGCCATGCAGGAGGACCAGGGAGGAGGAAATCGGTCTGGAGGTTGTTGACACTGCCCAGGTGTGAAGGATCCAGGTTGAGCCAGCGGGAATGAGGAGGGAGTGAGGAACCTGAGCACCACCAGACATGGCTGGCAGAGGCGGTGCTTGATGCAATGTAGGGGCTGAAGGTGAGAAATGAGTCAATGGCAAAATTTCAGACCAGTGGGACAGATGAGAGGTGGGGAATGACGCCAGCCTGAACAAAAAAACGAAAAAGGAAGTTGGTCAAGAGGAACTTGGTCCTGCCTTTCTTGTTCTTGGGCTGAGTGAACCACAGAGGGACAGATTTTTTTTTCAGGGCCCCACAGTCTAGAGTGGCCAGGGTACAGGAGAGAGAGCTAAGGTATCTGACGGCAGGCAAGGGGAGGCCAGAGGATGGGGTGGGGTTCAGGTGGGTGTCTTTGATCAGAACTGGTTGGGGCTGGGAGATTTAGAAAACATCCATCTTAAGGTAAAAGGCCTGAATGAATGACATCAAGGAGGAAAAGAGGGTTGATTGAGACAAAACGAAGCCTAGGACGGAGCCCCAGGCGTGCTTCATGCTTCTAGCCCTGTGTGCCCTTGGACCAGTTTCTTAACCACTGTCGTTGGTGCCCAATTTCCTCATCTGTGAAATGTAGATAATATAGTTCTTACCTCCTAGGATTGTTGTGAGAACAAAGTAAATTAATAGATGTAATCGCTGAGAACCCTGTCCAGCCTGTGGTGAAAGCTCAGAGATGTTATTAAGAAGAGGAGCCCATAGAGAGAGCTCAGGGAGGAACCCCAGCCCGAATCCCAGTGGAGAGGATTGTCACAAACGCAAATGGTTCCCAGCAATGACAACGAGACATCTCCATCGACAAGCTGGAGACCAGGAAGATTGTCTAAATCATCTGTTCATTTTCCCAGAAATATCATAAGGGGGCAGCTATCAACACACCCACTCTTCAGATGAAGACAGCGAGGCTCATAGACTCGTTCTTGGTCACACAGTCAGAAACAGGTGGAAGGGGGCTGGGACCCAGGGCTTCAGAGAATGCTTCCAGAGCATCTGCGGGTAACCACTGCCCCACATTGCAGTGGTTACCCATCCCTTTATGAGGGGATGGGAAGTTCAAAGAGTGGCCATGGGTGGTTGAAAGGCCCAGAGAAAGTGGCTTCCCCAGAGTGTGAGGGCCTTAGTGCTAAGAATTAAATCACACATGAGCAGAGAGGAAACGGTAGTGGGAGGTGTAGACCACACACGGGATAAGTTTGGTCATGAATAAAAGAAGAAATAGGAGGAAAGCATGTTGGGGATCAAAGAGAAGCTTTATAGAAGCAGAGACCTTCGATCATATCGTCAGCTGAGGGGAAGGGGACCATGGAAAGGGAGAACACAAAGACCCAGAAGGGGGGAGTGTAACTGAGGGAAGGAGGCCCTCCTGGGATGTAGAAGGAATGAGAGCAAAGTTGAAGAAATTTGGGTTTGACAAGAGGCAGGAAATGGCTACAACCCACAAGGAGGCTGTAAACTAGATGGGAAAGAGTCAATGAGTGCCTTGGTTGGATTCTTCTGCCTCATTCATGACAGGAGAATTCAGGTGTGTCTCATGAACTGGTGGGACACACTGGACCAAAAAATTATTCATTCTGGGGTGAAGGTGCCCCTGAGATAGATTGGAAGCTGTGCCCAAGCTATAGTTCAGAAATTTGTAAGCGTCCACCATCCATTCATCCACCAACCTATTCATCCATCCATCCATCCATCCATCCATCCATCCATCCATCCATCCTTCATCAACCATCATCCCTCCATTCATTCACCCATCCATCCATCTAACCAGCCACCTCTTATCCATTCTATAAACATATTTTATTGAGCACCTACTGGGTGCTAAGTCCTGGGGCTACAAGTTGGAACAACAGAAGAGATCCTGTTTTCAAGGAGCCCACAATCTTCCATGTAAGATTGGAAACACACCAGTAATCACAGTACAATGTGACGAAAACATGATAGAGAAGCCAGTGACCTGTGAGGACACAGAGGAAGGTGGGGGCTGAAGGAAGGAAGTGGGGATTTAAGCTGTGATCTAAGGAGGGTAGGAGTGTAAGGAAGTGGGAAGTGGGGTGTGGGGGAGCAGGAGAGAGTGTTCCAGACAGGGGGAAGAGCCTATACAAAGGCTTGGTTGTCAATGAGAGCCTGGCATTTTCAAGGAACTGAAAGAAGGTCCATGTGGCTAGGTTAAAGTAATGGTGTGGGCGGTGGGGCTGGGGGCAAAAGTTGAGTCTGGAAAAGTTAGTGAGAATCTGGACTTCATCCTGGGGGCAATGGGGAAGTGTGGAAAGATTTTGAGAGGGGAGAGCCTTGCTCAGATTTGTGTTCTGGAAAGATGTCTGGGCTTTAGAGAGGAGGGTGGACTGGAGGGGTAAGTGTGGGAGCTGGGAGGTGAGTGTGGGGCTGTGGTCCAGCAGAGAGATGGTGGGGTGGGCATGTGGTTGGGGAGAAGGAGATTGAATCAAGATACATCCAGCTGGCTGGCTGAACAGCTCTTCTCTGTTGACCATGAGACGGGAAGGAAGGCCCAGGGTAAGGATGACCTTGTGTTTCTGACCCGAGGAATCAAGCAGACCGACAACCTGTCAGGAAAGGCTGACTCATCAGTGAGCACATTAGGCTCTTTGGACGGGACGGTGGGACACGTTTTGGGATTGGGGGATGGGGTAACATTTGGGACCCTCACATCTCAGCCCCCATGGGCAGGACGAGACATTATAAGTCAGCTGTCAGAGGATGGGGCTGGATGGATGACATGCTAGATCCTTACTGGGATGCTTCAGGCAAGTCATTGCATCTCCCGGAGCCTCCGCTGACATGGGGCTGCCACCTCAGTGACAACTCCTGCCACCCCAGTGACAACTGTCATGTGAGATTTGAAGATGATAAAGAGCTTCCACCTCAGAAACCTGACCCATGCTCAATGGCTTGAGGCTAAGTTCTTGGGGTTGTGAAAACAGCATCCAGCCCACAGCAGACTCAGAGGTGGGTGCGGGAGCCCTTCCTCCCTCCCTTTCAGGGTGAGGGAACCAGAACCTGGCCGGTGCAGCCCCTTCAAGCTAAAGTGGGGAAATGTTGATCCTCTCTGCTCCCCAAGGGACTCCCTGTGGCAGTGGTTTGCGGGCTGGGGCAGGGAGGGTGCGGGTGTACAAGCGGTGTGTCTAGCCAGCTTGAGTCAGAGGGGTTGGGACAGGCAGCCACCCTGGCTTTTCCCTCCCACTCAGGTCCAATTCCCCTTTAACTCTGGGGTCCTCCTGGGCCTGCATCTCATCTGCATCCCCGCCCGTACCCTTGCCCTTCCTCCAGCCCCCTCTCCGCTGCCACCCTCCATAGAACTCTGCCTCACCACCGCCTCCTCCAGGGAGCATTCCTGATTCCCCTGATCGACTTCCAAGCTCTAGAGTCTGCACAGCACCATAAAGGTCTATCGAGGCTCTTAGCATAGTCACAGACTCCAGGGCATTCCATCTGGAAGGTCCCTTGGAATCCATTTCATAGCTGGGAGAACTGAGGAGGGCTAAGCCACTTAATCCCTGCAAGGAAACCACCTCCAAAATGTCCCTGGTCCGTGCTGCCCCTCCAAAGTGAGGTGGAGAGGCTGCTCTGCGGCCCACGGTTTCTCCCCAGACTCCAGCTCCGGCTCACCTCTTTGTCCTCGTCTCCTGTCGCCTCTTCCCCAGTCAAGCCTCGTTGAAAGCCTCCTGTGTGCAGATGGTACACACCGCGGTAGACATGTCTCCTATTTTACGGTCTCCATGTCACATAGGGACCATTTCCCCCAACAGAGTTCTGTGCTGTTACTCTCGTTTCTCTCTGCACCCTCCTCTGCACCCGTGCCAAGTGCTTCCCTCATGTGAAATGCCCTCTCTTCCTTCTCTCTCTTTTCTTAAAATTTTTTAAAAAATGTTTATTTATTCTTGAGAGAGAGAGAAAGAGAGGCACAGAATCTGAAGCAGGCTCCAGGCTCTGAGCTGTCAGCACAGAGCCCAACGTAGGGCTTGAACTCACAGACTGCAGGATCATGACCGGAACCCAAGTCGGACCTCAACCGACTGAGCCACCCAGGCGCCCCCTTCCTCCTCTTCTCTTGGTGTGAATCCTCCCAGCCAGAAGGCCCAGCTCACTGACCACCACCTCCACGAAGCCCTCCAAGGTTTCTCAGCCAGAAGCACCCTCTCCCTGCTCTGTAGGGCCCTTTATCTCACCTGCACTTCCTGTGTTGGGGCCAGGCCTCATCCCCCTCCCAGCCGCTGCGCACCCTCCCACGGCCCCTGGCACAGCACCTGACACGTGGCAGGTGCTCGCTGGCAGGTTTGCTGCTCCGATCCCTCTCTTGCCAGGCATCCTGCACCAGCCTGGGGCTAGTCCAGAACCTTCTGCTCCTGCTGTCACAACCAATTCCTTAGAAGGGACAGGGGAATTTGGGTCCTTCTGGAGAAAAATTCTGAGTCTGTGGCAGAACAAGGGGGACTCAAACCCCACTCAGGGGGTTTCCCTGGCAGTGGGGGCTGGGGTGGCCTCGCCAGTAATAAAGCTGCTGATTGTCATCAAAACAGTCCCCTGTTGTCCAGCACAGAAGAGCACCCCGTGGCCTCTGTGGTGGGTGGAGATGCCACTGGGCAGAGGGCATGGAGAAAAGAGAGGGTCAGGAGACACTCTGCGCGCGAGGGGCAGCATCAGCGAGACATCCTCTGCCCCTCCTCTGCCCCCGGCCCCCCAAGCACCTCAGGTTGGTGGCATTTTCGCTGGGCCCAAGGCGCTGTCTCCAGGCCAGAGCTGCTCTTTCCTGGGCACAGCCACCAAGGGCACCGGCACCCCTTCTCCAGCCCAGACCGGTTTCCTCCAGCTCCGCAGGACAGGGCCTGCCTGGTGCCTCTGTTTGGGGTGGGGGTTACCCCCACTTTCTGCAGGAAGCTGGCATGAAAGATGCCAGGAAGAAAGGCGGGAACACCCCGTCCCTTCTCCCCTCCATCGCACGTGCAGATGGCAGCCTGTCCCGACAGGAAGAACAGCCCAGCGGCTGGGAGCAAAGAGCCACACTAGCTGTGGCTTGAGGAGTGGGTGATGTGATCCTATGAGAAGCAGAGAAATGCTGGTGTGAGATCCACTGAGAGGACCCCATCTTTCTCAGATCTGTCATTCTGGCAGGGCCCCCTGGGTCAGTCCAAACGTCCCTCCACGGGTGGTGAAGGGGGTCCAGAGAGGGTCTATGAGCTGCCTAAAGTCACACAGTAAGACGGTGACAGAGGATCCCGCCTGCGGGACATTCTGCCATGGACGGGACACTCCCTCCACCAGGAAGCAAAGCAGCCCCCGCCTGCCAAGGTGGGCCTGGGGGACAAGGAGGAGCGTTGGCCTTGCCCTCCCACGACCTTGACCATGGCTTCCTTTCACAGGTGCCCTGTGAGGAGCGGTAGGCAAGGTGACAGTCTGAGCATCTCCCTTGGCGGGGCTGGGTTTCAACAAACAGCGCCTGCTGTTGTTACATCACTGCTGATGAAAATGTAATGACAGCTCCAGGTTAACCCGAGCCGCTGTGCCGAGAGGGCCCCGTGCACCTGACACCATGTGGCAGGGACCTCATCTCAGCTGCTCCTGGTCACTCGGGACAAGTGGAGCCTGGCCCGGATCCCACGCGTCAGAACCAAGGTCTGGGGTCATCTGCGGAGAGGCCATCCACCTGGAAGTGGGCACAGGACTCTCCTCCTGGTTAAGGGACTCCCACCGTCTGGCCCAGGGGAGCCTTAGGCAATTGGCCACTTTCTCTGGTGGCCGGGGGAGTGGCCCGATGCAGGGATGCTGTGGCCCACGGGGTGGATGGAAAGTCCGTTCAGGGTCTGGCTCGTGCTGGGGCCTGACCACATGTCCACTGCAGACCAGGTCCTCACAGACCCTTGCGTTCTGTTCTGCAACCCAAGGTGGGTGCCCCATGTGGCAGAACTGGGCTTCCCACCGGCAGAGGCGCCCATTTGGATCAAATGGTGATTAAAACCTGTCAGGCTCGGGTCTCCTGTGGTTCAGGGTCCAGCCTGGGGAAGCCCCCATGACCAAAGTCATGTGGGTCCCAAGTCCTTCTCAGAATGAGAGGGAGCGGGGGCACTCCCTGTGAAGTCACCCCTGTGCCCGTGCAGCCTGCGGATCCCCCTTCCCCCCAGGAGGCCTTCCTGGAGGCAGAGGCGGAAGCTCCTCCAGGCCTGGGTCTCAGGTGCCTAAGTAGCCCCTCTTGGCTCCTGCCTGGCTGTCTGTCCCCTCATACAGGATACCGCACTTGAAGGAGGCTCACCAGCCTCGGGACAGAGGCTGGCTCGGTTTAGGAGAGAGGCTTCTCAGTTCTGCTAATAGAGGAACCAAGAAATGTCCCCTGTGAAAGGAGAAGTATGTCATTGTAGCCCCCGGACACACATACCCCACCTCTGTCCTCAGTTGAGTGCCCATTCTCTGGAAAGCCACAAACATTCCAAGACCACATTTGTGCTGAATCATCTCAATTCTTCAAACTCCACTGGTGTAGGGAGGCATGTGGTGGGAGGTGACGGGAGGTGGGGCAAGGTCCCCAAATAGGTTAAATAGGTCACCTCCACACTTGGCTGTCATCCTCGCTTTCCCTGGAGCAGAGGGACCCACACACAGATCCTCTCCTGGGCTCCTGGCACCATGATGTCCCTGAGGATGCTGCTGCTGGTCACGCTCCTCCTGGGGGCTTCTCTGCAGCTCACCCATGCAGGTGAGGGCAGAGGAGGGTGGCTGAGGAAGGTGCTCCGGGACAGGAGGGGTGGGGGCATCTAGATCATAGCAGCAACACCCACTATTTATGCATTAGGTACAGTCCACCTATTCCTGCAGAAGGGGGAGGCTGGGGGCAGCTAGGATTTTGAGGGAAGCAATCAAAGGAAAAGGAGGAGGAGGAGGATGGGGAGGATGGGGAGCAGGATGCAGCCCCCCGAGCATGGGGATCGGCTTGGGAGGAGCAAAGCTCTGGCACGTCTCTCGCCGCAGCGGTTGTGGGGCAATGACTGGGGCTGTTTTCACAGTGGAAAATGACCACTTCTTAGAAGTATTGGTTAGCATCTGTTTTAGTGACGGGTCTATACGGAGGGAATCAGCACGAAGGCAGCTGGTTCCCCGAGCATGTGACAAGGGAGAGGTTATATGCAGTTGGAGGAGGAAGGATGAGGATGGGATGCGGGAGCACAGCTGGCTGGCGCCCAGCCTTTGTCGGTGACTGCACGTTTACTTACTCTCCCTTCTGTAAAACACCGGCCTGGGCAGCTTTGTGGGTTAGTCAAACCAAGGGATGCCCGTGAGGTGGCTGGAGGACAGCTGGGGGCTTCTAGAGAATACTCTAGCGTGGCATTAATTAAAGCCACACGCTGTTGGTCTGCCTGTTTTCAAGCGTTGGATACTTTTTCTTGTGCAAAGATAAGGAAGCCAAGCCCTAGGGAAGTGTCTTCACGCCTTGGGCTTCCACGTAATCATCTGGAAAATGGGGGAGTGACAGCACTTGTCCCCAGGTGCACTGCGGAGGGCCGAGGGGCCCCTGCAGGCAGAGGCTCAGCCCAGAGCCTGGCCCGGAGGCAATTCCTGGGGGGTTCTGGGCTGGCATTTGAGCATGTGCGCGCACAGATTACACTCATGCAGACACACATGGACAACACACAGACGCACACCAATATACACGCACAAACTCCCCTAAACACGGAGGCATGCCTGCACACGCACACAAACACCCAGGCCCCCCCGCAGCACACAGAGACCTCACACGCAAATGTGTACACGCAGGTACACACACACAGACATGCAGAGACATGCATTCACAGCCACACACAGAGACGTGCACACACAACCCCTCCCAGACACACAGATGTAGGCACAGAGAGACACATGAGCACACAGGGATCCCCAAAGCACAGAGGCCACACGCACACAAGTGTGCACATACTGACGCACACAGACACACTCACAAGATGCCACTAGCAAGAGACTCCCCCACCCACAGACCCCCTGATGGGAGCACACCCACCGCCCACTGAGGGGACTTCCTGAGGGGACATGCACACTCAGACTCCCCTCCACAGCCGTGGACCCCCCCCCCCCCAGGCACTCACAGACACACCTGCTCCTGCCTCCTCTCTCCACAGCGCGAGCCACCAACGTGGGCCGGGAGTGCTGCCTAGAGTACTTCAAAGGGGCCATCCCGCTCAGAAGGCTGACCGGGTGGTACAAGACCTCAGCGGAGTGTCCCAAGGATGCCATCGTGTAAGTGTGCCCTGGCCCCCGCCCCACCACCCCCTTGCTCCTGGGAGCTGAGTCAGGGAGCAGACAGACCCTGGAGCTCCCAGAAGGGTCACTGGGGAGAGGAGAGAGCGAGGCCTTTGTGGTCCCCTTCCCACCAGGCCCTGCTCCTCAGGGAAGCCCCTGCACCCCACATTGTGAGACCCAAAAGGCCCCAGCCTGTGAGGTTCAACTCTTCATTGATTTATGGGGAAACTGAGGCCCTGAGAGAGACAGAGCAGCCCCATGTCACACGGGCAGTCCGAAGCCAATGTGGTCACTTCCCATGGCTTGGTCTGAGCCGGGCCCCTCCTATGTACCCCTAATCCCTAGGCCCTAGGTGGGCATGGGCAGTAGAGGGACAGAGGCTTTGCAGTGCTGGCTCCCTGGGAGGGCGAGGACCGGCAGGGACCTTGGGGAGGTCCAGAATCACTGAGGACAGAGCCTGGTGTCCCCAATCTGTCACTGATGTGCTATGTGGCTTCAGGCAAGTTCTTGCTCCTCGTGAGGCTTCAGCATCCTGATGGGTGCGGAGCAAGGCTGATCCCAGCCCCTGATGGGTTTCTTCCCTCTTGTGTAGGTTTCTCACCCTCCATGGCAAGTCCATCTGTTCCAACCCCAAGGACGCGAGGGTGAAGAAGACAATCAGTTATTTGCAGAGGGTCATGAACCCTGTGCCTCAGTAGTCCTGATTTCTGCCTGGACCATTTGGAGACTTCCAGCCTCAGTTCACTACCCCAAACCCGAGCTGCCCGAGTCCGGTGAAGGCCCTACAAGGACAGAGAAGACCCCTGTCCTCTTTTCTGGTCTGGTACCATGGCAGGAGAGAGCCCCGATTAAAGTCTCTCTCTTTGTACCTCACTCTGGGCCAGCGTGTTCTGTCCTCCCAGCCTGTCAACACCACAAGGGCACTCACAGAACACCTACCTGATCCTGCCCTGTCCAGGCAGGGAAACTGAGGCTCAGAGAGGGGCATACCTCAGACCACATGTGAGGGCGAGGGAAGGCCCCGGTGAGAGTGGCCCAAGTAGGGGAGCTGAGGGGGTCTCTGGGATGAGCCTGGCCTCCAGGAGGCCTTCCCCAAGAATGGCTGCCCATCCCCCGGTTCTCTCTCCTGCTCTGATGCCTCTGGCCCTTGGGGACCATAGGGCAGGCTGCTATGACGGCATTGTTCTCCCAGTTGATCCCTTGGTGGCTCGGTCAGTCCTGACTCCTCCATTAGAGGGGAGCTCCTTGAGCCACCAAGGCACCCCACAGCATACATGCTAAGAAGGATGGGGGATGGGGAGTTATGGACTCCCTTCCCCCAAGACTGCTCTCTGCAAGCCCAACTCAGGGCTGGAGCTAGAGCCTGTAGGGTGTGGGGGAGTTAGGGTCTTTGAATTCTAGTTCTGTCTCACTCTCCTGACCAGCCGGGGCCTCGTGGCTTCTGTCTCTGGGATGTTGTCTGGGGACAGGAGCACCGAGTCCTTCTCTTCCTAGGATTCTGTGATCTGCCTTGTCAGAGGGGGCTGCAATCAGGAGTTATTTCAGGCAAAGCTTTGCCTCCTGTTGCCCTCTTGAGGTCAGTTGTCTTTCTGCAGGCCAGATGACAGACCCGAGCCTACTTTCCAGTCGGGGCACAAATAAAACCAGAAAAACAATAATGAGGCTGAGGATGGTGAACTGGCTTCTTTGTAACCCCAGGGTCTCCTTGAACCCGGGTGGCCTCTTCCCCTGCTCTGGTCCCAAGGAGTATCCTGCTGACAACTGCCTTGGACCTGTTCCTGGGGACAGCCTGGCCTGAGTTCTTTGTGAAAAAGTATCTTCTGGATCCACCGAGTGGGGCTGCGGGGTGGGGGGTGGGGATTGGAGGAAAGATGATCTCAAAACAGAGAGAGGCAAGAAGGAGCCCCTGTGACAGCAAAGGAGAGCAAGGGCTGGGGCGGGACCCCTCTCCCTTGGAGTCCAGAGCCTAAAGACACTCCGAGGACTCACAGTTCACCCGTGCACAGAGAATAGTTGTTTTAAAAGAATCAACGTCTTTTTGTCCAAGTGGAAACTTCCTCAGAGGCCCATTTGTAAACTCAGAGAAGGGGAGCTGCATGGTGGACAGTGAGGATGTTTAACAGCAAGATCAGGATGGAATGGGGGGGGGGGAGCGGGGGCAGGGCGAGATGCAGGAGACGGGATCAGCTGTGACTTGGGGACTCCCCTGATTAGACCAGAAAGGGACCAGAAAACAGAGAAGTGAGGGCATCACATGGTTCCTTCCACCTGGAAGGTGTGCCCCTCCGTGGACTGCAATCCAGCACCTCTCCAGCGCTCGGCGTGGCTGCACGGAGCCTCGGCCAGCTGCCCGCCCTGGCTTCGGCTGGCCCTCTGCCACGCCCTGCCCCCTTGGTTACAGCTATTGCACGCTTGTCTTGCCAATGAGCTCGTGGGGGCTGGTATATGAGTCGGGCGACTCAGTCCCTGCCTCATTTGTAGGGTGGGGGGAGTGCTTTGTGCATAGTGGACATTTGATTTACATCTTCAGCAACCGGCCCCCCGCTGAACTCCACGAGGGGCCCGAACAGAGAAGGAGAAATCCCAGAGGAACCGGGGCAGTGATAACCGGATTTCAAACTCAGCCTTTAAGAGGGATTTAGAATCGAGTTGCTCTGCGCTTGGCCACCAGAGGTCGCTTCAGCGTCCAGATAAAGATTGAGCCCCAGGGGCCTGACAGCCAAGGCCTGGCCTTTTTGCTGTTGCCAGGGGCCAGGTTTACCCACTTCTGATCGTAAGCTCTCAGGGCCCGGGTCAGGGTGTCTGCGGCTGGTGACCCCTTCTCCTGAGGCAGCAGGCAGCAGAGGCAGGGAAACCACCACCACTGTGCCCTGGGTTAGCTGGATGGAAAGAGGGGCAAACGCTGCCAGGACTACAGGGCAGCTAATCCCAGCGGTAGGGAGCAGGGGGCAGCGCCCAGAGCTCCGCGCTAGGGCTGTTCCCAGCCCGTTTTCTTAGGTTCTGCATTGGCCTATTTGGAATTGAGGAATCACCGGGCGAAGTACTGGCTGAAGCTAGTTACAACACCCCTGTGTTCCAGCTTTGGAAGCCACGCCAAAATCACATTGCAAGCAAGCTCTCTAACCAACCTCAAGTTCATTCTGCTAAACACCTCCTTCCTGCAACTCACACTGCAGATCGGTATTTCCCCTGCCCCAGATCACCCAGGGCCTGGTACCACACCGCTAGGGACAGCGCCCTGCCCAAAGCCTGTTGGAACTATTCACACTAGCCAGCCCTCAGGCTTTTCCCACGGGGACCCCAATAACGGCTGTGGCCTCCGCCCCAGACTTGAGCTCCACAGCCCCTTCTCTTGGGAAATGTCAACAGTGAATTCTTTCACTAGCACTGACCTCCCTCTATCAGCAACTCAGCCCCCCACATACGTTAAAACCCCCCCAGGTATATTTTAACACGTGGGGTCAGGGACCTGCTCTGAATCCGCTCGCCACTGACTAGCTGCGCGGCCCGGGGCTCTGCTAGATTCAGCCCAAGATGCTCTTTGGTTTACAATCTCCTGTCCTCAACCTGAAGGCTAGGGTTTTTTTTTTGCCCTTCATGTTGGCAACTGCAACAGAAGCAACTAACAGCATCCCTGCCTCTCTCAGTAAATATTAACATGAAGTCTAGTCTGGGGCTGAGTTAGTTTACCGTTGTGGTGTAACAAATTACCACGAATCTAGGGGCTTAAGACCATACACATTTACGGCTGCAGATTTTGTGGGTCAGGACCACGGGCACAGTGAGGCCGGACCCCCACCCAGGATCTCAGCCACTGAGGGCAAAAGGCCCCTTTCTCGTCAGGCAGCAGGGTCTGCTCTTGGCTCTCGGAGGCCCCACAAGGGCCTTCTCTCAACACGGCAGCTGCAGAAGGCCGGCCGAGAAACTTTAGTTCCCCAGTGCTTTTAAAGGACCACCTGACGAAGGCAGCCCACTCAGGGTACGCGCCCTTCTAACTGAGGGTCCGTTAGGCGCTTTAATTATGTCTGCAAATCCTTTTGCTTTTGCCACATGATGTAATCTAATCACAGCAGTGATGTCCTGTCATACTCACAGGTCCTCCTCAAACTCAGGGACAGGGGCCCGTACAAGGGTCTTGGGGGTCAACGTAGAACCTTGCCTACCACAGGGGCTTTGGAGTGGAGTCAAACTAGAGCTTAGCCACACCCATAAAGCCCACCAGCAGGGATCAGGATAAGCAAAAGCAGTCTCAGAGAACGCAGTCAAGTTTCAAGGACAAATACCAATGAACATTTTCATTTATTGGTAAAATATACAAGTCCTGGTCTCACTCTTTTTTTTTTTTTTTTTTTTTTAAGTAATCTCTAGGCCCAACATTGGGCTCAAACTCATAATCCTGAGTACAAGAGTCACATGTTCTACCAACTGAGCCAGCCAGGCACCCCCCCAAATCCTGGTCTCTTAAATCCATAGAGTCTCCAACTCTTTGGGCAAGATCGATTCCAAGTCTGCATGAGTAACAAAGAGAATGAAAGATCTCCTGGTCAGAGAGATTTATTGTTGGTTTAGACTTCTGTCCTGCTTTCTTCTAAATCCTTACCAACCTGGCCTCTTCCAAAATAGATGGGAGATAGGCCTGATCCTTAAATGCAGGACTGGCCCCACTGTGATACTAAGTCTCTCCAAAAAAGACAGTTTTGTGGCCCAAGTTGAGCTCAGATGGCTGTGCCCGACCTCACACACACAAACATACCCTCTCCACAACCAATATGCAGAAGTACACAACTTTAATAACTACAGAGTAAACGACAGGATGGATACAATACAGTAAAAGGGGGTGGGGTGGGGTGGGGATAGAAGGACAGAGGAACACTGAATATGATCACAGCAACCAATGGGTGATTCCTTGGTGCCCTGAGGAGGTCATGAGACACCCGATTCCTGTCGCCAACAGCCACAGGCTGAGTAAACCAACAGCTCTGGAAGACAAGTAGTGGCACTATAGCTGGGCTTAGATCGGGGGCAGGGCCTCTTTGTCACAGAGTGGCAATACTCTGAGTGTTAGGTCAGCGCTGTGACATCGGGAGAGGGGCCGCCTCAGGACGCACTCCCATTCCCTCACACTAGGTGGAGAAGGAGGCCCCCGACTCTGAGGAACCAGGCCCCGTAACACCTTGGTCTCTGGGCACATAGCAGCACTGCGCCCCACTGCGCCCCGCAGCCAGCTTCACACTGTTTACCAAGCGCCCTCCCTGCAGATGGAGTTCACGCAGAGAGGGAGCAAATCCGGAGGAGGTGGGAGGAACCACACGGTGGGGTTCGAGGGGCAGGAGCTGGCCGGAGGAGCGCCTGCGCACCACGGTGCGTCCCTCCTAGGCGTCGCTGAGATTGCTGTTGGTCAGGAGCACCTGCTCCCCGGGTTTGAAGGCTGGCATCCCAAGGTAGGGGCAGCTGGCGCAGCGGAAAGCATCGCCCAGGTAGCACTGTTGGGGGAAGAGACAATCATACGGAGAAGCGGAGAGTCAGCGTGTCCCAGGTTCATGGGTGGGAAAGGGATCCCTCGTTTCCTAATGTGGCCATAGAGGCCCAATGGAAACGGCCGGGTACACATGTAGGTCCAACTGGGATCCAAATACCGAGAGTATTTAAGATCTCTGCTTTTATGAAAATCAGGGGCCTGGGGGCAGTTCCTTAGAGGCCATATTTCTACATTCTCAGCAGTTCAACTCGTAGCCATGCACAGCCAAATGGCTGAAGAGCATCAGGCCGCTGTGAAGTGGGAAGAACGGGGCCAAAAAGGAGAAACGACAAGAGCCCCCGACGGGCATGAGGCGCTAGCCTGCTCTCAGGAGATGACCTCCCTGCCACAGACACGTTCTCACACGTTTGCCTGATTAAATACGTGGGCAGCAAATCAGAGCTGGAGCCAGCCTGTGCTGGGTTTAGGCTGATGCCCAACACCAGCGGGTTTGTGAACACGGAGTACAGATCCAGGTACGTACGTTTCCACAAGCCGACTTGGGCTGGGACCTCGCCTGTTCCTGTGACTTCTCTTTTTCCAGTTCTTCCGCAAGGCCACAGGTGCTGGGGGGAAATCAGTGGCCTGTGAGCGAGACGCGCCACCACCCAGGGGCCCCAAATCCTTGACAAAGTCCAAACGTGCCCTCAGACCTTTCTTTTTATACCAGAATGTCTTAACCCACAGGCCCACGGGGCCAGGCTGATAATATAAGTGCGTGAGACTGTTCAGGGAGACAGAGTGGTGGGGAGCAGGGGGCCCAGAGGGAGACGTCCTGTCCACACGGGCCGGCTACCACTCTGCTCCAGCTGATTAAAGCCATGTGGAGAAGCAGACAGTGTTGGCACATTTTCCAAAGCTAAGGACACACAGAAAAAAAAACCCCAAAAAACTGGAGTTTTACTTGAAGTCTCCCAATTTGTGCACACTGGCAACTTTCACACTTAAAAAAAACACTGCTGACTCAACAAGCCCACACACCATTTAACTTGTTACCACCCTTTCCGTCCATAAAACAAATGCAAAAGCACTAACAGCAGCGTTTTCCAGGTTAAGAGGACAGACTGAATGCATGCACCTACTTTACTTTCCCTCAAGGTCCCACCGAAACTTCCATGAAGACATAACCCTGGACGGCAGGAACTGGGGAAAGCAGGCTGTGAAGACACAGCCCCCGACGGCGGGGACCGCGGGAAATGAGGCCGTGAAGACACAAGGCCCGACGGTGGGGACAGTGGGGACCGCGGGGAAAGGAGGCCGTGAAGACACAGCCCCCGATGGCGGGAACCGCGGGGAAAGGAGGAAGGAGGCCGTGAAGACACAGCCCTCGACGGCAGGACCGCGGGAAAGGAGACAGTAGCGATGCAGTGCCAGGCGTGTATGGCAGGAGGCGTCCACTGCAGGGAGCTGAACTCGGAGCAGGCAGGCAGCGAGAACGCCACTGCCACATAGGTGGCCAATCCCCAACCCACACCACACCCCAAACCCTCCAAAGGAACTGCCAGCCCCAGAGAGACCCTTCCTTCTCTGAGAAATCGAACCACCCCAAAGGGAAACCCCCAGAGACACTGACTTGGCAGAGCACCCCCCAGCCTCCCTTCTCTAAAGCCCGGCCAACAAATCCCGCCACTGAGCTTGGGGCTCCAGGGAGCTCTCTGTCCTACATTCCTCTGACTTTGACAACCAAGGCTCGTGAGAGGTATAGACCTCTACCTCAACGTGACAGACCAAGCTGCAAGAAAAAAAAGCAACTTGGAAGAAACAGAGACTATGCAGGGAGGAAAAAACCCACAAAGAACTACTGTTAACCCCAGGAGAAAAGAGAAGAGATCACACCCACAAAATAAAAATAGGATGCTATGCTAAAAAAAAAAAAAAAAAAAAGGAATCTTAGAAATTAAAAACATAATATAGTAGAGGGGCACCTGGGTGGGTCAGTCAGTTAAGTGTTGACTCTTGATTTTGGCTCAGGTCATGACCTCATGGTTCCTGGGATCGAGCCCTGTGTCAGGCTCTCTGCTGACAGCGTGGAGCCTGCTTGGGATGCTCTCTCTGCCCCTCCCCCATGGGCTCACACTCTCAAAAATAAACAAATATTTTTTAAAAACCCATGATAGCGGAAATAAAATAACTCAATAAAAGTTGTGGAGGATAAACTTGCAGAATTTCCCAGAAAGTAGAGCATAAAGAAAATGTTAAAGAAAATAAAATTACAAGACAATTAAAGACATGCAGCATCTTGAGTAACAGGTCACAGAGAAAGCAAAGAGAGAAGACAAAAATCATATACAAAATTAAAGACTATTTCCTAAGCTATGGACGTGGCTTCTAGACTGTAAAGATGTTATGGACGTGGCTTCTAGACTGAAAAGATGTATTGAGCGGCTAGTGCAAGAGATGTGAACAGACCCTTATTTAAGACATTACAAGACGATACTAAGGATAAAGATGACTCTACAAACTCCCAAAATGGAAAGAGAGGTCTTGCAGAAAGATCAAGAAACTGAATGGCCTCAGATACCTCTTCACAATCACTGGAAAAAAAAAGACAGAAATGTATTCAAAACAATGTAAGAAAATTACCTCCAATCTAGATTTGTAAAAAAATTACCTCCAATCTAGATTTGTAAGAAAATTACCTCCAATCTAGATTTCCATACCCAAATTACAAAATCATTCATGAGAATAGAAAAAAGGCATTTTTAGCCACACAGTCTGCAAACAAACCTAAGAAACACAGTGTACCTCTCAAGCAGCTTTTCTGAAATAAATGACTAGAGAATTGACTCCACCAAAATAAAAGAGAAAACCGAGAACAAAGCGTGGGAGACAGAGAACAGAAAAGCTGGCGTAAGACAGATGGAGGAGAGCCCTCGAGGGAGCAGTAAAAGGGACTCCAGGACGTCAGCGCTGCTGTGGACAGTCACACGTGTGCACCGGAGCAGTGGCATAAGAGACAGACATGCTGAAGGCTGGCACTGTCACAAGCCAAGCTGCCATCACCCACTGCTTTCACCCGAGGATAGGCGAACTAGCCCAGGTCCTGGGCTTATGTGGACCATGTACCGTAACAGCGTTCCCTCCCTCCCCCAGCCTGATGATCTGCGGGGGACACTGGTGGCCTGCCACTGTCCCCTGCAAACAGGAGAGCTCTGGCCCTGGTGGCTCTAGATCAACACACACATAGCAGCGCCTCCCTCTGACCGCGTGTCTGCTAGCCACCAGTCGCTGAGTCACTGCATCGCTATGCCCTCCAGGCGATCCCCCTCCTTCCCTCCCCCTGCCGTGCCCCTGGTTCTGAGAACTGTCTTGTGACTCTTCACTGGGAGACTTCACAGATGTGGGATACTGGCCTGTCCTTGCCTCCTCGGGTGTGGGCTTACTACTCAGTTCTTCACCACTAAAGAAGGTATTATTTGGAGCTTCACACTATGTGGTAAACTAGCAAATAAGCCAAGAATGATTACCATAAACTTGGGATAATGGGAATTCTGTGGTGAGAGGGAGCAAGATGCAGCTGAGGAAGCACGTGGAGCTGACTTCTAAGGTCCTAGCCACGTTTCCGATTCTTCACCTGGCTAATCAGTACACGGGTGCCCATTTTATTACTGTTTAAAATGCACCTGTTTAAAATACTCCTCTGCATGTATGATGGATTTCACTATAGAATATATATTTAACAATAAAGTATTCTGATTCCTTGAGACTCAAGAAGCCACTAGAAGCTTCTGTTTCTAGATCCTGCTTCTGCCAGCACTCACCAATTCTTGCAGGCCTTCCTCTTTTTTCCTTCTCCACATGCAGGAGCCCGCAGGGAAGCTGGATCTGGCTTCTTAAAATCTTCTGGATCCAGCAGCTCATCAGAGTCAATGAGATCCTGGAGAAGTGTTCGAAGAAGTTAGTGACACAGTCATGATCTCCGCTAACAGAAGGCTGAATAAAGGGACGCGGTGGTAGCGGGTTTATACCATCCACCTAAAGGTCTCCACTGCCCTGCTCTGGGCTGATCACATACTCCAGCTGGCCACTGCAGGGATAAACTATGTCCACAGAAGATGCATCAAGTTGTGAGGGGACCGGGAAGTAATTTAAAATGTGCAGAGAACGTGTGCGCATGTGTATATACAGGGAGAAGAAGAAGAACAAAAAGAGAAGCGTTGTATTTATTCAAATACATGAAGGGCTATCATGTGAAAAAGGGAATAAAATATTTTCTGCATAATTCCAGAGAAAAAAACAAACAATGACATGTGCATTTGCGCAATGCCGTGATAAATGCGTGGACAAGTCATCTGTGTGACGTGTAGACAAGTCATCTGTGAGCTCTAGGCAGGCACGAATCGCAGCCTGTCTCACTTTCGTTAGAACTTTAACAGCTGCAGGAATGAAGAACTTTATTACAGACACAGGACTGATCAAAGATGGAAAAGTATTGCTCTTAAGACAGTGAGCGTTCAGGGACTTGCCCAGACAAAGGAGCCAATAAAAGGTTTTAGCTGACAAACTCTATTCAGGTTCACACATGCCCACGAGAATCTTTCACATATCACATGAAGTGAGAACAAGAAAACCTGTGAGGAAAAGAGACACTGAAAAGGAAATGGAAAATGCCACTGAGGCGGAGTTTCTTTCTGATTCAAAAATGCCAGTGACGGGCACAGATGCTGGGCATCCTGGCTGCACGTCCAGAGAGGCCGCTCGGAACTGCGAGCTCTCACACCCGCAACGAGGCCTACGAGGAAGCAGCGCGGTGCCCGCCATGTCCACTCACCACACTCTCGTCCTCCATGTCGTTGGCTGAGAGGGTCCAGAGCTTGGCCGCTGCAGGGTCCACGGCAGGCTTCACTGAGTCCGAGCAACGAAGACAAAGAGCTCAATGAAAGCAGCCAGAGACAAGCCATGGGCACATGTGGGTGCTTCCTACTGAGACTCGGGGGGGGGGGAGGAGGGGAAAGGACCAGCGCCAGACCGGGAGCCAACAGGCCTGGGTCTGAGGCCCAGCTCTACCACTTGGAGGCGGCATGACCTGGGGCCAATCACTGTGTCGTGACAGAAGCCATCATTTGCTAAGCACTTGCTTCATATCAGGTACCGTGGGAAGCATTTTCTATGCGCTGCCCAATTAAACCCTGCTAAGAACCTTAGGAGGTAAGTATGTGGTGTCCTGATTTTACAGATGAGGACACCGGTTCCCACATTAGGCCACCTTCGGAGCCACGAACAGGAGTCTGTCCGATGCCTCTGACTCCATGTTGCTTTATCCTCGTCTTCGTTTCCATCCCTAGAACCTGGGGCTAATCATACTCCCTATACCTACTGCAGGGAGATCTGAGGAGCTGAGAGAAAGTTGCCCAAAACCATCGTAAGTAGCAAAGCTGCTGACCCACGTGAACCTGTCACGTACAAGAAAACGGGCACCAGAGCCGGTGGCGGTGGTATAACACGAACCAGCGGCAGACGCCTGCCTCACTCCTCCCGGCTCTATCCGGGTGTGTGTGTGGGGGGGGTGATGCAAGGAAGGCCCTGAAAGAGCCGAGCCCAGAGTCTGGCGGCAGGTCCTCAGATGGGCCTTGGGGGTAGGTGCCTCCCCAAAGATCACTGTTGCAGCTGGGTGCTCAGACCTCCCGCGGGGCGAACCGCTCAGCTAAGCCGTCCCTACCCATTCTGGAACCAGGACTCCAAAGGCTGGGATTCCAGAGGATTTCTTAAAGATTTTGGCTGGCCTGTCAAAGCAGAGCAGTGTGAATGTACCTGTGAATTTTCGTGTACTTCGCAGCTGGGACAATTTCTCTCAAATCAGGCCACATGAAATAGTGATCAGAAGGGTGAGGGGGTGGCAAAGGGCAGGTGCAACTTTCTGAGAAGAAATATTTTTACAAGTGGCTTAAGATCCTCAAAGGAAGAAGAGCTGATTTTGCCAGCATGGAAAAGACATGCCGGCAGAGGAGCAGGACACTTAGCGGCCATGACCACCAGCAGGAGACCTTCTGAGAATAAATGTGTAGTTCTGAGGCATGGAAAGACTGTTAGCTAAACCATGTGGCTCGGGCCTCTGGAATCTGGGGAGGCCTTAGTGTCTTCTGGGGCAGAAGGGGTTGAACTCGGTGATACCTGTGTGTCATTTCAGATTTGGATCTGACTTTCCCCAGGACGATGATACATTAAACACTCCTCCATTTGGAAATGACCGAAATCAAGGAAGGAGGAGTCAGCCCTCCAGAAACTGCACTGCCTCTGTTTCAATCTCTGGCCCGACATCTCACATGTCCTTCTAGGCCCAGCTGGACAGAACAGTGTCCTCAGGCCGTTCCTACCTGGAGGAGAAGACTTCTTGGCAACAGAAAGCTTCAGTTGACTAGAAGAGCCCACTTCAAAGTTGGGTTTTTTGCCTGTGATGCGCACAGACAGCAAGCTGTCACTTTGGTGACCCAGGTGTTCCTGGACAGACTGTACCTCTTCGGGGCTCAAGGACTCCCGCAACAGCTGGAATGCAAGACATCAAAAGGATTAGGTCACACTCTTCCCACAAAATAACGCTGTACTATATCTACCTATACAGGCGTCAAATACTCACTTATGTGTAGTAAGTATCTCATGGGGCCAGATGACAGATGTTCCCTCATGCCTCACATTCAGTTTCTCAGTGATCTGTATCCTGGAGTGTCATTTTGTCTATGTGCTTACTCTGAGCCAACCCTCTAGAAAGTTTTAAAGTATTTACCAGACACCTATCTATTAGGTACAAGGCACTATGCCTGTCATTCTGCAAGGTGGAATGATTAGGATTATGAAGATGAATCAGACATGTTGAAAAGGACCACAGCCTATGGCAGGAAGGCATGCCCACAATAAAGACAGTAGAAATGAACTAGAGAAAAAGAACCACAGGGGGAGGGAAACGTTTTCTGGGGAAGAAGTGGCAGACAATCGATAAAGGTAGAAAAAAATGTGGAAGTGTTACCTCTGTGCTCAACAACCACAGAATGGCTGAATAAATCTTAGCCCAACCAGAGCACTTAATGTTGTTAACATCATTAATAAGAATGAGGGGCAATGCATTGAAGGTGGTTAAATGTCAAAGATACCTAGGGGCACCTGTGTGGCTCCGTCAGTTAAGTGTCTAACTCTTGGTTTCGGCTCAGGTCATGTCTCACGGGTTTATGGGATCGAGCCCCACATGGGGCTCTGCGCTGACAGTGTGGAACCTGTTTGGGATTCTCTCCCTCCCTCTCGGTCTCTCCCCTGCTCATACTCTCTCTCTCAAAATAAACAAATAAACATAAAAAAAGATATTTAAAGGTGGGGAAAAAAGCTAGTGACTGAACGATGTATATATACAACCTTATTTGCCTTAAAAAATGTCTCTCTTACACACACACATGAATACATAGAAAGGTCTTAGTGGCTACACACAAAAATGTGTTGCTGGCTTCCTCTGGGAAGCGTGAGGAGGGCCTGCGATGTCACTTTATATTCTATATGCTCCAGTATTAATTGAATTTTTACGAGCATCTCTTATTTAGAATATAAAACAGAAAACCCTAAACTAAGAAAAAAATAAGAAAGAGTAGGCATAAAGAAACTGAGGTCTTAGGTCATGTTGCGAATAGGTGACTTACCAGCGATCACGATACAGCACTTATCTCTCACATAAGAAAACTTCAACATCAAAGAAGAATGTAGAAACATGAACACCTCCATTTAACCTAAATATTTCTACCGAATCGTCAGAAAGGCACTCCCTGCCCCTCCCCCCACAACCTGCCCCAGCCTCCCACCGAGTATCTGAGGACGGTCCCACTGCCTGTATCGCGCTTGGGGCTAAGATTTGTGTCCATTAAGGGACCTGTGTTGTGCTCTCCCTGCCACTGTGGCCACCACCCCACCCCAGTACTGAGGCGAGAACACACACCTCAACCCGTGTGGGTGCAAGATGTGTCTCTTCAAAGGACAGGCGTCCCAGAAAGTTCTGTCCTTTGAGGCATCACGTATCTTACATACAAAGCACTTCCCCCGCTTGCTTCCTAGTCTGCGCAACACCGTGCACCTCACCTCCAGGGCCGTTACTCCCCTGCAATTTTCTCTGTAATGACTCACAGAGATTGGGGGAGGGGGTCACCCAAGGCTTCAACTCCCAGCAAAGAAGACTGTGTACCAACATACCTCTCTCACTTCCACGAGACCAGAGAGAGTCAGCGCCGAGCACAGCTTAGAGGTCGTTCTCACTCTGCTATTGTTCACTGCCGAGAGGAAAACCCCAATTAGCAGCTTTAGGGGACAGAGCAGGGAAAATAATAAAGGCTCATCCGGGGTGGGTCGGCAGGCGATGGCGATACGACAGCAGCGGTGTTGGTATTCTGACAGATGCTTGTGGTTATTCCAAGTGCTCCTGCCTATGCTCTTAAGTGTCATATAATACTTCCATTGTTACGGTTTCTTCTCACTTGGCTTCCGGGAAATACCTTCCAGGGGTTGGTGGCTGAGTGAGAAAGAGGCTGAGGGACTGTAAGACACTCAGGTGTTCTCTCTGCACCCTTCTGACAGAGAGACACCGGGCAATACCGCCTGAGATCTACATTCCCAGCCGAGACCTCTGGCTATCTGCATCCACGCCACAGCTGTCCACATCCACATAGACACCTCTACACAGTTCAAAACACGTTCATTCTCTTACTCTGTTTATAAATTAAGGAATCACATATTGATGGGAAGTGTTAAAAATTCAGAATTGAATGGCTTTTTCAGTTCGCTACTGAGAAGGGAGGCTTTTATTTCCTGGATTCCAATATTAGTTTCACATGAGTCAATAAGACCACTCATCACTCCCAGACTTCTAGTCGTTATTTCCTAACGTTTTATTCTGAAATAACTGGAGGTGTACGGGAAGTTGTTGTTTCATTTTTTTTTTTAAGGACCCTTCACCTCATTTACCCCCATGGTAATACCTGATGAGATTGGGCGCGTTCAGGGTGGTATGGCCGTAGACCCCTATGGTAACATCTCACAACTATAGCACACCGGTAAAGACCAGGAAATTGTCACCAAGAGTTCACGGTGCTACCCAGATGTCACGAGTGTTATGTGTGCTTGTTGGCGTGTGCGAAGCTCTGCACACACAACCTTACAGGCTTGCGGCTTCCTGTGAGCACTACCACAGTCCAGGTACAGGATGTTCCGTCACAAGGAGCCCTCCGACGACCCCTTTACCTCCTCCCACTCCTGACCCGTGGCAGTCCACAATCCGCGACTCATCCAAGTTGTTGCACCTATGAGGGGCGGATGCCTTTTTGGCGCTCCAGAGTTTTCCATGGTGTGGATGTACCACAGTTTAACCACTCAACCTGCTGAAGGACCCAGCCATTGTCAGATGGGCAGTTTCCTTCTATTTTACTACCGAATGGGTCAGTCAAAGGTCACAATTCCCTCCGACGCACCGCTTCATGTTTCTACAACGCACTGCTTCATGTTTCTACAATCATTTGCCACCAAGGAGAAGGATCGCCAAACGACACCTCCTGCTCCGAGAGGTGCAGTACACATTCCTACAGGCTGAATGCTGTGAAATCCTAGTCTTTCAAATGAAGATCTCCTTACCTACAGCTGTCTCTACTGGCTCTTTCAGAAAGAGACATCCACCAGGCCGAAGGATCCGGGCCATCTCGGCCAAAATCTCAGCACTGTGCAGAGTGGCGCTACCAGGAATCACACCCGACAAAATAACATCAAAGCTGGATTCCTTGTGGGCAGCTGCAAAGAAGGAAGGCTCCAGTCAGCCACCAGCTGGGCCCCAGGGGCAATCGCCAGCCCCTCCGAAGACCCTCTCAAAGGCTGCAGGCCTGGCCCTGGAAGAATGAACCCCGACCCTCCAAACAAATGTTCTGATACCACCATCCCTAGCAAGAGGGGAGATGAGGCTGCTGCCCTCCCTCCGTCTCACTAATTTCGTGTCCTTTTATATGTTCAGGGAAAGGAGTGAAAAAGAAAGGTGGCTGAGGAGAAATCTTTTTAAAAAATGTGGAATATCTAATAAGAAACAACGGACTTCTACAAACCATCAACTACACTCTTACGTCCGCTGTATCTCAACTGAAAACCAGCAGGTGACCACCTACTACTACTGTGTGCTGCCCGAAACAGCTCAGAGATCAAGGCACCACATCAACACAGCATCCTCCCGAACCCCGTGGCCCCGTAACGATGTGTGTGGGCACTCACACTGCAACAGCTGGCTCACGTTCTCCACACATACTCGGCCTTCGTCACCAGTTAACGTCCGAAGCTGATCCACCAGATCTTTCAGAGCCTCCGCCAGGGATGACTTATCCCAGATCACTGCCACACACTGGCCAGCCGAGACCCCATAATCTGCCATTCCTGCGGTTGCTGATGGACCTAAAGACTTTGGGACAAAGGAGTCAAGACTGAGTAGAAACAAAAGCATGATTTAATCCACGAAGAACCATCAAATGTGATTAGAGTCTCAACCTAATTCGGACCTCTCGCCAGGGAATGAACCACATTGGAACATGTAGATGCTAGAGACTGAACAAATGAACCCATTATCTCAAGGGTCCCTAACCCCAACATTCCCAAACAAGGCAGGTTGCTTCCCTGCTGTGAGTCCTGACTTTGCTGTCAAGTAAGGAAGCTGAAGGCAGAAAGATGATTTCTGTTTTGATTTGAGACAACTTGGCTTGAGCAGAATATAAAACACACAGGACCTTAATTAGGCAAAACTATGACTCAGTAAAGAAGGCAAATAAATGGGCAGATATAACCGACCCACAAGCCTAATGTTTTTTTTAGAAAAGAAACAACATATTTAAATTTAGCAAATTGAATGATATTTTCCCTTTCATCAAAATATGAAAGTTCAATTCCATTAAATCTGCAATGATCAATAGTGCCTCTTATGTCTTCAACATTTAATGTTAGTTCAAAACACTTAAAATACATTATCTCAACTGAATCTCAGCACAACCTTAAACTAGACATTCTTCCCATTTTACAGCTATGAAATGGAAGCCATGGACTTTGCCATGTCACACAACTAATAAATGTTGTGGGATAAAGGAAGACCTAGAATTTGAATCCAAATCCCTATGGTTGTAAAGCCCATGTTTTTAACCTATGGAAATCCCTTCCCCCCACCACCTTGAGTCAACCTTCTCTTCCATTGGATACTGAGATGAGTCTAGAATGTGCTCACAATGAAATCAGGTCAGGCGATAGCATTCTACTTGGCTTCTCCTTTCTTTCTTAAACATTAATGCCACCAAGGTTCCAACTTAAAATAGCTTTAATAAATGGCATAAAGGCAGAAGCCGTGGTAGACAGGTCAAACATGGATTGGCATCATGCTGAACACTTCCATCTTCTGCAGAAATGGCTAACTCAGTCACAGTCATGCCACCACAGACACTCGGACTGAATTTAAGGCATGTCCACCACCTTCTTCCTTCTTCAAAAATATTCACTTCAAATGGCGCTCCTCCCCCTACAAATCATGGCCAAATCTGCCAGTCATCCTTTTTTTTTTTTTAAATATTTTTTTTATTTATTTCTAGGAGAGAGAACGTGAGCAGGGGAGGGTCAGAGAGAGAGGGAGTCACAGACTCTGAAATAGGCTCCAGGCTCTGAGCTGGCAGTCAGCACAGAGCCCGAAGCGGGGCTCGAACCCACGAACCGTGAGATCATGACCTAAGTGAAAGTCGGACGCTTAACCGACTAAGCCACCCAGGCGCCCCCAAACCTGCCAGTCATCCTTAAATATGATACTGCTTTCGTTTTGTCACTCATTTCCTAAAGAAGTGTATTTTCTAGGTGGAAACAAAACATTCTTCTGGAATCAGCTCCTCCATAATCTGGCTCCACCTGGGTCTCCCACTTCTCTGAAGTGAATCCCTCCTTATTCTATGAAAAACCTCTATCTTTTTGTTTTAATCATACCTTTTATCCAACTGCTTCCATGTGGAATGCCTACTTTTTATGATCCTGCCCTGACTGCAAGCCCCAGTAAAAAGGATGCTAAGTGTTATCAGACAAGCAGGATTCCTTGGTCACTGAATTGTTTTTAAGTCCTTAAAAAGTACATAACAAAGAAGTGGAACTTTTGGGGCTCCTGGGTGGCTCAGTCAGTTAAGTGTCTGACATCAGCTCAGGTCATAATCTCACAGTTCGAGGTTTTGAGCCCTGCATCAGGTTTTGGGCTGACAGCTCAGAGCGTGGGGCCTATTTTGGATTCTATGTCTCTCTCTCTCTCCACCCCTCCCCCGCTCATGCTCTATCTCTCTCAGTCTCAAAAATAAACTAACTAAAAAAAAAAGAACTGAAACTTTTAAGATTTTAACAGCCACATGTTGAGGAAGAACTCCCGCAAATATATCTTTTTAAGTTTATTTACTTATTTTGAGAGAGAGTGCGTGCATGCAAGTGGGGGAGGGGCAGAGAGAGAGAGAGAGAGAGAGGATCCAAGATCAGTCTCCCTTTCAAGAACTAGCCAGGGAAAACAGGAATACAGATTGCTGGGTGTTAGATTATAAGAAATAAAGGACTTGTTTCTAGAATGATATTGGCACCGGTTCTCTGCTGGGACAATAGAAAGCGACAAGCTCCCCGCCCACCAGCAACAGCTACAAACCTTGCACTGTACTCAGGGAAAGACCATCAAGAAAGAAAGAAGGTGTTGGGGCGCCTGGGTGGCTTAGTCGGTTAAGCGTCCGACTTTCACTTAGGTCATGATCTCGTGGTTCGTGGGTTTGAGCCCCGCGTCGGGCTCTGTGCTGACTGCCAGCTCAGAGCCTGGAGCCTGTTTCGGTCTGTGACTCCTTCTCTCTCTGACTCTCCCCTGCTCATGCTGTCTCTCTGTCTCTCTCTCCTAGAAATAAATAAAAATATTTAAAAAAAAAAAAAAAAAAGAAAGAAAGAAGGTGCAAAAGTCTGTTAGAGCAAAACAAAAAGCCTGGTGTCCAGACCTTTTCAGCAACCTTAAACGGAGGCGGTGTTCACGGAGCACAGGATTTGAATACAGTTGAACTCGGGTTCCATCTACCGCGGGATGGTCTGCTTATCACCTACATGACCGTCGGTGAGTTATTAGCCTCTCTCTTTTCCCATCAATAAAGAATAATAATCTCCTAGTTTGCAAGGCTGCTGTATGAAGTAAATGAGAAGACAAAAATATGCAAAGCACTTGGCAGTGCCTGGCACACAGAGCTCAACAAAATAATCTAAGAGAACTCTTAATTTTTGGTGGCCAGTTTATTTGCCTTTACTTCAAAGAGTCCCTATAAAGCCTCTTCTTTCTCCTCAGCCGTGCCCGCTGAGGAGCCCCCAGGGAGAGATGAGAAGCTTCTTTCTCACTGTTAGAATTACACAGGAGAAGAGCTGCTCTTTATGACATTTTAGACACTCCGCCAGTGGACTGTGTCAGCACATTAGAAGAAGGCAAATCGCTTTGCGTTCCATATCCCCCCCAAACTAATCTTCTCCAGCAAGAGGGAGCTCATAAAATACATTTACTAAACATTAACCCTCAAAACGCAGATATAGCCACCACTCTCGGTCAGCATTTTCCAAATAAAATGGGACATGACGTTCTTTTAAGTATCTCAAGGCCGAAGAGTGATACCTTTCATCATCGGAGTTCTGTGTTGCCGTCAACCTGCCTTTTTAAACCAACTATAAGGAAAAAATGTCTGGCACCTAAGTCAACATACTTAGAAGTGTGACTCAATGTCGTATCTAAAAGGAGGTGGAGTTGAAGAAGCCAAGGTCATGTACGTGGCCTTGCTTGTTAAGCACTGCTCCAGCACTTCCTGCTGCACGTAAGTGCCCGGGGCTCTTCTAAAATGCTGCCAGGCGGGGAAAGCATATGTCTGAAAATAACTTCTGGGGATGCACTTGTTTATTTCTAAGGTACCCAACAAACATCAAATCATGAGGCATTTGGCTCCTCTGGAGGATGAAGGGAGCCGAAAGAAAAAAAAAAAAAAGATTGGGGCACCTGGTGGTTCAGTCAGTTGAGCGTCTGGCTTCAGGACAGGTCATGATCTCACGGTTCATGAGTTCAAGCCCCTCATTGGGCTCACTGCTGTCGGCACAGAGCCTGCTTCAGATCCTCTGTGCCTCCCTGCCCCTCCCCCCACTCTCTCCCTCTCCCTTTCTCTCTCTCAAAAACAAAAACATTTTTTAAAAAGAGAAAGAAAATAAGAGAGAAATTTGGATACCAGTTCTTACCAAGGATCAAATCCTTTTAAGTCAGGTGCATAAAAAATTCTGAGAATACCGAAAGTCCTCAGAAAGGAAACACGTAAGTATAATGAGTGTATGTGTGTGTGTGTGTGTGTGTGTGCGCACACACAGAAAAAGAGATGATAATCGGCAAGAAAACAAGAAACTCAAAGGAAAAGAAATGCAAGACTGTCCCCAGGCAATTAGGTGTGTGTCAAGAATTAAGAATTTCAGGAAGGATACCCCAGAGCTAGAATTTCCACAGCACAGGCTCATTTGAAGATGGGTGGACAGAACTCAGAAAACAAAATCTCATGGACAGATCAGTAGTGTTTTAATGAAATCCAGTGCTGTGGATCCTTAATTTTAACAGCAGGGGAGTCATTCTTTCTGGCTTAGACACCTAGGCAGAGAGGGCAAGATGTTTTGAAAAAACTAGTTGATAAACGTCATGCAAAACAGATACAAAGACCAGGGTCAAACTGCAACACAAAATTTACAGAATGACATGCTTTGCTCCTGTCATCAGTTATCCCGAAACCATGTACTTTTCCCCTGTTAATATGAAGCCTTCCCTGATGACAGATACCACAGCGAGGCACTCTACGTATACACTTCAGTTTAGTGTCTGGTCCATAACCTCCCTGAGTCATTCAGAGATCGGCACTTAATGTCGGAAAGGACATCACCAGCGGTTCCTTAACTTGCAAATTCTACAAGTCACCTGGGGGCTTTGTTAAAATAGGATTCGGGGGGGGGGGGGCGCCTGGGGTGGCTCAGTTGGTTAAGTGCCAACTTCAGCTCAGGTCATGATCTCACCGTTCATGAGTTTGAGCTCTGCATGGGGCTAGCTCAGAGCCTGGGGCCTGCTTTGGATTCTGTGTCTCCTTTTCTCTCTGACCCTCCCCCACTCACACTCTGTCTCAAAAATAAACATTAAAAAAAATTTTTTTTTAAAGATTCCTGGCCTGCACCCGGATGTACTGAACAGGGTGAATCGACGCACCAGGAGAAAGACCTGGGCCTCCGATTTATTAATAAGCATCCTGGATAGTTCTTTGGATCTGGCAAGTTTGCGAAATATTCAATTATACTGTTAAAAAGAAGACAACAGGCCCCAAATGGAGTCTGCTGTGCAAAGCACACATCGTCACCTAACCGAAACTTAAGGGCTGTTTCAACGTTCTCCAGGAATGTAATCTTAAGGGGTCAGTCTGGAATTTTCCAGTCTGCATCAGTAATCTGCCTAACAGACCCCTTCTGTCCCCTTGCCTGAAATAATCCTCACCCCGCCCCCATTATAACTTCCCTGTCTCACCCCCTCTCTGACTTTAAAACACCTTTCCTTTACTTGGGATGGGATGCTGCCCAATTCATGAACTGTATAAAAAAGATTAGATCTTTAAAAGTTACTCGGTTACATTTTTGTTTATTTAACACCAACTTTGGAGGTTCTGGTAAGTCATCTGGCTCAAAATTACAATCTAGGAGTTAGACACACCCCCTCCCCCCCAAAGACGGAGGCCTCAAGCGCCCCCAGTGTTTGAGACGAGGGCCAAGGTCACAACGGCGGGCTATTTAACAGAAGCGGGTCTCAGACCCAGGTCTCCGGGACGCAGGCTCAAGGCTCCTCCTCCTCACCGCGCTGACCCCGGAGCCTCAGATCCGGGCCGGCAGCGCAAGACACAAGGCAGCCCAGGAAGGTCAACCAGCGCCATGACCCCGAGACAGGCAGGGGCGGCCTGCCCCCACCCCCCACCCCACGGGCTCCCTCGGGCAAAAGCCTGCCGTGCTCCCCAGGGAGGGGATCATGGTTCCGTGTCCACCGAGGGACGGCGCTGGGAATAGGAAACAAGAGGCCCCAGGGGCGAGGGTGGGCCGGGAGGGGACGGCTGGGGAGATCGGGTCCGGGGCCCGCACTCGGGGCGCTCACCTGCCTCTCGGGGCTCGCTCCCGGCTTCTCGGCGCCAGCCGGCTTCGCACCTCGCGCCTCTCGCGATAAGAGGAGTCTGCGGGAGGGCGGGCAGGTCGGAAGAGGCCGCGGCGGGCTCCCGGGGCTGTCCGCCGCGTCACTCTCGGAGGCGTGCCCGCTTCCAAGATGGCGGCGGCGGCGGCGGCGGCAGCGGTGTCAGGCGCGCTCGGCCGGGCGGGCTGGAGGCTCCTGCAGCTACGGTGCCTGCCCGGTGAGGGGGCGGCCGAGCCGGGGAGCGGGGAGAAGCAGGGAGGGGGCACGTAGCCAATCTGGGCTGGGTGCGGGGCGGAAGAGGCCGTCGTGGCGGCCCACGAGCAAGGTGAGGTGAAGGGCATCGGCTCGGAGCCGCCGGCGTCCGTGGCTCGAAAGGGTCGCCTGGCTGGTCTCTGCCCTCATTCTTGAGCCGTGAAGGGCAGGAGTGGCGGGGCAGGGCCTGTCACTCCCGTTTAACGAAATTCACAGAGCCCCGGAGAGGGCTGTGGGTGCCCAGGGTCTGACAGCCAGGCAGTTGCAGCCTGGCAGACCCAGACCCAGTCTCTTAGCAAGTTCACCGCCAAGTCCCTGGGAAGGGCCACTTCAGGGTCGGAGTCAGAAACAGCCGCAGGGAGCTCCTAGTCCGTTGTTTCCGAAGTGAGTCATTTCGTCACTTCATTAAGTCTGTGGTATTATATTTCCCACAATATAGTATTTTTGTTTATACATCTGCTTTCTTAAAACGAGACGTTTACTGAAGAGGTAACTCTATAGTGCTACTGCGAAAGGAAAACCAGCGTCACCTTCCATAAATAGAACATACATTGATGTGTTAACATATACATATAACTAAAAAAAAATAATATTCTCCTGTATTTCATCAAATCTTGTGCATCGCGGTGGTTTCCATAGCGCACCTGGGAAAACTCCCATACTTTTCAAAGGTTTAGGAGCGTTCCATTTTTTTTTTGTACAAATACTAAAAAAACCTGATATTTTTACACCTGTTCTGTGTTGTGTTTTGGTTTTGTCTTTTTTTTTTTTTTTTTAGGAAGAGAGGGCGATGGTGAGCTGGGGAGGGGGCAGAGGGAGAGAATCTTAAGCAGGTTCCAAGCTTACTGTGGACAGAGCCCAATATTAGGGCTCTGTCTCATGACTCTGGGATCATGACTTGGAGCCTCAACCGACTGAGCCACCCAGGCGCCCCCATAGATTTCTTTTTAAAACACAAGTGTCCTTTTGTTGTTTGGGGTTTTTTTAAATTTTTTTGATGTTTTATTTCTAGGAGAGAGAGAGAGAGAGACAGCGTGAGCAGGGGAAGGTCAGAGAGAGAGGGAGTCACAGACTGAAACAGGCTCCAGGCTCTGAGCTGGCAGTTAGCACAGAGCCTGACGCGGGGCTCAAACCCACGAACCGTGAGATCATGACCTAAGCGAAAGTCGGACGCTTAACCAACTAAGCCACCCAGGCGCCCCTGTTGTTTTTATATAAAACTCCGATCCAAATATGTTTAGTTGAAGGAATGCCTGTGACCCAGTAAATCCACTCCTAGGTGGAGAAATGAAAGCAGATGTCCACCACAAGGTTTGTACAAGTATATATATAGCAACTCTATTCATGATAGACAAGGCTGAAACAACCCAGGTGTTCATCAACAGAATGGTGTTTCTTAATGGAATACTACACAGCAATAAAAAGTAGCAATTGATTTCCACAAAAATACTAATCAGTTTAAAATATATATTATGCAAAAGAAGTTTTGCACAAAAACGATGTACTGTATGATTCTATATAGATGACATTCTAGGACAGGTTAAACTAGGGAGGAAATTTCAGAACAGTGTAGGTGGGAAATGACCGGGAGGGAACATAAGGGAATTTTCTGGGGTGATGAAGATACTCTTCAGGTAGGGGTTCAGGTTGTACTAATGTACACTTTTGTCAGAACTCAGAACTGGCACATTTAATATTTGTGTATTTCATCGTATATAGCAATGACCTCAATAAAAGACCAGTGAATAAATATTGAACTCTGGGGAATGATATGCACACCAGAATGTGTGGAGCTGAAGAATACTGAGGTCTACAGCAAACGCTTCGAACATAAGGTGGATTGATGACTGAAGAGTGTAATACATAGGTAGAACCTAGGTGGGTGGGTACACAGGTGTTCATAACATGGTTCTGTATGTTATTTCGTACAAAAAATGTGTATGAAATTTTTTGTAATAAAACGTTTGGAAAGAAAAAAATACTATGAACCTGGACTTTCCAAAGCCCTTCCTTATAGTAATTGAGGTGTTGCAGGTATTGCCGATAAGAAAACATTGGCATGAGAAAACCCCACACCTGTGGGGCACCTGTGTGGCTCAGTCGGTTGACCATTGACCATCCCATCTGACTCTTGGCTTCTGCTCAGGTCATGATCTCACGATCGTGGTATTGAGCCGCATGTTGGGCTCTGCACTGAGCATGGAGCCTGCTTGAGATTCTGTCTCCTTCTGCCGTGCTCCCCCACTTACTGTCTCTAAATAAATAAATAAAAGATTAGTGACCTGTGTGAAGATACCATATAGATACTATAGGAATCAGGGGCACCTGGGTGGCTCAGTCAGTTAAGCGTCCGACTTCCGTTCAGGTCATGATCTCACGGTTGGTGGGTGTGAGCCCCACATCGGGCTCTGTGTTGATGGCTCAGAGCTTGGAGCCCATTTCGGATTCAGTGTCTTCCTCTTTCTCTCTCTGCCCCTCCCCGTTCGCACTCTGTATCTCTCTCTCTCTCAAAAATAAATAAACATAAAAAAATTTTTTATAAATAAGTAAATACTATAGGAATCAGTATTCAGACCTCATTTCTAGTCCAGTGCTCTTGCTATAATATAAATATATAGCAATTTCAGGTCATTTTTATTTTTTGATTGGGTTTCACAACACTCCCATCGAGCAAACAGATTATTACTCTTAATTTGCATGTTTTAAAATCATGCCCATTGGGGTGAAGCCCATTACCACACAGGTAACAAATGAGAGCAAAAGGCCACAAGCCGGGTCTTCGGTCACCTGGCTCGTGCTTCTGCCACCACGTCATGTCTCCAGGTTGCCAATTTACCCAAGACCTTTGGGACTCCATACTTAGATAAGTGGTTCTGGAGTAGACGCAGCCCTCCTTTTTCTCTCCCCCCATCGCTCACGCCATTCTGGGTATCAAAGAGTCTTCTCTGGTGAGCGAGCGTTCCTGCCTGACCAGCCCAGTTCTCCTTTCAGCGTCCCGTTGCCAATCAGCCGTGGTGTCCCGCGCCTTCCGTGCTTCGGCTGTGCAGCTCAAGTCTTCAGAGGAGCCGAAGCACCCACCTCCCCCGCCTTTTTCTCAGCAGCATCCTGACACACACGGGGCAGAAGAGCCCAGTTCAGAATCTTCTCGCTCACCTCCCAGGTATGTATCAGGACCCCAGTCCATCGTTTCTGGCCATTTTGAATGCTTGTCCTGCCTCTCCTTCCTCTCTCCTCTTTATCCTCCTCCTCACCTTCCATCATTTTCTAGGATATCTTTGAAAGGAACCTATTGCTTTTTTTTTTTTTTTCAATAGTGCCTGTACACTCTAAACTATCTAATCAATATAAAGTAGTTCATAAAAGTAAAGCAAATTTACCAGAAATCACATACCCTGAAATAACTCTTTTAAGGTTTTTGTGAATGTCCTTTTAGATGTTTTTTAAGTATATTCCATATATAAATCTATATACATTAAGCAGTGAATTACACTGTACAGTATACGCCATTCCAGAACCTGTTTTTTCACTCAACAATACATTTTTAATGTTTTCTCAGTCTGTATGATTTTCATGGTTGCATAATATTCCAGCAAATGGCGGTATTAAAATTTATTTAACCTATCTTGGGGCGTCTGGATGGCTCAGTTGGTTAAGCATCCGACTTAAGCTCAGGTCATGATCTCACCATTCGTGGATTTGAGCCCCATATCAGGCTGTGTGCTGACAGCTCAGAGCCTGGAGCCTGCTTCAGATTCTATGTCTCCCTCTCTCTCTCTGCCTATCCCCGATTCGTGCTCTCGCTCTCTTAAATAAACATTAAAAATTTTTTTTTAATTTATTTACTTATCTTTTATTGATGAATATTTAGATTTCCTTCACTGGTATAAAAAACTAATGTGATCAAGTGTGTGATTCTCTCAGCAGGGGGAACACTGAACCAAAGCATGTGCACATCTAAAATTTTGTTACATATGTGGGACCAAATTGGCCTCTAGAAAGGTGATAATAGTTTACATTTCCATTAGATATTTTTTCTTCTTAATTCTGCCACTGAGAAGTGTGGCTAGCTCTGAAATTAGGGTGTTCCCATCATTTTTCTGGTCTCCTGATTAAAGTCCTTCTCACTTCAATTCAGCAAATATGTTTTGAGGATCTCATTTGTGTCAGGCCCTGTGAATACTCCCAACCATTGTCCCTGGCCTCATAGAGGTATCATTTGGCACAAATACAGCTGTAAACAGAGGAATCCAGGGTGCTATGGGAGCATTTGCCTTCCTATGACATGACCTCCTCTCTCACTGGATTCCTTTTCTCAGTGACTGTGTGAGAGGAGAATGGTGACAGAATTTTTGTTCTGTTGGCATTGAATCATCAGTACCGGTGCAAAAGTAAGTGTCTTCCCAGTGTGTGCTTGGAGGAGGCCCAGAGCTTCCGGTTTCCGGTCAGGTCTGTTTTGCGTGTTAGGCAGCAGGCCGTGAGATGAGGTGTGTTGGGCTCCATGCCCACGTCTCTGTTGGGTTTGGGTCTCAGGTACACAGATCAGGGCGGTGAGGAGGAGGAGGACCATGAGAGTGAGGAGCAGCTCCAGCACCGCATCCTGACGGCGGCCCTGAAGTTCGTGCCTGCCCACGGGTGGACGGCAGAGGCCATTGCAGAAGGAGCCCAGGTGTGTATAGGAGAGGGTGGGGCGGCCGGGCCGGGATTGCCCGGGAGGGAGTCACCCCAGCCAGAGCAGAGGGCCTCGTGCTTTCTTCTGGCCCAGCTTAGAGCCCCTCACTGCTACAGGATTGAGGGAGGGTGTGTTTTCCCAATAGGGTGAAAATAGCTTTATTTTTTAATCTAGAAAGATTATACCATGGAGTTGGTTCTTGCGAGCGAGGTTCTAAAGGCAGCCCTTTAGGCGAGAATCGCCTATGATCACAACTACCACATTTCATTGACTCTAAGACAGCGGTGGTTTTTAGAAGCGCTGTTATTTTATGCATCACTGAAAAAGAAAAAATGCTACCTATTAAACTGGGACACGTTGTCAATTGCATGATTCACACTGATTGTTTAAAATGAAAAAGCAGGGGGGCACCTGGCTGACTCGGTCGGTCGAACGTGTGACTCTTGATCTTGGGGTTGTGAGTTCCAGCCCCACGTTGGATATAGAAATTACTTACAAATAAAAATCTTAATGAAATGAAAAAATAGGTGCATCTTAAACTTGATGAAATCTGGTGTTTGAAAACTCTCAAGAGGGCACCATCTAAGAGACCAGCACGCCTTGTTTTTCCCAGTAAGTCAGACAGTGTTTCCTCCTGTGTTGGCACGATGCCTGCTTTAGATTAAGCCATTGGCTCACGTTGAGGCTGTGGTGTACAGATGCAGGCATAGCAGATACTGGCCTGGAAGAGCACAGTGAGAACAGAAAGCAAAGGACTTCCAGATTCATGTGTCCCATCCCAAGCTTGCAGGGAAATGCGATGGAAGGGTGAGCGTGTTTGAACACTGGCGAGAGCGCAGAAATGGGTGAAGTACAGGTACGGGAGAAAGTGGCAAAATCCGAAGTCCAGATAGAGTGCCTTCAAGGCAAGAATTAGGAGATGGGGAAAGTGAGTACAGGGACTGGCCTTAGACGTATTAGGGTGAGGTTGGAGAAGACACCTACAGGTTTAGAGTCTAGACTATTTAGGGAGTTCCCGGGGGACAGCCTCTGTTCCCTGTGAAGTAGGTGCGATTGTCTCAAGAATCTGAAGTTAAGAAAGGGTAGGAGGAGACAGAGGTTTGAGGGCGGCAGAGAATGTTAGAAGGAATTACTGCAGGAAGTGGTGGAACAAGTAGAGGGCAGAAATGTAAGAGGATTGTTTGGAAAAAAAAAATTTTTTTTTAAAGGGAGGGAATCATTATATATCAAAGCTATGTATATTCACAGTCAGAACATTTTTTTTAAATATCTATTAATTTTTGAGAAAGAGAGAGACAGAACACAAGCAGGGAAGGGGAAGACAGAGACACAGAATCCAAAACACCCTTCAGGCTCTGGGCTCTCAGCACAGAGCCAGATGCAGGGCTTGAACCCACAAACCATATCATGACCTGAGCTGAAGTCAGGCACTTAATCGACTGAGCCACCAGGCGCCCGTGTTTGGAAAAATCTTACCCTGAATCTACAGGTAACTGGTCTTTTTCACTGTGTACTGTGTATATCTTTATTCATAGTGGCTGCATAATACCTATTGTATTTATGACCTCACTTGTCAGTTTGTGACCTCAATTGATAAACATTTGAGTTGTTTTCAGTTTTTTAGTACTCTAAACCTATTTGTACATTTAAGCGCATTTCAAGAAGTGGAGTGGCTGTTTTGGGGTGTGTCAGTCCAGATGGAAACTACACAGGTTATTCAAATAGAGAGAACTTACTACAGTGAAGGGGAGCTGGGTGTGCAGTTGGTAACCAGGTAACTGGCAGGATAAAAAGAAGCCCCTCGGGTAGTATGGAGGTTGCCACAGGGTGCCGCTCCAGTCCCCAGGGCTAAGGAGACAAAGGGGAAAACTGGAATTGTTAAAATGGGAAGCTTGAAGGAGAGTCCCTGGGGAGGTGAGGGGGAGAGGCTACTTGGCCAGCTATGCTGTCTCTAAGTTTAGAGGATCCCCTGGGGCTGGCACCCAACCTCTGGGGGCTGGGGAGGGGGGATGGTGGTGGCTCAGCGGGACCAGGTCTTCAGGCCCTGGGGAGGGTGCAGACCAGCTCAGCTGTGGCTGGGGAGCTGCCAGCAGGCAGGACGCCCACAGGAAGGAGAGTGAGGCTTCTTCCTCCTCTAGCCTCAGGGTCTCCCTCCAGTGACGTGGCAGAGCCTAGCATGGAGCCAGAAGTGTGGCTCCGGAGCTGCGGCCCCTGCATTACAAAGCTAAGCCTAAGACAGTAACTCACCACCTGCTCCAGAGAGAGAGAGAGAAATATGTATTTTTCCCCCAAATACTTATTTAAGTAATCTCTACACCCAATGTGGGGCTTGAACTCATGACCCCAAGATCTAAAGTCACATGCTGTACTAACTGAGCCAGCAAGGAGCCCTTAGTGTGTATATTTTTGAGGGTCTTGTTACATACATAGTAGAGGCAGGATAGCCTAGTGGTGGAGAGCTCTGAGCCCCAGTTTCCTCATCTGTAAAATGTGAGTGAGGATAACACCCAGCTGCTGGAGTTGCTACGCTGCTGAGGCCACGTTGAGATCGTGTGTGTGTCCTGTGCTTTGTGGGGCCTGACACGGTACGCAGCCATCGCCATTAGCAGTGATGTGGTGGCAAGTCAGGGGTAAATACTGCCAAATTGGCCTCTGTAAAGGCTCCGTACTTCCGCCCAAAGAGGCACTTTCTCCACTCCCCACGGGAGGGATTTAGAGTTAATACATTTTCTGTTCCTTCCCTGCCCTCTCTCCCTGGTGCCATCATGGTTCCGCCCCCAGTAGGTGCTCGATGATTGCCATGTATCCGAAAGCGCTAAGCACCACCGTGGCGATGTTAACGCATTAACAACTCATTCAGAAAAATGTGTTGTTTTGAGGTGCATGGGTGGTTCAGTCAGTTGAGTGTCCGACTTCAGCTTGGGTCACAACCTCATGTTTGTGACTCTTTGCTGTCAGTGCAGAGCCTGCTTCAGATCCTCTGTCCCCCTCTCTCTCCTCTGTCCCCTCCCCTGCTCACTGGCGTGCACTCTCCCTCTCTCTCTGTCTCTGTCTCTCTCAAAAATGAATAAACATTTGGGGCACCTGGGTGGCTCAGTCGGTTAAGCATCTGACTTCGGCTCAGGTCATCATCTCATGGTTCATGAGTTTGAGCCCCACGTAGGGCTCTATGCTGACAGCTCAGAGCCTAGGCTCCCATTACTGGGAAAAGACCCCCTAGAAAGTAGAGTCTGAACAGATCAGACTCTGAAAAGGGACCTAGGGGTTGACACTCTGCCCCTCCCCCACTCACGTTCTGTCTCTCTTTTTCTCTCAAAAAATAAACATTTAAAAAATATATATTTTTAAAAATTAATAAACATTTATTTTTTATTTTTTAAATATTTGTTTTTGAGAGAGAGAGAAACAGTGCGAGCAGGGGAGAGGCAGAGAAAGAGAGAGACACAGAATCTGAAGCAGGCTCTGTCAGCACAGAGCTTAAAATGGGGCTCCAACTCACAGACCACAAGATCATGACCTGAGTTAAAGTCGGACACTTAACCGACTGAGCCACCCAGGTGCCCCAAAAGTGAATAAACATTTATTTAAAAAAAGAAAAAAATGTTTTTTAGTTTTTGGGTTTTTCACTTATTTATTTTTTTTCTACAACAGAGAGTCCTAATTTCCAAGAGATTTGAGTTAAATGAATTGGTGAGGAAGAGCTGGGTACTCTTCCCAGCCCCTTTTTTTTTTATAGTAGGACTCTGGGTTACAAGTGTCAGAGCTCAATTCTAATTGGCTCGAGCAGGCAAGGATGTATTCGGCTCATTTAATAACAAAAGTCTGGAAGTAGCTCTGGCACAGCGTTCTTAGATCCTGCTGCTGGGACATCCTGCTGCTGGGACTCGTCTCTCCATCCTATCGCTTTGCTTTCCTCTCTGTGAGCTTCTGTCTCGGCAGGGGCTTCCCACGCAGGACTGAAAATGGTTCAGCAGCACCAGAGGAAAGAGGGCACTTTTCCGTGAGCACTAGCAACAGTCCGGAGGCGGCCTCTTAGGGCCTAGATTTGGTCATGTGCACATCCTTGAGGTGGTCACGGTGAGCTCCAGTTCTCCAAGTCTGATCTCATGCTTACAGTACACCAACGGGGGCTCAGTCCGTTAAGCCTCCAACTTTGGCTCAGTCAGTTTGGTTCGTGAATCCTGCTTTGGGTGAGCACTGACGGTGTGGAGCCTGCGTGGGATTCTCATTCTCTCTCCCTCTCCCTCTCTCCCTCTCCTTCCCTCCCTCTCCTTCCCTCCCTCTCTCTCTCTCTGCCCCTCATGAGATTCTCTCTTTTCTGCCTCTCACTCATTTGTGCCCTCTCTCTCGCTCAAAAAAAAAAAAAAACACCAAAGGTTTGGTGGAGTGTGGAGGGATTGCTGGTCAGCTTCACCCAAATCACGTGGACCAGGGGTGACGAGTAGGGCTATCCCATTAAACCCAAGGGGCTCTCACTAGTGTGGAGCAGACAACACATATGCACTACATCTGTTTACCACTTTTCTGTTTTCTTGGTCTCCTTGTATAGTCTCTGGGTCTGTCCACCGCCGCGGCCAGCATGTTTGGGAATGATGGCAGTGAGCTGATACTGCATTTTGTGACCCAGTGCAATGCTCGGCTCACTCACGTGCTGGAGGAGGAGCAGAAGCTGGTACAGCTGGGCCAGGCCGAGTAAGTCCTGTGGCATTTTTGCTCAGGGTGGCAGCTAAGGATCAGGGGGCTCAGGGCCCACCAACGGTCCCAGGAGGCCAATCCCCACAGAGCCAAGAGAGAAGAGCATTGAGCAGCCCTGCTGCTTTGAGGGGCCTGGACCACAGCTGCCTGTCTGTGACAGCTCTAGGTGGTCAGGCCAGCGTCAGGGGCTGGTGAGCCCCTCCTCCCTAGCGCTGAGTAAGCAGTGTAGCCCCGAGCCCCTGCCTGTGACCCAGAGACACACTGTTTTCTTTTCCCTCTTCCAGGAAGAGGAAGACAGACCAGTTCCTGAGGGACGCAGTGGAAACCAGACTGAGAATGCTGATCCCGTACATTGAGCACTGGCCCCGGGTACAGAGTCCATATCTAGGCTGCAGGGCACCAATGCATTCGTGTTCTTAGTTCTCAGCACCTTGCCCTCAGAGGACCCCGCACATTCTTCAGAAGCTAGCTCACTCATCTGCACAGACCTGGGGACTCTCCGTGCGCTTGGTAGAGCTAGGGAGAGCAGACTTGGGTGTGCCACAGGGAGTCACCGAGCCATCTGGGTCTCGGTGCCTAAAAATGTGAGTGGCTTGGGTACTGGGTCACATTGTGTTGGCTTCTGGTGGCCTGAGAGTGCTACCAGGGCTTCAGTGAGGAGGAATCCAGGGAGAAGATTAGAAAATGAGATTTTCTTAGCCATCGTCATTAACAGGCCTGTTGTGTGCTGGATCTCAGAGGACTGGGATGTCCTTTCCAGTTGTCAATGTGATGATTGAGAATTGGAGTATTCATTTGAAGGGCTTTTCATCCCCTTTCCTGAAGTTTCCTTTTTCCTGCTTTGAAGCATGTCTCCATGTGGGCCATTCTCTCAGTTAAGAAAATGGAGTCCGAGCACATCAGGAATGAGAGGCAGCAGGGATCCTCTAGTGTCCTCCGCCTGCTGCTGGGCGATCGCGCCCGTCGGTCAGTTGACAGACATTGGAACAGCGGCAGTGCGCCTAGTCCCGGGCTGCATGTGGAGGGAGTCCCGTCCCCTGCCTGTGCTCACCACACTGCGTGATCAGACCTCTGGGCTGACTCATTCCACCTTGCAGTCAAAGCGGTGGGAGTGTGTGTATCGGGCCCTGGCTGCCTTCTGACTCAGCACGTTTTCTTCTGAGCTACTTGGATAAGAAAAAACTTTCCAGCCGAGCCAGGGCCTCTGACCCTGATCCCGCAAGCCACAGCCAATGGATTTTTGAGTTGCTATGATGATAAGACCTTGTACTCTCAGGAGTTGATGTCTGCTAAGGAAGCGTCTCTGGGCTGTACCATTGCTTGTATTAGTTGAAGGAGTTTTGCTTTCAGATACCAGAAACCAACTTGAGTTAAGCATAACCCCAGGGAGGATTTACCATGAGGTTGCCATGGACATCCAGGGCAGGAATGCTTCCGGGCCCTGGGATTTGGACCTAGAAACCACCCCCAGACCCTCCTATCTCTGCTTCTACCTCCATGTTACAGAGTGGGGTGCCCTCCGCTATCCTTACTCTCAGTACCCTCAGACTAGTCTAGACCCTCTGGCTGCCTGTGTTCCCAGGTCCACTTGCTGGGGATGGAGAGCCTGAGTGGGCCAGCCGAGGGTAGGGCCTGACCCTGGCTTCTGTCAGCTGTTGCCAGGCTCGTCAGCTGCCAGGAGCTCACGCCAGCCGGGCGGAGATGGTGGGTCTCAGCAGGAGAGTTGGGCAGGCCCTGTCGCATACCTCCACGGAGAGGCGAGCGCCATCCACCTGTTCCCTGTGTGCACTACCTACTTCTCTGTCGTTCTTTCCTCAGGCCCTCAGCATCCTCATGCTCCCGCACAACATCCCATCCAGCCTAAACCTGATCACCAGTATGGTGGATGACATGTGGCATTACGCTGGGGACCAGTCCACTGACGTGAGTGCTGTCTGCAAACCCACAGGACACCAGCAGAGCCATTTCTTCGGGAAGTCTGTGAAAGTTCTTTGATCACAGATCCTTTGGTGGGCCTGCGGTGCCATCCTGTCTTGGAAGGGAGAGACTAGGGATGAGGAGGCTCCCTCAACAAGCCATAGTGGGAGCTCGGTCTCCATTCAAGGGTCCACACCCGAGCCACAAACCAGGGGTTATCGTCTCTGTCCCCTACTGGTGACGCAAGCATCGGAGGACCTGGTGACAGGGCTGCCATTTTATAATCCTTTTCCCTCTGTCTCCTAAGACTCACATTCTGCAGTGGGGTTTCTCAGTGTGTGTCTTTCATGAGAATGATTAAAAAAAATAAATAAACAGACTCCATGGAGCCACTGTTGCTTTAGAAAGGAACTCCCTCCCCCAAGCCCCTCTTGGCCTGCTTTGCCAAGAGATCGGTAAGCCTTTAAACAGGCACCAGGAAAGAATCTGACTTGTTAATGCTATCATATTTCTGGTAGGAAATTAAAAAATAAAAAGTGTACCTTCATAAAGGAAGTTAATATGTGATGGTGCTCTGTGGGGTCCGGGCTAGGGAGGCGAAGAGCTACTCCTGCCGCAGTTCTAACAAAGGACTTTAATAAGCTTCCCCCGTGTGGGAGTACACCACCAACAGAGATGGTGGGAAAATGAAATTAGAGAGCAAAGAAATTAAAGGAATAAAACATGAAGCAGCTGAGTTAGTGCTCCAAAGAGCCGTTTGCCGGGCCAGCCTGAAGTGGCCGAGGGACCGGAGCCCCCTACTCCTGGGTGTTCTGAATCCCGTCCCTGGGCCTGTCTCAGCCCTCACTTTACTGCTGAGCACACGACGGTTTGGTCATAACTGGCTGAGCACAGAGCCTCCCCAGAATTCAGGCGGCCTAAGACACAGCCTTTTCACCAGCGGCTTCAAAGTGAATGCATGTAGCAAAATCGCCCGGGATGCTAATCAGACGTCCAGAGTCCTTGCACTTACTTTAGACCCCTTGACTCTAAACTCTAAGAGGGTGGGCCCGGGAGCTTGCATTTCTGTCTCCCAGGTAATTTTGTTGCCCAGCCAAGTTTGAGAACAGTAATGTTATACAGGGGAACAAATGCACCTGTGGGGAAAAGAAGAGATCAGGAGGGAGCCCATTAGTGCCCATGGCTTTGGGTAGGAACCCTCCCCTGCCCAGATGTCCCCAGCCCGCAGCAGCAGTGGTGACCCACCTTCCTGCGTGGCTTTCTTTGCAGTTTAACTGGTATACCCGCCGAGCTGTGCTGGCTGGCATCTACAACACGACAGAGCTGGTGATGATGCAGGACTCGTCCCCAGACTTCCAGGACACTTGGCGCTTCCTGGAAAACCGGATTAACGATGCCATGAACATGGGCCACACTGCCAAGCAGGTAGCCATTTGGGAAGCCTCCTCACCAGGCACACCCCGTCCTTAGGCCACAGCTGGTCACCTGTCTGTCCTATTGCTTCCCTTTGGCCCCAGCAGACAGTCCTGAAGGCTTGCTCGCTCTTGTGCCAGCCCTTCCCTAAGAACCATTACTTGGGCCATTTGTGGCTGTGCTCATAGACTCTTCCTCCAGCCCTCAGGGTCCTCATGAGCCCCCCTCCCATTTGTCTTACTCTTTCACCTTTGGGCTTATGTCGGGGGCTTAAGAGAGCCTGACCCTGACTCCTTCTAGGTAAAGTCCACTGGAGAGGCACTGGTTCAAGGACTCATGGGTGCAGCAGTGACAGTGAGTAATGCCCCACTCATCCCTGCCCTCTTCCTGCCCCAGTCCTTCCCTGTGATCCTTAAAACATGTGTCTCGGTGATCCCAAAAGCTTTAAACTGGAAAGCTCCTAATAAGATGGACAGTGGTTCAGCCCCAGTCTCTGAGCCTCTTTTTTTTTTTTTTTTTGCTCTGCCATTAAACATTGCTGACTCCCGGGCCCCTAGCACATCAGATCTGCAGATCTTAGCCATGCCTGCCACCTTGAAAACCCCAGTCTCTCCCACTGGAGTCCTAATGGCAGGGCAAGGCCTCATCATTCTGTCTCCTTCCCTGTCTCAGCTCAAGAACTTGACAGGTCTAAACCAGCGCCGGTGAGCAGGATGGGGTGTGAGCTAGAGTGCCCAGAAGAAAATCTGCGGATATATTGAAAGGGCTTTGAAAAATACGAAGTGCCGTCCATGGAACAGGGTGTTAATGAGAAAACACTGAAGGACTCCTGAGTCACTACGACAGCCACCTGGAAACCACCGAGCACAGACACAGCTGCAGCCTGCGATCTGCTCCTTCGGTTCCAAACACCGGGCCAGGCCTCCTGATGCCTTTCTGCGTTGCCACTGTGTGATTGAAAAACAGGCTCTCCAAACGTTCGAGCCACAGAAACCCAGCATGTCCCTATCATGGTCTCACGGATGCTTGATCATGTCTTAACCTTCCTAGAGTGATCTCTGGGGCTCCCAGAGCAGAGGCAGAATGTGAAGCCATTATAGGGTGGCAGCCCATCCCCAGCACAGCACAGACTTGCGCACACAGGCGTTCCTCGCCCCCTCCCCTCTGGTGTCCTGAGATACTGCACCTGGGGACCCCCCCACACCACCCCCCCACAAAGCTGCCTCACCTGAGACTGGTGCCTGCGGACAGCCGGGTGCCCAGCCTGGCCAGAGGCGTGAACCCAGGCTCATTGTCGCATTATACCAGCATGTGTGCTAGGGCTATCAGTGAACCTAAGAGTCTGTACAAATAGTAATAAATATGTTTGAAGCAGTTTGTTGTTGTGCAGGTAGTTTCCATCTAGGCCATGGTGTGTATCCAAGACTTCAGAGGGAGACAGCAGTGTTGTGGACAAGGCTTGAGGCTGGATCCAGGAGACCTGGGTTCTGGTCCTGGTGTGGCCTACTGCTAACGGGTAATTATGGCAGCTCTGCCTCTCTCGATCCATGCTTCGCTTCAGGAAGTGTGGGTGACAGTGGCCTTGCCCCTCACCATTAGCTCCCTGGGCTGCTATTTTCTATCACTAATTGTCCCAGTGATCTATTGTTTAATGTTAATAATTTTCTGTTTATACACTGGCTGAGCTCCCTTTGCAAGTCTGGTTAACTCTGGTGTTTTGGTCTTCTCAGGTTACAGTAACAAAACACCGCAGACTGGGTGACTTAACAACAGGTATTTATTGCTCACAGTTCTGGAGGCTAGGAAATCCAAGATCAAGATAGCCGGCCAGTTCAGTTCCTAGTGGTCTTTCTGACTTGCCACCACCTCCCTGTGTTCTAACAGGACAGAGAGAGAGAGAGAGAGCTCTAGTGTCTCCTCCTGCTCTTACGAGGGCCCTGTTCCTATCATGAGGATGCTGTTCCTCCCCCCAGGACCTCTCGTGACCTCCCAAACACTCCCATCTCCACAGACCATCACATTGGGCGGTAGCTTCAGCATTTTAGACAAGCACAGTTCAGGCCGAGCATCTGTCTTCTGCTTTGCCACGTCCTTCCTAAGTCGACTGGGTATTGATGGGGGAAGTCAAGCTAATCAGTGTTTCCAATCCTTTTGCCTTTCACCGGGCCCCTTCTGCACCTCTTTAATTCTTTGTATTGTGCCGCCCTGGCAGGTCCCCTACAGTAGCTCTTACAAATTTCATCCCATTCTCTCTTTTATCCTTCATAGCATCTCTCTCACACTCAGCAGACAACCTTAATTCTTAATTTACTGAGATGACACAGGCTATGAAGCAAAGGTCCCCTCCGTGCCCTTTCTCTCCATCTCAGGAAGAGGGGGTCACGCCTTGCTAAAGCAAACTCTTTATCTCCTTTATAATCTGCCCCCTAAAAGTAGCTCCTGCAAAGTTCTATTTTAGAGCGTCTTCTCTGTACGGGCAGCTGTCACCTTTTGAGGCCCATTCAACCTTTCTCCAGGCTATTGAGAAGACTTTGGTAATCTTTATTGAACATCCACCGTGTGAGGGGCACACTGCCAGGCATGCAGAGACGGGGGTGCAGAGATGAAGAGCCCCCACCTGGCCGCCACAGCTACACAGGGTGCACTGCAGTAAAGAGCGTTGTATCTTGCAGTTTCGGAAGAGCACGATCCAGACTTGGCGGTGGGAGGAAAGGATGCGGAGCTATACCTACCATTCTACTATGCTAAAGCATGCTTCTGTTTTTCTGTAAATGGGCAGATTTACTTCATTCTCTTAAAGGCATTATAGTATTCCTATGTTAGTATATATTTTTTTGTTTTTCTATTTAATTCAATTTTTTTCTTTATTTTTTAAAAATTTACATCCTAGTTAGCATTTAGTGCAACAATGATTTCAGGAGTAGATTCCTTCGTGCCCCTTACCCGTGTAGCCCATCCCCCCTCCCCTCCAGCAACCCTCTGTTCTCCATATTTAAGAGTCTCTCATGTTTTGTCGCCCTCCCTGTTTTTATATTATTTTTGCTTCCCTTCCCTTATGTTCATCTGTTTTGTATCTTAAAGTCCTCATATGAGTGAAGTCATATGATCTTTATCTTTCTCTAATTTTGCTTAGCACAATACCCTCTGGTTCCATCCACGTTGTTGCAAATGGCAAGACTTCATTCTTTTTGATTGCTGAGTAATACTCCATTGTGTATATGTATATACAATGTACACCACATCTTCTTGATCCATTCATCCATTGATGGACATTTGGGCTCTTTCCATACTGTGGCTATTGTAGATAGCGCTGCTATAAACATTGAGGTGCATATGCCCCTTTGAAACAGCACACCTGTATCCCTTGGATAAATACCTAGTAGTGCAATTGCTAGGTCTTAGGGTAGTTCTATTTTAAACTTTTTGAGGAAACTCCATACTGTTTTCCAGAGTGGCTGCACCAGTTTGCATTCCCACCAGCAGTGCAAAAGCGTTCCCCTTTCTCCGCATCCTCGCCAACACCTGTTGTTGCCTGAGTTGTTAATATTAGCCATTCTGACAGGTGTGAGGTGGTATCGCCTATTGTTCATATATTTGACTGTCAATGGACAATTTTGTTATCTTTTGCCATCACAAACAGTGCTGTGGTGAACACCCCTGTACGTGTATCTTTGCTTACAACTGCAAGCATCTGGGCAGTATGAATCCCCGGAAGTGTTACTGTTGAATCGAGGGCGTGCCCATGTTTTGTCAGATCCGCCAGCAAGGTGTTTGAACCTGGTGCACTTAAAGCAGGCGGGGGTGTGAAACGCCAGGCCAGGAGCGGCGCGGCCTCCGAGCAGCAGGCGGCGCTGTGAGCGTGTCTGTGCGGAAGCGGCGCGGGCCGCGCTGACCCACTTCCGGCGGCGGTGGCGGTGGCGGCGGTGGTGGCGCAGCGGGGCTAAGGCCCAGGATCTGGCGGGTGCTTGCGCACGATGCCGTATGCCAACCAGCCCACCGTACGGATCACGGAGCTCACGGACGAGAATGTCAAGTTCATCATCGAGAACACGGACCTGGCGTAAGGCTGCTGAGGGAAGAGGCCGGCGGCTGGGGAGCGCGGGGGGCTCGGGGCCGGGCGGGGGTCGTGACCTTCTAGAGCTGGGTCCCGGCGGCGGGGCTTTTGCTTTGGGAACCGTGGGCGCGGGGCGGCGGCGGCTATGCCGCGGCGCCCTCACGCCGCTTGGTTTTCATCCCTCAGGGTGGCCAACTCCATTCGGAGGGTCTTCATCGCCGAGGTGCCCATAATAGGTAAGCAGACCCACCTGTCGTTGCCCACACACGTCCCCACACACCTCGGGGCTACTGCCCGGTCAACCCGGAGCCTGATTGGGCTGGTGGTGGGAGCTCTGAAAAGACAGCAGTGCTGGAGATCTGATCAGACCCCGTACCCTTGGCCCAGGGACACTTAGGTCCACCCTTAACGAATGCGTTGATGAAGAGCCAGAGTTCGGGAGTCTGCGTATTTGGGCTTGAATACCGTGTTCACTTCCTGCCCCTGTGAAACTTGGGCAAGTTCTTCAACTGCGTGCCGCGGTTTTCTCTGTAGCATTCGGACGTTGACGAATGTAAGCCCGTTGACGGGACTTACAGCGTGGCGGCAAGGATTAAGTGGCGGAGTCTCTATTAGATGCCTGTGTTGAGCACCGGTGATGTCTTCTTATGAATCCGTTCCTTCAGCTGCACTTAGGGGCCGTGCCAGGCAGTGTGCTAGGAAGTGGGAAGTGCGTAGTGCAGCGTTCTTGCACTCGTGGGGCGCACAGTGGAGTTGCTGGGGAACGGCGAAGCCGCCGCCGACACTACTGCCCGGTAGCCTGGGATCCGCATTTAAGGAGTAGACGCTGCGGTGCTGCTGCTGCTGCTTAGAGGAAGGAGGGTCTGCTCTGGTTCCAGCCGCCTCGCTCCAGGTCTTTTACACACGTATAAGTCGACTACAGATGTTTTCTGAGCGTCAATTCAAAGTTTGGGTTGGAGAAAGGAATGTAACTAAGTTGCTACATGGAGTGTGCAGACGCCTAAGGAGATGAGCACGCGTGTGATTGGTAAACAAGAGAACTTTGGAGTTTCCACCTTTACAATCCCCAGTCACTGCTTCAACTCAGAGCTTGGAGTGCTTGTCTTCCTCCTCCCTAACCACCTCATGTGTCTGGGCCTCAGTTTCCTCATGAGTAAAGTGAGGGAGTTGTACTTTATGATGCAGCCCTGACACTAGAGTCTAAATGCTACTTTCCCCACAAATTCAGTTCTGCAGATAATACTTACTGTCACCTGCTACATTCTAGGCCGCACAGGGAATACGAAAGTTAAGACACCTTAAAACCACAGCCCAGGGATTTTTCGAAGCTTGAGGTAGAGACAAGACTTACATAAATAGAACACAGTGCAAAATAGGACAGGTGTCTTTAGTCTGGACAGTTTTGTGAGGGAAGAGCTTGCAGGGAGGAAGTGTTGGTATGTGTACCACGGAGGGCAGGCAAGGTTTGGTTTGGAGGAGGCTCAAGGAGTTTAACCTGCACAGGTGAGGATAAGGGCACGCGGTAGTAAGGAGGCCAAGTCAGAAAAGCCTGGCTTCTGGTCCTTACTTGGCTTGGGTTAGGGAAGCAGTGGAAAGCCTAGGACAAAGCAGATTGGGTCGTAACTGATCCTCTCCTGACTTCCGTTCCTAGTGTCCACACCCTTTGTTTGGTAATTGGGCTCAGTGCCATTTGGTTTATGGATTTGTTTGCATGCAGGTGTGTATTTATGAACGAATATGCGTTTAAGTCAAATGTGTGTGAGAATGCAGTCCTTACCCTTCTGTTAGCTCATTGCTGGTAGGAATTGGGTTTGATACTTAGTATGTGTGCTGTGCACTTTAAAGGAATTCTCTAAACGTTAGTCGATTAATAATAAAGAGTTAAATTGTATAATTTGGTCATTGTATCATGAAATAAGGACCATAAGTCTGTGTTACTTCTGTGAGATTTCCTTTGTTTGTTTGTTTGTTTGTTTAAAGAGAGAGGGGGCTGCCTGGGTGGCTCAGTTGGTCAAGCGTCCGACTTCTACTCAGGTCATGATCTCATGGTTTGTGGGTTTGAGCCCCGCGTCGGGCTCTGTGCTGACAGCCAGCTTAGAGCCTGGAGCCTGTTTCAGATTCTGTGTCTCCCTCTCTCTCTCTGACCCTCTCCTGTGCACACTGTCTGTCTCTCTCTCAGAAATAAATAAAAAACATTAAAAAAATTTTTTGAGAGAGAGAGAGAAATGTGTGCAAGCAGCGGAAGGGCATAGAGAGAGGGAGACACAGAATCTGAAGCAGGCTCCAGGCTCCGAGCTCTCAGCAGAGCACCCAGCGTGGGGCTCGAACTCACGAACCGTGAGATCATAACCTGAGCCAAAGTCAGACACTCAACCGACTGAGCCACCCAGGTGCCCCAGTTTTCCCTAACTTTTAAATGCCCAAGTAGTTTGTATTCACGGATGTTGACATGAATGGCAGATGTAAATGCTTCTCACAGAAATAATCAGCTTGAAGAAACATGTGCCCACTGCCATGCTGTTCCCTAAGTCAGTATTTTTTGTGTGGGACAGGCAATCCCCAGCATTAAATCTGCCTGATTAGGGATGGAGGTCATGTTGCATGTGGTTCTTGTTAAAATACAGATTTCTAGCCCCCACTTGAGCTCTGGAATCAATTTCTAGCAGCCTGGCCCACGCCCCCTGCAATTTAGTAAACATCAACCAGGTGCTTCTTAAATCTTGAGAACCATTGCTCGATGTCTCTAAGTGAATTTGGTGGCTAAACTGCTTATCTGTTTTCGTTATTTTCTTTAGCCATTGACTGGGTTCAAATTGATGCCAATTCTTCCGTCCTTCATGATGAGTTCATCGCTCACAGACTCGGTGAGTGCTGGGTTGTAGAAGTGAGGGGGCTGTGCCCGGTGTCAGAGGATATCGCCTCACTCCCAAGGGGACTTCTAGGTTCTCCTTTTGACTTGGCCATTTGGACTGCTTTAACATGCTTTTCTGTTTCTTCCAGGACTAATCCCCCTCACAAGTGACGACATTGTGGACAAGCTGCAGTACTCCCGGGTATGCTATGTGATTGGGTGGAATGTGCGGTGGGGGATAGGGGGTTCACTTCTCAGGGGTTTTCCTGACATTTTCCTTCTTGCTATTAGAAACACAGCATGGAGATGTTGCCTTAGGGCCCGAGCAGGCACTGGTCCGTGGTCCTGCCAGGCTTTAGGTGATCAAGCTCCAGGAGCATCAGGGAGTTTCTCCTGCCAGCCACACAAGACGGGGTGTACACCAGAATACCCATTTACACTGAACAGTGGGGGCGCTGCCTTTTCAGAGTCTGATCTGTTCCGATTCTACTTTCCAGGGGGTCTTTTCCCAGTAATGGGAGCCTAGGAGGCCCAAGGGAGCCAAGAGAAGGTTGGGGGGTTCGGGAGAGGTAGGGGTGAGAACAAGGAAAGGGAGTGGGAAACTGTCCCCCACAGCAGCACCTGAGGAAGGGCTGGTGTCTGCCAGATCCGTGCCTCTCCTTGTGGGTGGTGCTTGTTAATCATGCTTCTTCTTCTAGGGCCCTGTTTCCTTTCTGTGATGTGTTAACAGGCCTTGGACTTGGGGGGCGTGAGACAGGAATAGGTTCCCTGCATACTTTCCCCAGGGCTGTGTTAGATAACTGCTTGAGACTCTTCCTTCTTGACGGCTTTGGGTGGTCCTTAATTTGCCCATTCTCTTTATTCCCTAGGTCGTGCCATTTTTGTGTGGCTAATTTGATATGTTAAAAATCTGTATTTCTTATTTTTAAATTTTTACTTAATTTTTTGAATTTACACCCAAGTTAATTAGCATATAGTGCAACAATGATTTCAAGAGTAGATTCCTTAATGCCCCTTAGCCCATCCTCCCTCCCACAAATCCTCCAGTAACCCTGTTTGTTCTTCATATTTAAGAATCTTTACGTTTTGTCCCCCAGCCTGTTTTTATATCTTTGCTTCCCTTCCCTTATGTTCATTGTTTTGTGTCTTAAAGTCCTCATATGAGTGAAGTCCTATTTGTCTTTCTCTAATTTTGCTTAGCATAATACTCTCTAGTTCCATCTGTGTAGTTGCAAGTGGCAAGATGTCATTCTTTTTGATTGTCAAATAATACTTCATAAATCCGTATTTTTTAAAAATGCAATTTATTGTCAAATTGGTTTCCATACAACACCCAGTGCTCATCCCGACAACTGCCCTCCTCCATGCCCACCACCCACTTTCCCCTCTCCCACAGCCCCCATTGACCCTCAGTTCTCAGTATTCAAGAGTCCCTTGTGGTTTGCCTCCCTCCCTCTCTGTAACTTTTTTCTTCCCCTTCCCCATGGTCTTCTGTTAAGTTTCTCAAGATCCACATGAGTGGGAACATACGGTGTCTTTCTCTGACTGACATGTTTCACTTAGCATAATACCCTCAAGTTTCATCCACGCTGCTGCAGATGGCCAGATTTCATTCTTTCTCATTGCCAAGTAGTATTTCATTGTATATGTAAACCACATCTTCTTGATCCATTCGTCAGTTGATGGACACTTAGCCTCTTCTGATGATTTGGCTATTGTTGAAAGTGCTGGTGTGAACATTGGGGTACATGTGCTCCTATGCATCAGCACTCCTGTATCCCTTGGGTAAATTCTTAGCAGTGCTATTGCTGGGTCGTAGGGGAGTTCTATTGTTAGTTTCCTGAGGAACCTCCACACTGTTTTCCAGAGGGGCTGTACCAGCTTACATTCCCACCAACAGTGCAGGAGGGTGCCCATTTCTCCACATCCTCGCCAGCATCTAGAGTCCTCTGATTTGCTCATTTTAGCCACTCTGCCTGGCGTGAGGTAGTATCTCAGTGTGCTTTTGATTTGTATTTCCCTGATGAGGAGGGATGTTTAGCATCATTTCGTGTGTCTGTTGGCCATCTGGATGTCCTCTTTGGAGAAGTGTCTGTTCATGTCTTCTGCCCATTTCTTCACTGGATTATTTGTTTTTCAGGTGTGGAGTTTGGTGAGTTCCTTTATAGATTTTGGATACTAGCCCTTTATCTGATATGTCATTTGCAACTATCTTTTCCTATTCTGTCAGTTGCCTTTTAGTTTTGTTGATTGTTTCCTTTGCAGTGCAGAAGCATTTTATCTTGATGAAGTCCCAATAGTTCATTTTTACTTCTAATTTTTTTGCCTTTGGAGATGTGTTGAGTAAGAAATTGCTGCGGCTGATGTCAAAGAAGTTTTTCCTGCTTTCTCCTCTAGGGTTTTGATGGTTTCCTGTCTCACATTCAGGTTCTTTATCCATTCTGAGTTTATTTTTGTGTATGATGTGAGAAAATGATCTAGTTTCATTCTTTGCGTTGCTGTACAGTTCTCCCAGCACCATCTGTTAAAGAGGCTGTCTTTTTTCCATTGGATACTCTTTCCTGCTTTGTCAAAGATTAGTTGGCCATACACTTGTGGGTCCAATTCTGGGTTCTCTATTCTATTCCATTGGTCTGTGTGTCTGTTTTTGTGCCAATACCATACTGTCCTGATGGTTACAGCTTTGTAGCAGAGGCTAAAATCTGTGATTGTGATGCCTCCTGTTTGGGTTTTCTTCTTTAATATTACTTTGGCTATTCAGGATCTTTTGTGGTTCCATACAAATTTTAGGATTGTTCTAGCTTTGAGAAGATTGCTGGTGCAATTTTGATTGGGATTGCATTGAATATGTAGATTGCTTTGGGTAGTGCTGACATTTTAACAATATTTATTATTTCAATCCATGAGCATGAAATGTTTTTCCATTTTTTGGTGTCGTCTTCAATTTCCTTCATAAGCTTTCTGTGGTTTTCAGCATACAGATCTTTTACATCTTTGGTTAGGTTTATTCCTAGGTATTTTATGGTCCTTGGTGCAATTGTGAATGGGATTAGTTTCTTTTTAAAAATTTTTTATAGCTTATTTTTGAGGCAGAGCACGAGTCAGGGAGGGCCAGAGAGAGAGGGAGACACAGACTTCAGGCTCTGAGCTATAGCACAGAACCTGATGAGGGACTCAAACCCAAAAACCTCAAGATCATGACCTGAGCCAGTGTCGAACGCTTAACTGACTAAGCCACCCAGGCACCCTCAGTTTCTTGATTTCTCTTTCTGTTGCTTCATTATTGGTGTATAAAAATGCATCCGATTTATGTACATTGATTTTGTACCCTGCAACTTTGCTGAATTCATGTATCAGTTCTAGCAGACTTTTGGTGGAATCTTTTGGGTTTTCCATGTAGAGAGAGTATCATGTCTGCGAAAAGTGAAAGTTTTACTTCATCTTTGCCAATTCGGGTGCCTTTTATTTCCTTTTGTTGTCTGATTGCTGAGGCTGGGTCTTCCAGCACTATGTTAAACAAAGCGGTGAGAGAGGGCATCCCTGTCGTGTTCCTGATCTCAGGGGACAAGCTCTCTCAGTTTTTCCCCATTGATGGTAATATTAGCTGAGGGCTTCTCATAGATGGCTTTTATAATGTTTAAGTATGTTTCTGCTATCCCAACTTTCTTGACCCTTTTTATTAAGGTTGCTGTGTTTTGTCAAATGCTTTTTCTGCATCTATTGACAGGATCATATGGTTCTTTTGTTTTGTTAATGTGATGTATCACATGGATTGATTTGCGAATATTGAATCAGCCCTGTAGCCCAGGAATGAATCCCACTTGATTATGTTGTAGAATTCTTTTTATGTGCTGTTGAATTTGATTTCCTAGTATCTGGTTGAGAATCTTTACATCTATATTCATCAAGGATATTGGCTTGTAGTTCTTTTTTTTTTTTGGCTGTGTCTTTGGTTTGGGAATCAAAGTGATGCTAGCTTCATAGAATGAGTCTGGAAGTTTTCCTTCCATTTGTATTTTTGGGACAGCTTGAGGATAGGTATTAAATTTTGCTTTAAATGTCTGGTAGAATTCCCCAGGGATGCTATCTGGTCCAGGACTCTTATGTGTTGGGAGATTTTTGATAACTGATTCAGTTTCTTCACTAGTTATGGGTCTGTTCAAATTTTCTATTTCTTCTCATTTGAGTTTTGGTAGTGTCTCGGTGTTTAGGAATTCGTCCATTTCTTCCAGGTTGTCCAGTTTGTTGGCGTATAATTTTTCATAGTATTCTCTGGTAATTGCTTGTATTTCTGAGGGATTGGTTGTAATAAATACATTTCCATTTGTGATTTTATCTGTTTGGATGCTCTCTTCTTTTTGAGAAGCCTGGCTAGAGGTTTATCAATTTTATTTGTTCAAAAAACCAACTCTTGGTTTCCTTGATCTGTTCTGTTTTTTTGGATTCTATATTGTTTATTTCTGCTCAGATCTTTGTTATTTCTCTTTTTCTGCTGGCTTTGGGGTTTCTTTGCTGTCCTGCTTCTAGTTCCGCTAGGTGTGCTGTTAGATTTTGTATTTGGGATTTTTCTTGTTTCTTGAGATGGGCCTGGATTGCAGTGTATTTTCCTCTTAGGACAGCCTTTGCTTCATCCCAAAGGATTTGGATTGTTGTATTTTCATTTTCATTTGTTTCCATATATTTTTTAATTTCTTCTCTAATTGCCTGGTTGGCCAATTCATTCTTTAGTAGAATGTTCTTTAACCTCCATGCTTTGGGAGGTTTTCCAAATTTTTTCTTGTGGTTGAGTTGAATAGCATTGTGATCTGAAAGTGCATGGTATGATCTCAAATCTTTTATATTTGAGGGGGCTGTTTTGTGACCCAGTATGTAATCTGTCTTGGAGAATGTACCCTGTGCACTTGAGAAGAAAGTGTATTCCACTACTTTGGGATGTAGAGTTCTAAATATATGTCAAGTTCTTCTGGTCCAATGTATCGCTCAGGGCCATTGTTTCTTTACTGATTCTCTGTCTAGCTGATCTATCCATTGCTGTAAGTGGAGTATTAAAGTCCCCTGCTATTAGCACATTCTTATCAATAAGATTGTCTATGTTTGTGATTGTTTTATATATTTGGGTGCTTCCGAATTCGATGCGTAGACATTTATAATTGTTAGCTTTTCCTGACCCTGTAATTATTATATAATATCCTTCTTCATCTCTTGTTACTGCCTTTAATTTAAAGTTTTGTTTGTCTGATATAAGTATAACTACTCCAGCTTTCCTTTGATTTCCAGTAGCTTGATAGATGGTTCTCCATCCTCTCACTTTTAATCTGAAGGTGTCCTGAGGTCTAAAATGAGTCTCTTGTGGACCGCAAATAGATGGGTCTTGTTTCTTTCTTTTTTTCCTCCATTCTGCTACCCTATGTCTTTTTTTTTTTTTTTTTTTTTAATATTTTTATTCATTTCTAAGAGAGAGAGACAGCGTGAGCAGGGGAGGGTCAGAGAGAGAGGGAGTCACAGACTGAAACAGGCTCCTGGCTCTGTGCTGGCAGTCAGCACAGAGCCCGACGCGGGGCTCGAACCCACGAACCGCGAGATCATGACCTAAGCGAAAGTCGGACGCTTGACCGACTAAGCCACCCAGGCGCCCCATGCTACCCTGTGTCTTTTGATTGGAGCATTTAGTCCATTTACATTCAGTGTTGTTATTAAAAAATACGGGTTTAGAGTCCTTGCGTTCTCTGTAGGTTTCATGCTTGTAGTGGTGTCTCTCGTACCTTGTGTTCCTTGCAACATTTCCCTCATAGAGTCCCCCTTAGGATCTCTTGTAGGGCTGGTTTAGTGGTGATGACCTCTTTCCGTTTTTGCTTGTTTGGGAAAACCTTTATCTCTCCTTCTATTCTGAATGCTCAGCTTGCTGGATAAAGGATTCTTAGCTGCATATTTTTCCTGTTCATCACATTGAAGATTTCCTGCCACTCCTTTCTGGCCTGCCAAGTTTCAGTAGACAGGTCTACTACTAACCTTATGAGTCTATCTTTGTAAGGTAAGGCCTGTTTATCCCTAGCTGCTTTCAGAATTCTCTTTATCCTTGTATTTTGCCAGTTTCACTGTGATGTGTCGTGCAGAAGTTAGATTCAAGTTACGTCTGAGGGGGAGGTCTCTGTGCCCCTTGGATTTCAATGTCTGTTTCCTTCCCCATGTGAGGGAAGTTCTCAGCTATGATTTGTTCAACTACCCCTGCAACCCCTTTCTGTCTCTCTTCTTATGGAATTTCTATGATACGAGTATTGTTCTGTTAGATGGCATCACTTTTCTCTAATTCTCCTTTCATGATCCTGGATTATTTTATCTCTTTTTCTCTGGTTCCTCCTTTTCCATGATTTTATCTTCTAATTCACCTATTCTCCTCTCTGCCTCTTCAATCCACGCTGTGGCCGCCTCCATTTTATTTTGCACCTCATTTTTATAGCATTTTCTAATCCATCATGACTGTTTTTAAGATCCTTGATCTCTGCAGCAGTGGAGTCTCTGCTGTCTTCTATGCTTTTTTCAAGCCCAGCAATTAATTTTATGACTATTATTCTAAATTCTTGTTCATTTATATTGCTTGTATCTGTTTTGATTAATTCTTTAGCTGTCACTTCTTCCTGGAATTTCTTTTGAGGAGAAGTATTCCATTTTTGTCATTTTGGCTAGTTTTCTGTCCCTTGTACATTTGAAAAGCTTGTTATGTGCTCTGCACCTGCAAGCACTGCTGTACTAAAGGGGGTTCATACAGTGTCCAGGGCCTGGCCGTTCAGGGGGTGTTTTTTTTGGAGAGTGTTACTTGCTCTCTGTTGTTGTAACTTTAGTTACTTTCTTTCCTTACTGGCAGTGATGTTTTGGACCCTCCACCAGGTGTGCTTTGATTTGTTCCTTGAAGTAGCCCTGGAAAGGAAAACAGACAAACAGGAAACAAAAACATGCAAACACACAAAACAAGCAAGCAAACAAAACCAAAAAAACAATCTAAAAGCAAAAAACCAGAAACACCAGCTACAAGTGGAGAACAGGGTGGAGGCGGTGCTGATGGAGGAGCACGTACAAAGAATTGACAGGAGCGGGGGTAAAAGAAAATGAATATTGGCCAGGCAGAGAGACTAAACGGCTTAATCTTGAGAGAGAGAAAGGAGAATAAGGAAGGAGGCGAGGAAAAAGAAACGAAGATAAAGTTACCCAGAGAAGCTATGTGGCCTGATTATTCCAGAGAGAGAGAGAAAGGAAAGAAAAGGAGGTGTTGTCAAACATGGATCAAGAGAAGAGATTAAATGTTTAAGCAAACTAATAACCAGAGTAACCAGCCTAGAGAAGGGAAGGAATAAGAAGGAGAAAAGGGAGAGTAGAGCTGAATAACCAGAGCTGACCTAGAGTTCATCCGGGCAACGCCGCGCTGGTGGGCCGGGGGGCCATCTGGTTCCGCCGTGCCTACCCCTGTCTATCCCGCTCTGCCGTCTAGCTGCGGAGGGGAGTGGCTGGGTGCAGGCCGGTCCCGCCCCCACGGTGGGCCCTGAGGCCGCACCTTGGCGGTTGTGGGGAGAAAATTGGCGACCCCCCAGCCCGCTTTTTTGGATCCGTCCTCACTGTGCTCGGGTGCAGTCAGGCGGCGTGCCTGGCTCCACCGTCTCCGTGTCCTGTGCTTAGCTGGGATTTAAACTCTCGCTCCGAGCACGTGGTCCCCCGGCTGCGGCACAGCTTCAGGAGAGGGGACCGGTTTCCCCCGCCACACCCTGCGCACTTGACCTACCACCGAGCCCGGGGCTGGCTCCCCTCCTCCCCAGGTGTGCAAACAGGGCAGCAGCCCCAGTCTGAAGAAAGCCCTGCAGTTAGAGCTGGGTGCCCTCTCTGTCCCGGGTTGCGGTTTTTCTCTTGTCCAGATACAGGCCTACTCTTCCCCAGCCTCTCTTTCTCTCCCTTTGGCCCTGCCCCTCCCCCTCCGCAGAAGGGCGGTTTATCACCTGCCCATTTGCAGTCGCCCACCTATGGGTCCGTCCTGTTTTCCCGGCATGGTAGACAATCTCTTTTCCTCCCAGACTCTTGGGGTTCAAAGTCCTTTGGCTTCAGCCCTTCTTTGTTGGAGAGATGCGGGAAGTACGGATCCCCCTACTTCTCTGCCATGTTGGCGTAACTGTACTTTTTAAAGAGATGTTTAAATACACGGCAAAGTGTGGAGATGATCTGACCAGTACTCTTGCTCCCACCAAACAACTTTTCTTATTCCAGCATTTTGGCAATATTTGCTTCACGTCTCCAGATTTTTGTTTGTAAGAAATGAAACATCACAGATATTGGTGGGGGGCTGTTGTACAACCAGTTGAAGAGCAGCTTGGCAGGGCCTTGGGGAAAGGTATGCTTGCCCCATGACTAGCAGTTCCGTCCATTAAAGTTTTTCCAGTGTTTGCTGAACAAAGATGTTATGGTCCCCTTCTCTTTTTTTCTTTTTTCTGAAAATCTACATAAGTTAGAAAAATCAACTAATAAACAGCCATTTACTTTTAGCTTTAGTTACCAGCTGTTAATATTTCGCTACATCCGCTTGGTTTCTCCTCTCCATGTTATTTTTGTTGAACCATTTGAAAGTTGCAGATACCCTAACACTTTCCCCCCAATTACTTCAGCATGCTTGTCCTGAAACTAATGATATTTTCGTAGATAACCATTCCACCATGCTTAAGAATATTAGCATATTTTGTCATATTTTGAATATTTCAAATACTCAGATTTTACTAGTTGTCCCCCATATGTCCTTTCTGGCTTTTTGTCTGTCATCCAGCCAAGATTCATGCATGCATTTGGTTGTTAGACTTTTTTAGGCTCTTAATCTGAGATACCTCTCCTTGATGATATATATTTTTTGGGGGGGGTTGTGTACCTTTTTATATTTTTATTTTCCATGACATTTTGATTCTTCCATTTCATATTCTAATAGATTTTCGTTTGAAGTAATCTCTACTTCTAACGTGGGGCTCGAATTTAAAACTTGAAGAGCAAGAGTCATATGCTCTACTGATTAAGCCAGCTGGGTGCTCCTTTTCCATTTCATATTTATTTATTTACTTATTTTTGAAGGGGGTACGGGAGGAGCAGGGAGAAAGGGAGAGAAAGAATCCCAAACAGACTCTGTCCTGTCAGCTCAGAGCCCAACACAGGGCTCGATCTCAAACTGAGGTCATGACCTGAGCTGACATCAAGAATCGGATGCTTGGGGCGCTTGGGTGACTCAGTCGGTTAAGCGTCTGACTTCAGCTCAGGTCATGGTTTCATGGTTTCACGGTTCGTGGGTTCAAGCCCCGCGTTGCGCTCTGTGCTGACAGCTAGCTCAGAGCCTGGAGCCTGTTTCAGATTCTGTATCTCCCTCTCTGCCCCTCCCCTGCTCATGCTGTCTCGCTCCCGCTCCCCCTCCCCCCCATAAATAAAACATTAAAAAAAAAATCGGATGCTTAATTGACTGAGCCACTCAGGCGCCCAGCCGTTTCATAGTTCTAATCAGGGTCTAAGTTGTCTGCCCGCCTCACCTGTGTGTGACTGCAGACTGTCCAGGTGTGGCCTCTAGTTCCCCCTCCTTGTCTGAAAAAACCTCAGAAGCAAGTTAGATTTTCCTCACTGGCTTGAGGGGGAGAACAATTTGTTTGGTTAATTCCAGTAACTTTTCTTGTCTGAAGTCAAACTGTAGCAGATGGTCCCTGACATAGGAGTGGATTGTTTCAAGGGTTGCTTAAAGACCTATTGATAATTATTGAAGTTGAGTGATGGTTACTTTGCTCTGCTCTCGTGAGTGTGAAATTTCCCATAATGGAAAGGTTTTTTTGGTTGGTTTTTTAAAGAAAAGGCTAGTTAGTAGCCTAGAACTTGAAAGATACTTTTTTTGTTGTTGCTGGGATCATTTCATTTTAAATGATTGCATTCTTGAGCTAATTCATGTAGTTCATGGGAAGCTGCACTTTAAAACACGAAAGCCTTCGTCTCTTACTTAACACCTTGTGTCTCTGAAGCAGGGTGCTCCGAGGGCCAGGGTGGGAGTTGAGCAGTGTGTCTCCCGGTGGTGGCCTGGCAGCTGCTGGGGGTGGACAGTAAACACAGGCGCCGGCAGATATAGGTGGGCTCTAAGCTGTGAAGGGCCCACACACCGGTGGCCTGGAAGAATGGTGGGCCAGATAGACACAGCCCACAAGAGCTTGGAGCCTGTTGGCAGCCCTTGCACGTTAAGAAATGTAAGGACCTGGGTGTTAGAAGCTGGGGGCTCAGCATCCGCCACCTCTCCGTAGGCTCATTCCTGCCTGTCCCCCCGCCGCAGGACTGCACGTGCGAAGAGTTCTGCCCCGAGTGCTCCGTGGAGTTCACGCTTGATGTGCGGTGCAACGAAGACCAGACTCGTCACGTCACATCTCGAGACCTCATCTCCAACAGCCCCCGGGTCATTCCTGTCAGTGTCGCTCCGCGCCGTCCTTAGTCAGGACCCTGTTCTTCTTGTGTTCCCCTCTGCCTTTATCTGAGCTGCTCCCTAAACATGCTAATAATTGTGGGCGCCAGCCAGGGTGGACAGGAGCACTGCTGGTACTGTGTGCCCGCCCTCTGTCACCCGAGGACCCTTTTAGAGGCCCTGGTCCTGTTTTGACTGGGAAGCTGTCACCAGGCTGGGAGGTGTGGCCTGGAGTCCAGCTCCAGCACAGACTTTGTCCCAGTAGGTGCGCTTCGGCCCCCTCATTCCCGGCATCCCGTCCCTGGTCGGCAGGTGCTAGAACATAGTTGCCGGAAGAGGTGACTGGGGAGACGAGCAGCTAAGAAACGCCTCTGTTTGGGCCCCTTACAGGTGACCTCCCGGAACCGAGATAATGACCCCAATGACTACGTGGAGCAGGACGGTAAGGGGCTGGGGCTGGGGGTTATGCGGACATTTGCCCGATCTGCCGTCCTGCTGGACAGTACAGAACCAGAGACGAGACACAGCCCCTAGTGCTCTCTGGTCTCCTTGTCAGCTGACCTTTGAGTTGTTTTTCCCAATTGTGTGGTCTTCCAGGTCCAACTTCCGGGGACCATGTCTGTACCGGCCCTTGACTGACTCCCCCGTCTCCCCCACAGACATCCTCATCGTCAAGCTGAGGAAAGGCCAGGAGCTAAGACTTCGAGCCTACGCCAAAAAGGGCTTTGGCAAGGAGCATGCCAAGTGGAACCCCACCGCAGGGGTGGCTTTTGAATATGATCCTGACAATGCCCTGAGGCACACAGTGTATCCCAAGCCTGAGGAATGGTATGTTCTCATTGGATGTAAGGGCATTAAGGGTGGGGTGGTGTGGAAATGGCTCCTAGTCACCGGAGTTGGGGCAGGCTCACTGTGGACACAGTGCCCCAGAGGCAGCCGTAGCAGCCCTGTACTGACCTGTGTTTGACCTCAGGCCAAAGAGTGAGTACTCCGAACTGGATGAAGATGAGTCACAGGCTCCCTATGACCCCAACGGCAAGCCAGAGAGGTAAGGGCCTGGTCTGGCGCTGGAAGGCGAAGTGTACGAGTGTGAGGTGTTGGTGCGAGGTCTGCATTGGGGAGACCCTTCCCTCACGTCCCAGTGGCCGTGGGCTGAGGAAGGAAGGATAGTTGCGGAACCCATGACAGGTGCCTGTCCCGGGGCAGATCTCCTCCCGCGTAGTCACCGTGGGACACGGGGCCTCGGGTTATCCGCTCTGCTCCTGCTCGTGATACGCGGTCCCCAAAGGAGAGGATCTGCCTTGAGCCAGAAACGGACCAGTCTTCTGATAGTGAGCATGAGCCACTGCTCACTTGACCTTCCACTTTCTCCTCAATGTGGAGGAGAAGTGTTCTGAGGTTTCCCCAGGAGCTTTCTGAGCTAGCCGTGCCTCCTTGGAGTCCCGTAATGTGCAGCAGGCCCACCGTTAGTAAGAGGTTAAAGCCACCCAGGAGAGCACGCGTGACCCGAGGCTGGCGCTCAGGTGAGCCAGCCTGCGTCGTGGAGGGCTCTCACCACACTCTTCCTCTTAGGTTTTACTACAACGTCGAGTCCTGTGGCTCCCTGCGCCCTGAGACCATTGTTCTGTCGGCCCTCTCTGGATTGAAGAAGAAGCTGAGTGATTTACAGACCCAGTTAAGCCACGAGATCCAGAGTGATGTCCTAACCATAAACTAGCACAGCTCACCTGCGTAAACAAAAAAGAGGGGGATGTAGGCCAGCATCTAGATTTCAGGGCTCCAGAGCCTCTTCTAGCTTCTGGGGTGTGGACAGCTGTTGCTCAGGCTTCTTGGCAAACCATCTACAAGGGAGCCATGTGGAAGGGGAGGACTATCCCAGCCTTGCTCCGTTAGATTGCCAGGCGTGCCACCGGCATTTGAGGCAGTTTTTAACTAGACCTTACGTCCCTGGCTCTGCCCAGTACTTGCCAGTAGCACTCCCCAGAGCATCCCTTACGTCCCGTTTTCGTATGTGCCTTTGGGGGAGTTTTCTGTGAACCACTGAGCTGGCCCCTCTTCTCCGGGTCATTTCAGGTCTCCAGACCCCTTCTGTCCAAAAGGTGGAGGTTTCACAGTTGTACCTTGGACTTCTGGTGTTAGGATTAAGTGCTAGAACGCTCATTCAAGTTGTGTACCAACCCTTCCGGTCTCTGCTCTGAGCCACTCTACTGGCACTTCGCTCACATCTCCAAGTGTCCCTAACTTGAGAACCCCTGGAGAATAGGGATAGAGCCTGGCTGCCCCCCTGCCCCAGGTAAGGCCTGCATTTCATTCTCTGCCCACTAGTTATGAATTGCACTGCCAGTGGCCTGATCCTTTAAGTGTGGGTGCTGGGGGGCAAGGGCCTTAATGAAGGGAAGGTCTGGCCTTGACCCCTAGCCCTGTAGGTAGAGTCATGCCCAAAGTCGTTAATGAGGCAGCCTGGCAGGAGCAGCCTGGAGAAAACCAGAGATCAGTACAGAAAGGAAGGGATAATTTATTGATTCAGTAGTTGTCTTTTTAAAAGTTTTTATTTTTGGCAATAAAGAGCACAACATAATCTCCTTCATGCGTCATCGTGCCACTAACTGGAGCCAGCCGGCCCTCCCTCCCTCTCCAAGGCTTTGGGCACCGAGCTGGCTGTGGCCCCTCTCTGGCTCCTGGGCTCTCCTAGAGGGGCCTCTCGCTGGATCATTTCGCCACAGCTTGAATAGTGGTTATTTACAACAGGGTCTGTTCCCACAAATCAGAACCCTAAAGTATTAAAAAAACAAAAAACCCACACACGCAACCAAGGGTTTGATGGGAATTAGAAAGATAGCCCTTCTGCAAGGTAGTCAATAAATACCAGCACTAGAAAATCAATTGCTTTAATTGCATTTCAGCAGGGAGCCTCAGCACCATGTGGGAAAGAGGAAATGGGAAGGGCTCCGTTTCTGAGTGCTTTAGGGTGGCCAGACAGGGCAGAGGGGCTCCCTCTGCTGGGACATCGCCCGGCCCCGGGTCTGGGAGGGGTGCTCCCCCCAGCCTGGCCCTGGGGCAGGGAAGAGCTCGGACCGGCCCTCCTCCTGACTGAGGTAACCCGCACCCCCACCCCAGGGTGTCTTCTCAGCCTACTAAGCAGGAAGGAGCTTGGGTAAAAATTAGATTTTAGAACCAGATTTTCACCTGAGGTGTCAACCAGATGTCACCTCTGCTTAAAACTTCCAAGTGCAAGGCTGCCAAGTGGAAGCTCAGATGCTTCCTGTGCCACTCTGGGCCCAGAGGGATTCAGAAGCCACCTGCTGTCTCCACCCCTGGGCTGCTTGGGGGAAAAGCCAGTGGTCACAGCACCAGCCTGGAGCTTCGTCTCCCTCCTCTGGCCCTGGCCCCTGAAACAAGTCCTGGCAGCAGGGGGCTGTGCCCTGGAGGACGGGGAACCGCCACCCTCACATTCTAAAACAGCCTTGACTGACCCGCTCATGGGATTCAAAAGGGTGGATGTGGTACTGGGGAGGGATGGGGGAAATCTCCTTAATATAGAATATGTCATAAGCCATATATATTAAAATCATTAACAGTATATAGTCCCACAGTAGCTCCAGCCCCTCACACATGCTCTGGCGCTGTGGCCAGCCCCGGGCCTTGGTCCAGCCTCACCCTTGGGGGCAAGGAAGGGATCGCTTGCTCCGTTGCTCCAGGCTCTCGGCCAGCAGCCCCTCGGGGCCGTCCGCAGCACGCTGCAGTCAGCCCGGCAACAGGCAGCCCCGGCAGTCCTCAGTGCGCGCGCGCCCTGCTGTCACTGGGCTGGGGTCTTGGCCTCGCTGCTGTCCCCCTGGCTGGGCTTTGGCTTTAGCAGGATGAAGCGGTTGAGGAGGTCTGTTTCTGAGCTGGCCTGGGCTGCCCCGTACCCCTCACCTGTGGACACAGAGGCGGGCTCAGGACTCAGACGCAGGTCAGAGGACCCCCACCCGGAAGGCCTTGCCCTCCGCAGAACCTCGTGGTAGGTGAGTGTGGGGCACCACTGGGACTCACCAGCGTAGCCCGACGCCTCGGCGATGTTCTGGGAACCCGTGATGTGGTGCCAGTAGGCGCTGCGGGGCAGCATGGTCGTGGGCGTGCAGGGGTAGGAGTAATGTTCCGTGCCCTTGTTCAGCAGCTGTGGGGCAGAGAACAGGGGTCCCTCCATTAGCTCTGGGGCACAGGCCTACCCCAGCCTCCAGCCCAGCCCCCTGCCGGCCTCTGGCGTACTCTTCGCCTCCGGCCTCCCCGCTAGGCTGGGCCAACGCCCGCCGCCTCACCCTCACATTCTTCTCCATCTCCAGCAGGACGCGCTTGTGCTGCTCAGCAATGGCCAGGGTGGCGCTGTGGACCCGCTGGTAGATCTGTTCCCCTTCCTGTGTCTGGAAGGTGTAGAGCCCTTCCCCGGCATCACACATCCTAGGGACACAAGAGGCACCGAGGGCAGGGTGGTGGGGACTGCACCACGGCCACACACGTGTTTGGTCCGGGTCTCCGCGCTCCAACAGGCTGCACCCCAGGTCCGCTGAGGAGCGAGCAGGGCTGTCGTCCGCCCAGCCCGAGTGTGCTGGGCCTTTCCGTGGACCAGTGATCTAAATCCCTGATGAGAATGAACCCATTCCACTTTCTCTCCCATCCCTTTGGTTTGTGCACTTTTACCTTCCTGTTACGAATTTTCTCAAACCATTTTGCAGATTAGGAAGCTGAGGCGTGCTGATAGTAAGTAGTTTAACCAGGATTAGACCAGGGATTACACAGAATTTACGTTTAGACACGCTGGCTCCAGAGTTCAAGCCACAGATTACTCAATCCTCACCATAAGTCTAGGAGCTTGGGTACTTTATCCCCTATTTGACAGATGGAGACTCAGTCCACAGCCAGAGCTGTAAGTGCCAGTGCCAGCATTTGATTTGAGCTCAAGCAGTTTGAAACAGCTGCATTTGACCTGCCTGGTGTGCACCTCAATTTCTTCATCTATAAAATGGGAAGTTTACACTCCCCTTTGGTTTTCTATGCTGATAAATAGGCGCCCAGCACAGTGCCTGGTAGAGCAAATGGCAGGCAACACGCTGGCCATGTGGGGCAGGGTAGGGAGGCGGGAGGGTCCTACCGGCCGGCCTCGAAGGTAAAGCGTGTGGCATCCCGGCCGTAGCGGCGTAGTGAGCAGAGGGGCCACGAGACGAGCTTCACGCGGGGGTTGTGTATGTCCCAGAGGTAGATGTTCTCGTGGGTGATCTGCAGCTTGCACTCGCCGTACACGTCCAGGTTGGGGCAGGGCAACAGGAAGACGTTGAAGCGGTCTGCGGCGGGAGAGGGGGAGTGGGGCTGGGGCCTCCCCAGGGCAGGACTCTCCTCCCACCACCACCCCCCCCCGCCAGCACGGGGCCTCACCTGTCTGCTCACACTGCACTCCTGGGGCCAGGAGGTCCGGCTCTCCCAGACTGATGTCGTTGAGTCGTGACCCCAGACACTCCACCGACAGGGTCTTGTACCATTCTTCCGCCTCCAGCTCTAGAGAACGGCAGCGCATGCACCCGGGGGCCCCCAGCAGCCCACCCGGCAAGGCAGGGAGGCCGAGGCCAGTGGGTTCCGCCTGCCTGTCCCACCTTGTCCCGAGCCTCTCCCCACTACCTCCACCCCCACACATCACACCCGGCCAGGGCTGGTCCTGCTCTGCCTCCTCCCGACTGGACCACCGGACCATGACTGGCCCAGGGGAGTCTGGATGGAAGCCTGCAGCCCCAGCTCCTCACCCGAGTCGCAGGTGAAGGTACGTGCTGAGTCGTCAGTGAATATGATGGCCACTGCCTGCCTCTTGGTCTCCTTGGGGAGCCGCGTGACACACTTGACGTTGCTGATCTCAGTTACCTGGGACAGCATCCACAAGGGACTGAGCCAGGCTGGAACGCCTCCCTCTGCATTCCCCACAGTGGCGCCACCCCCGGGAGGGTGCTCTTGGACCTTAGGGCTCGGCCAGTCGTCACTTTACAGACTGGGGTAGCTAGGGCCCAGGCCCCCTAACCTTGGGGCAGCCCCGGAGGCACACTGACTTCTCATCTGGGTACTTCTCCAGCCGCTGGGGCCCTTTGCTGGAGGATTTCCGGAACACCAGCCAGCACCTCCGGTAGATCTGTGGGGTGAGAGGGCAGTGGCATCAGGCCTCCTGGGACCACCCCTACCCAGCACGGCCCTGAACTTACCCCTGCCTGCCACAGGGGGCAGTGCTACACAGCCTTCCCTGGAGACCCAGCCCAGAAGAAAACCCAGGACCAGCAGTGACGCCCCCTCCCCAAACCGAGAAAGCAGGCATTTCTTCCCCGACTCTGAACAACTTGCACAAAGGGCGCTCTGAATCACTTTACTGTGCGCTCAGCTCTAAGCTTAATATAAAGAGCCCACGCTTATTGTTTCCCTTCTGTACTTCCTAGCACTCTTCACTGTCCATCTCAGAGTCCCTCTTGAGGTTGGTTTGATTATCATTTTTACCTTATAGGTACAGGAGGACCGAGGCACCAATAAGTTAAGCAACAGTTGATAAATGGTGGGGCTGATATTTAAAAAAAAAAAAAAAAAAAAGGCTGGCTAGATCCAGAACTGATACTTGGAGCCCACTGCAGAATATTCTGCCCAGGGCTCCGGCAGTGCTAGCCACAGCAGATGGAGTGTCCTTGGGACAGGGATTAGACCCTTGACCATCCTGAGCCTGCACATTGGTCCTGGTTCTCAGCGCTGGGGGGAGGGCTCTTGATGTGGGTAATACCCCCTCTCATCTCTGGTCCTTCTTCCACATTCTGGAGTGCTGAGGGCCAGGATTAGTTCCTGTTCCAGCTGGGAAACCAGAGGCTCTCAGAGGTAAAGGGGCAGAGCCCAGAAGCTGGGGTTACCCCAAAGCAGAGTGCCTTCCCAGGCAAGGCTCCTTCCTGTCCAGCCGCTGCCAATGGCCCCGTGCCTAAAACCGCCTTAATTCTCTGGAGCTTCATGGACTCGTGCTGACCGGCAAGGAGCCAGGGTGCAGGGAGCCGACCATGCTCCACGGCAAACTGGCTTGTCAGACCCCTCCAGTGGTGGCCTAGTCGTCTGCCCAGGCTGCACACTCTTCCTTCCCCGGCCCTCTCCTCCGTCCCAGGCTCTTTCAGCCTACTCTGTTCATGAGTAGATTCCAAGAAATCTCTTGGTGCCCACTCTCTCATTGGCAAATAGCAGGGAGACTGAGGGCTGCCCAGAGCAAAAGAAGCAAGAAGGCCATAGCCCCATACCTGCAGCCCGCCCCACTCCACCCTGCTCTGCCACTCAAGCCCCAGGTCGCTGGTAGGGAGGGCCCCATGCCAAGAAGCCACTCAGAACCAGGCCGTTTCGGGGATTACCTGGGACTCTGGAGGCATCTCTGCCCCGGTACACATGGCCCTGGCTCAGTCCCTGGCCTATCCCCCTAAACCACAGCAGGCCTCAGCTCTTAGCTGGGGAGCTCCTTTACGGCAAAGACTATTTTATTCTCAGAATCTTCACTCACATCCTGGCAACCTTGTTAACACAGCTCTGCTGAACAAGTGAATGACCATAGGAAGAGACGGTGAATGGATGGATGAATGAATGAAGGCTGTCGACCCAGATACGCCCTGCCAGCTTGGGCCCCATGCAGCTTGCAGTGTAGGGGCAGAAGGCCCAGGGGCCTGAGCACCCTGGTTGCCTGGTTACAGACACACACACACACACACACACACACACACACACGCACGCACGCACGCACAGCCCCAGGGAGCCACTGTGCTCAAGAGCCCTCCTTCCCCACTTCTCACGGTCTTTGATCAGCACTTCAGAAACACTCTGCCACAGCTCTGCCAGAGGAAGGCCCTGGCAGGGAGGAGGGTCTGCGCCCCAGCTCCTTCAGCCCCTCCCGGCTCACCTTTGTGAGCTCAGACAAGAATGGCTGCCCTGGGACAAGAATGGCTGGGTGACTAAGCCCCTCACATCAGACCTAACGGGAGCAGCTCAACGCCCTGGGTAGGGGGAGCCCCAAACTGGGTCTGGCCACACCCCTACTCCCAACCCCTCCCCCTGGCTGTGTCCACCTGTATGCCACTTGCTTCCAGGTCTCCTCCTGGAATAGGTCTGATGCTGAGTGCAAGTGGCCGCCTCGAGGGGGCTCGCCTTTCCCGTAGGCTCTGCCCTGGCCCCCGGGTACCTGCTGAAGCCGGGCCCCTACTCCCTTGGCCTCCCCTCGCCCCCTTAATTTTCAATTTCTCTAGTTCTGAGCTGCACGTGGGCTCCATCCCTCTCTCAGGACATGAGCAAGGTGGCTGCCCACCTGGGCCCGTCTCCTGGATTGGAACCCAGGTTGGGGTACAAATCCGGATCTAGCGAAGACTCTAGACATGCACTCTGGGCAGAACACACCCCCACAGGGGCCGCAGGGAGGGAGGGGCCAGAGCCGCCCCTCGCCAAGGCCAGCCCAGCTCGGTCAGGCATCCAGGCGGGGAAGCCCTCCCAGAGCCCTGTTCCTCCCCCACCCCACGCAGGCTGAGCCAGGAAGCCTTGAGTAGTCCGATGGCACCCCACCCCCATCAGGCCAACGGGGGAGGGTAGGAAGAGAGAGACTGGAGACCCCTCGAAAACACAAGACTTGGGCCACCCCAGTCACCAAGGGTACCCTCCTACTGGGGAAGGGGTAGCTGCCAAGACCCCTGACTGGAGGCGGGAGAGGGTCGGCAGGGAATGAGAGGCAGCTCTTGGACAACCTCACCGAGATCATTAGGTTGGTCCCTCGGGGGGTTGAGGGGAGGCTGTATTTACCAGGAGGGGGTGAGGGGGCGCGTGCCCACTGAAGTGTGTCTGAGGCCTCATCCCCACAGACCTTCTAAGCCCCCAGCTCTGGGCCAGGCCCCCTGTGCGCAAGGAGCCACCGCCAGCAACTTGGAGGAAAGCAGCCTGTCCCAGAGCCACAGGCCATCCTGCCCTAAGGGCTCATTCCTAAACCACAGAAATACCAGCCTCTGCACCCTCACACCACTGCCCTGCCCCACAGCCAGCCACACTCCCTTTCACACACTCCTTTAACAGTAAAAGCACTGGCCAAAACAAATACATAAGGACCCATACACAGAAAGCAATGGAAGCCGCGGAGACCAAGGGACTTAAAAGAAAAGGGGCCAAGAGAGGGGAGGAGAGAAAGAGAGAGACGAGGAGGAGGCAAGGAGAAGTGAGAGGCTGGGAGAGGCTCAGACACTGCCGCTCCAGCGCCGCTGTCCTGGCCACAACTTCAACAATGGCAGGGGAGCCGCCTGCCCGTCGTCGGCCGCCACCGCTGGCCCAGCCGCTGGGACGCCGGCCAGCCCTGCTGGGGGGAGGGGGGCAGCAGCGGCACATGCCGGGTAGCCGGCTGGCCAGAAGCCTCGGGACCACAACGGCGCGATGCCGCCGCAGGCGGGCACCCGCACACAGGACGCGGCAGGCTCCAGACCAGGTCCCGGGACGCCGGCCCCCTCGGCAGGGCCCCGCGGGGGGGCGGCTCACCCCCAGCTTCCTGCTCTTCATCTTCACGTAGCCTTGCTTGACGATGTCGTTGAAATTGGTCGCCATGGTTTCCCCGCGGTCTTTGGGGTGCCGGGGGCCTGGCTGAGGGCGGGGAGGGATGCCCAGGTGGCCTCGGTTTCCGGATCCTCCTATCACCTGTTCGAGACACTCCGTCGTGGGGGGGTGGGGGGGGCCGTGAGGGCCACTCTTCACCTCGCCCGCCTCAGCATTGTTCTAGCAGCTCCTCTGCCCAGCGCCTGCTGGAAATAAAAATGACACGGAGATTAGACAGTGACATCTTTCTCTTCCCCTGGCTGTCTCGCTCTTTTTTCCTTCCTCTTCCCACACTCCTCCCTCCCTCCGCCCGCCCTCCCGCCCTTCTTCCTTCCCTTCCCTCCCCACCCTGGGACGACAGAACCATTCAGGAAAATGAGGTGGAGGCAGCAGCAAGGAAAATGGTCCAGCCCAGTCCCCTCCCTCACGGCCGGGGCTGGCGGTTAACCCCTTCCTGGAAGGACTGGCGCTGGCTCCCACTGTGGAGGTGGGAGCACAGGGAGGCGGCCGAGGAGCTGCTGTCCCGTCCTGTCTCCCGTTACAACTCTGGAGCCGACTTAGGGTGACCTTCCCAGAACCAGGCCCCCTCCCATGCACAGGCCTCCTGGGAGAGCCTTCCAAGAGAGGGGAGGCGGGGTGCCCAGGACAGGGCAAGAAGTCTGATGTCTGAGTGAAATCCATGCTCCCCGAGGTCCAGGACAGTCTGCCTGGCCAGTCTCAGCAGACCCCCAAATCCCTCTGCCCACCCTCCCCTGCCATTCTATACCTGGTTCTCTCCAGCCCCAGAAGGGAGGCTGAGAAGCCCACTTATGCCCTCCTCCCGGCCCCTGGAACTCTTCAGGAGCTCCTCTGGGTGCTGCTTCCTGGGTGGGAGGGCAGAGTCCAGCAGGGCGGGCCACCAGATAAGCCTGAGGAATGTGCTAGGCCGGCCAGAGGTGGCCACCGTGGAAGCAGTCACCTCGCCCTGGTGCTAGGAAAGCCGGCCGATCTGTGGGGTGCTGGCGCAGGCTGGGCCATGCAGTGCCCCGTGTCCCGAGCACAGGCAGGAGTTAATTACAGACAGAACCAGCAGTCACCTGGCCCTGGGTTAGAGGACTCAGCCAGATAGCTGTGAGGAGCACCAAGGGGAAGTCTATAGGGAGCAGGAAATGGGGATGCCAGCAGGGGCCGCTCTGAATCAGGTAGATAAAAAGCTGGGACTAAGACTGGGGGGCGGGGGGGGGGGGGGTCTCAGCAATGGCGCAGTCCAACACCCATTCTACAGATACGGAAAATAAAGTTGCCCAGAGAGGCTAAGCAACAAGGCTAAGGTCACACAGCAGGTCTGGGGCACAGCCAGCAATGAATGAGATGTTTGAGAGTGGCTGATGGAGGCAGGCCCAGGGAGAGCAGGGGAGGTGGAAGGTCCTGTGGCCATCTCCGGCTGCTACCACCACCCGAGCCCTAGCCTACCATTCAGGGGCTTTGCCGGCAACACGCATCTCCCTCCCTTCCCCCGCGCCTCCAGGGCTGCTAGGTGGGATGGAGCATCATTTCTGGGGTCAGCTGGGCATCTGTGCTGCCAGGATGAAGCCCTGGGGCAGGCTTGCTGCTGGATCCACCAGCAACTTGGCCTTAATTACCCTCCTGGAGGACTGTCTGCTGAGTCCCTAACAAGGAACAGATGGGCCTACCCCAGTGGGCACACGCAAACAAGGAGAGGGGTGGAGAGGGTGATGCTTGCTCCCCTATCCTACCTGCACCCCGATAGTCTCTTCAGCATCCCCTCAGCTGCCTCCTTGCCCATTCACTCCCTCTGTCCCAGCCCCCTGGGGTCTGAGACCCTCCCAGATGGGACATCCAAGGGATCTGCTTTCCTCTTGTAAAGTCCGGTCTAGGGTCCCCTTCCCAACACTGACCCCGAACAGCCCTGCCACGCCGGAGCTCTGGCAGTGGAGACTGGTAAGTTTCCCCAGCGTTGCCTCTACTGCCTGCCCATGGGACTGCCTTGCCCCCACAGCAAGGACCACTCTGTAAAATTCTCCTCCAAGGCTGGCCATTGGCTTCTGGGTTCATTCAGGGGAGACTGGGGCGGGGCAAGGCCAGGAATGTGAATCCAGCAGTCTGGTGGTTCTGGGCGCCTACTTAACTTCTCTGTGCCTCAGTTTCCCCATCAATAAAAAAGAGAGAATAAATTCCACTTTAAGTGAGGAAATAAACCCAGGAGGCACCTGTTTGCCCACTTTGGACCCAGAGCTTCCACCCCAAAACCAGGCTGTGTTTATTTCAAAGCCTGTGACACTACCATAACTGAGGCTTCCACCTGCCCAGGGCAGGCTTCTTGTCATGGCCCCGCCCAACAGCTACCTTCCCAAGTGACTGTGATGCCAAGTCCTCAGGAGCACCACTGCCCTGTCCATCCACAGGCCCACACCCTAAGCCCTAGAGGCAGCCCCGTGGAAATAAACCAGCAAAAGAGCGATCTTCCACACGAAGCCTGGGTGCCATAAGGCCTGGCAGCCTCTTTGGCCCTAAGTCACAGGGATTCCTGGCCACACAGACCCTGATGAAGTCTGCAAGAGCAAGACCCAGTGTGCGACCCAAAATGGTAAAGCAAAGGGGAATGAGGGAGGGAGGGGAAGGCAACGGGATCAGGTATGGGGGCGCCCAGAACTAACTCATCCCCCTGAGGGACTGTATGAAGCTGGAGAGGTGTCCCCCGGACTGAATTTGCCAGGCCCAATGGGGCATCATGGTGGAACTCCCAAGGCCAGGCACAGGGCTGAGGCAGCCCCTGCCCTGTCACACCGGGGGCCATGTTCCCCATCGCTCTAGGACCACCCCCAGTGCTGCCTCGCTCAGACCCACAGCTGCAAGGAATGCCCCTAATTCACGGCCTGATGTCTCAGACCTGTGAGCTCAGCTCTGAACACCCAGAGAAGCTAAGGACAGAGGTCGGCAGCCCCCTCAGTACTGCGGGGGAGGGCGGGGTCCCCCATTCCTCCTCCCAGCCTGGCATCAACATGGCAGCCCAGAGAGATGGCACCCACCCTGAGCCAGGCCGTGAAGGGCTCCTGTACAGCCAGAGCCAGGCTCAAAGGCCCCTTTCCCCAGCTCTCCCTGGAATGCAAAGTGAGACCCCCTGATGCCTAGCAGAGTGGTGCCCCCCTGCCCACCTGCCCCATAGGGCAGCCCCTCTGAGCACTCCCTTCCTGCACCTGGATTCTGCCTGGAGGCTTTGGTTCCAGAACAAATGCTACTTGCTGCTGTTGGCAGCCAATGACTGAGCGATCGGCTGCCTGCCCGGCTGGGCCTCCCCACCCCTGACAGATAGGATCATGTCAGGGCTCTAGGAACAGCCCTCCCTGGACACCCTATCATCTCCTGGGCTCGCCCCGTAGCAAAGATCCTATCGGCAGGACTCTCTCCAGAATCAGGGACGCCCCCCATCACCCCTACTCAGACTCGGGAGTCTCCCACAGTGTGATTGTATCAGGGGCCAGGAGGGCGTCTCCCATCCCACCCTCTGCCTCCACCTCTGCAAATCCCCTGAAGCAACCACCACCTCAAACACTGCAGGTCTCATCCAAGATGGTTGGTGGCGGGTGGTGAAGACAGACCAAGTACCCAACTGGGCAGACAGGGACAGTGGGACGAGGGGACATCTGAACAGCCACAGTCTCCTTGGCCTTTAAGTCAGGAAAGTGGTGCTATGCCTCCACACACTGCCACTGTGCCCTGTCCCAGCCCCTCACCCAGCCCCCTGGCCTCGTCTCCCCTCAACCCACCTGCCCAGCTCAGCGTGCATGACCTTCTATCTGTTCCTCAACATGCCTAGATTCTTCCCACGCAGGACCACTGCACTTGCCGTTCCACACCTACAACACCGTTCCCTCGGATGGTCCCAAGGTTCATTCGACGCTTCACTCAGGTCTCAGCTTAAAGCTTACCTCCTCAGAGAGGCCTTCCCTGACCACCAAAGCCAAAGAAGCCCCACCAGTCAGCCTCTACCCAGCTTCACGGTCTTCATCACACACCTCACCAAAGGACTGTCTTGTCTACGGCCATACCGCCCTGACCGTGCCCGATCTCGTCTGATGTTGGAAGCTAAGCAGGGTCGGGCCTGGTTAGTTCTTGGATGGGAGGCCATAGGACTGTCTTGTTACTTCATCTCTCCATTTGCTACTTGCCCGCTCTCTGTCTCCTAGAACACTCTAGAACATCAGTCTCCTAGAACACTCTAGAACATCAGTGCCTCATCTGTTGAGTTAATAGCTCCATCCCAGTGCAGAGAATGGTGCCCAGTGCCGAGTAAGTGCTCAGTAATTGGGGACTGAAAGCCCAATTCTCTCCAGCACTGGTCCTCCCACCACCACCCATAGGCACCTGGCAGGGCCCAGCTTGACCTCCACAGGCACGTTAAGTAGCGGCGGGCTCCCGCCTCCCTGGGTCCCGGTCCTGGGGCTTCCCCAGGCGACTGCCACGGACAGCAGACTGTTGTTCCGGGAGAACCAGCGAGGCCCCGGCCCAGCTCGGTTCAAGGCTGCCTTGGGGGAGACAGTACTGCAGACACCGTGGCTGGGCCGCCCCATCTTGGTCAGGGTTGTAGGGGGGAGGTCATGCCCTGCCCGGGAAGGAAGTGCTAAACGTAGCCAGCACCCAAGCACAGAGAGGCAAGCAACTGGGTGGGAGGGGGCACAGGTCCCGGGCCCCATCCTGCAAGGGGAGCGGGAATGGTCTGCACTAGAGTCACATCTCTCTGAAAGGGGCAAGAATCTGCACTAAACACAGCCAGGCTTGCACCGCGGCCAAGAACCCTGCTAGGCCCCTCACTGCCCTGGACTTGCAGACCCCTGCACTCCACATATCCTGGCAACTGTCATGCACCCACGGCTTGGGGCTGGCACAGAGGCCCTGTTCTGCCCACACCACCCAGGTGCTCAGCCTCTGCTCAAGCTTCTTTGCAGTGACAGAACACATTTAGCTGGAAGCTGGGCCTTGGGGGCTCTGGCAGGGGGGAAGGTGGGCAGCCCCCCATGGCCAGGGGAGGAAGGTTCAAGGAAAGGAGGGGAGCTGACCATGAGTTTAAGTTGAGAATAGGAACCATTTGCAGTGCGAGTGGGCAGCTGGGGTAAAGTCTCTTGGAATTTGGGGGAGCAGAGAGAGGGCAGGGCATGGGGAGCAGGAAAGTCGGGAAGAGGATGGGGGCTGCGATATGCCCGAAGGGGAGGCAGGCCCACAGCGGGCACCACAGGGCCCTGGGCTTCTCCCAAGGTTGGTGTGGGGCAGAGGTGAGGTCAGGGCCCGCACCTGGGCTCCGTTTAGACGAGATCTGTTGTAGGTGGAGCTTGGGGATAGTTTCCAGGGCCTGGGAGGCTTTTGTGGGAGGGTCCCCGAGGCCCCTTCCCCCGATAAGGTAGGTATGGGCTTGGAGAGTTCTAGGGCTGGGGTCGCCGAGGGTCTCGCGGGCTCGGGCGTGGCCTATGGGCCCCCTCCCCGCCTCGCGCCGCCCAAGTTACCTGGGCGCCAAGGCCCGGGCCCGGGGCGCTTGCTCGGCGGGCGGCAGGCCGGGCTCATACCCGCGTCACGGCGCGGCCGGCGGGGGCAGCGGGGCGGTGGCGGCGCCGGGCTCCGGGCGGTGTGTGCGAGGGAGGCGCTGCCGCGGGGCTGTGCTCCGGCGGGGACTCCGCCGCTTCTGCCCGGCCGCCAGGGTCCCGCCCCGCCCCACCGCCGTATTCCTCCGAGTCGCGGGACACGCACTTCCGCCCCGCCGCCCCCAGTTCGCCTCCGCCTTCCCTCCAGCTTATCCTCCGCAATCGGCCCAGCCCCGCCGTCCCTCTCTGGGATCCCTGTCCCAGCCTCCTATCGCCGCTCAGCCCCTGAAAGCTGAACCCTACAACAGCCCCCAGCTCCCAAATCTCAACCCCTAACTCCTTCGGGAATGACACGCGCTCACACACACACATTGACACGTTGCTCCCCTATCCCTATACGACGCCCTGGTCCCTCCAAGCCCAGCCTCCCCGCGACCTCAGCGGTCCCCCACCCCCACCCCTGCCAGATTCGGGTAGCCGCTACAGCGCCTCCAACCCCGGAGGTCAGCGCCCCTAGCAGTCCTCAGCCTCTCCCTCCCCTAGCCTTCACTCCACTCTGGAAACACCCAATACTCCCATTCTGTGCACCGCCCCCCCCCCCCCCCCCCCCCCCCCCGGGCCTTTGGCCTTAAGTCCAAACCCTATTCCTCTCTGGCACCGCCCCCTTCCCCCCCAGCCCTCCAGCACACACACTCACCTCACTGCCCCTCAGGCCTGTTATGCAGGTGCCCCGTCGCTGCCCTGCTGGAGTCCCAAACTATAGGGCGCCTCAGCTGTGCCAGGCAGAGATGGGGAAGTTCCCTAGGGCCTTCTCGGGAGGGGCTGTCTCACCCTTCTGGCTGTCATGCCTGCACCCCATTACCCCAGTGGTTCTGCGGGTGTGCTCTCTGGGCCAGAGGAATCCTCACCAGCATCAACTCTGAAGCATAGTAGAAATACGCCACACACCCCCGCCCCGCCCCAGACCTATGAAATCAGAAACTCTGGGAGTAGCAGAAACCTGTGTCTTATCAAGCTCCTGGGTGATTCTGATGCACACCTTCCCCTGCTGTAGAGCAATACACAAAGTGAAACAAAAGCCCGCACCTGAACAACGGGAACCTGGAGAAATGAAAACACCTGCAAGTCCAAGCCCAGGTGTCATCAGAGAGATAGGCCTAACACCTGGAGGAGCCAAGGATCACAGTGCCCTGGGCCTCAACCTTGCCCAGGCTTGCAGGGGTGGGGAGGGGGCTGCTTAGGGGGCTGCTTCCCTTTCCCTGAAAGTTTCCCCGGGTAGTGGCTGTCATGCCCCCAGGACTCCCAGAAGCCTCCCACCCTGGGCCTGAGCGAAGCAGCCCCTCACCACCAGGGGGAGGGGAGGAAGCAGCTGCACCAGTTCTGGCCAAGTTGGCCCGGGTCTTGACCTCCCGACCTCCCCATGCGGCTCCCAAACTTGACCCCACCTGCTTTGCTTCAAACCACAGCCCGTAAAGCCCTCCAGCACTTGATCCATCACAGCAAACTGTGTTTGAAGAACTTTTGGCCAACGACAACCGCTAAAGAGTATTCACAATAAACAGACATCTTCTCTAGAGTGGGGTTCCACAAATATCTTCCCTCTCATCTCCATCATGTTCCCCCAATCCAATCTCTGTCTGCATTGTTGTCACCTAAGTTTTTTCCAATTAAATGTTTTATTTTGAGATATATTTTTTTTAATGTTTTATTTATTTCTAGGAGAGAGAGAGACAGACAGTGTGAGCAGGGGAGGGTCAGAGAGAGAGGGAGTCACAGACTGAAACAGGCTCCAGGCTCTGAGCTGGCAGTCAGCACAGAGCCCGACGCGGGGCTCGAACCCACGAACCGCGAGATCATGACCTAAGCAAAAGTCGGACGCCTAACCGACTAAGCCACCCAGGTGCCCCTATTTTGAGATATTTGAAGAGTCACGTGGTATTAGGAGCTCCAGTACAAAGAGATCCACGTACCTGTAGCCGGTTTCCTTCAATGGTGGCCTTGGTGCTAGAATACAGTATCCCAACGCAGAGGCTGACATTGAAACCGTCAGGATGTGGAACATTTCCATCACCACCAAGATCTCTCTCTCATGTTGCCCTTTTATGGCCCCACCTACTTCCCTCCCACTCTCACCCCTCCTTAACCAGCCCTCCACCCCCCACCGTCCCACAACCACCAATCTGTTCTCTATTTCTATACTTTGGTCATTTCAGAATGTTAGACAATCAGAATCATAAGTATGTAATCTTTGGAGGAATGGCTCTTTTTTTTTCCGACTCAGCATAATTCTTTGGAGATTCATCTGAGTTGCTGCGTATATCAAAGTTCATTCTTTCCACTGCCAAGTAGTATTCCGTGGTATGCATGGATGTACCACAGTTTATTTACTCATCCATCCATTGAGGGACATCTGGGTCGTTTCCAATTGGGGCTATGATGAATAAAGCTGCTATCCACGTTCATGTACAGGTTTTTGTGTGAACATGTCTTTATTGCTCTGAGATAAATGCCTAGGAGTGCAATTACTGGGTCATATGATAATTGGATTTAGTTTAAAAACAAAAAACAAAAAACACCAAACTGTTTTCCAGAATGGCTATGCTGTTTTATATTCCTACCAGTGATGTATGAATAATCCAGTTTCTGCACATCCTTGCCAGCATTATTGTTGTCCCTACTTTCTTTTTTATTTTTTTAAAGCCATTCTGATAAGTATGTAGTCATATCTCACTGCAATTTAAATTTGCATTTTCCTAATGGTTGCTGTTGTTGAACATCTTTTCATGTGCTAATTTGCCATCTGTGTATCGTCTCCAGTGAAATGTTTCTTCATGTCTTTTGTGTGTGTTCTAGTTTGATTATTTGCTTTTTTTGTTGTTGAATTTTGACAGTTCTTTATATATTCTAGATACTAGTCCTTTTTCAGATATGTGTTTTACAAATATTTTCTCCCAGTCTGTCGCTTATCTTTTCATCCACTTAACAAGATCTTTCACAAAGTAAAATTATAAAATTTCAGTGAAGTTCAAATTATCAACTTTTCCTTCCATGGATTGTGGTTTTGGTACCAAGTCTAAGAATTCTTTGCCTAGCCCTTAATCCTAAAGATTTTCTCCTGTGTTTTTTTCTAAAAGTCCAAAAGTTTTATGTGTTACATGTTAAGCCTGTGATCCACTTTGAGTTAAATTTTGTAGGAGGTATGAGATGAAGGGTGAGGTTGTGTTTTTCCCCTTTAGCCTGTAGATGTCCAATTGTTCCAGCACCATTGTGAGATTTTCTACATAGATAATCATCTCATCTGCACACAGAGATAGTTTTCTTTCTTCCTTTCCTATCTGTATGCCTTTTACTTCCTTTTCTTGCCTTATTGCATTGGCTAGAACTTTCAATACTACATAGAGTTAGAGTAGTGAGAGCTGACTTTTTTTTATTATTATTATTTCTGAGAGAGAGAGAGAGAGCATGAACAGGGGAGGGTCAGAGAGAGAGAGGGAGGCACAGAATCCAAAACAGGCTCTAGGTTCCAAGCTAGCTGTCAGGACCTGATGCGGGGCTCGAACCCATGAACTGTGAGATCATGACCCGAGCAAGTTGGATGCTTAACCAACTGAGCCACCCAGGTGCCCTGAGAATTGACATTTTTGCCTTGTTCTTGATCTTAAGGGCAACGCATTTGATTTCTTGTGGGGATTGTCATATAAATATCACTTGGATCCTGTTGGCTGATGATGTTGTTGAGTTTTTCTATATCCTTGCTGATTCTCTATCTAGTTGTCTATCAATATTTGAGAGAGGGCTGTTGATGTCCTAAGCTATTATTGTGGATTTGTCCATTTCTCATCAGCTCTATCAGTTTTTGTTTCATATGCTTGGTAGGTCTGTTGTTTTGTTCATACATATTTAGAGTTGTTCTATCTTCTTGATAGGGTCTTTTTAGTTGTATATACTGTCCCTCTCTCTGTCTCTATAATTTTCTTTCTTTTGAAGTCTACTTTAGCTGATATTAATATAGTCACCCCCTGCTTTCCTTTGATCAGTGTTTTCATGATATATCTTCTTTCATTTTAAAATTTTCAACCTGTCTATACTATTGTATTTGAAGATGGCATGTATTTGGTTTGTGGTTTTTTAAAGTTTATTTATTTACTTTGAGAGAGAGAATGAGCAGAAGAGGGTCAGAGAGAGAGAGGGACAGAGGATCCAAAGCAGGCTCTGAGCTCACAGATAGCAGGGAGGCCGATGTGGGGCTTGAACCCATCAACTGTGAGATCATGACCTGAGCCAAAGTTAGACGCTTAACTGATTGAGTCACCCAGGTGCCCCTTGGTTCATGGTTTTTAATCCAGTCTGGCAACATCTACCTTTTAATTGATATATTTAGACCATTTGCATTTAGTGTAATTATTAATATGCTAGAACTTCAGTCTGCCATTTCATTTTTTGTTTTGTCTGTTCTTTTTTCATTTCTATGTTTTCTACAGGCTAAAGGGGAAAAACACAACTTCACCCTTCGTCTCATACCTGCTTCTCATGAGTTACTTGAACATTTTTTTATGATTCCACTTTGATTCACCTATTAAGTTTTTGTGTATCTTTTTGTACAGATTTTTAGTGGATAGTCTAGGTATTACATCATGTCTATAACTTATCACAGTCTACTGGTGTGATGATTTTGCCAGTTTGAGTGCAGCAGAGAAATATTACTTCCCTTTAGATCTCTCTACCCTCCTCCATTTATAATTTGTCTTTCAATTTTTTTCCTTCATTTCATTTTATTTTTTTAAATTTTTTAATGTTTTATTTATTTCTGAAAGAGAGAGACAGTGTGAGCAGGAGATGGTCAGAGAGAGAGGGAGACACAGAATCTGAAGCAGGCTCCAGGCTCTGAGCTGTCAGCACAGAGCCCGACGCGGGGCTCGAACCCACAGACCATGAGATCATGACCTGAGCCAAAGTCGGACGCTTGACGGACTGAGCCACCCAAGCACCCCGTCTTCATTTTATTTTAAAACCACATAAGGAGGGGCGCCTGGGTGGCTTAGTTGGTTAAGCGTCCGACTTTCGCTTAGGTCATGATCTCGCGGTTCGTGGGTTTGGGCCCCGTGTTGGGCTCTGTGCTGACTGCCAGCTCAGAGCCTGGAGCCTGTTTCGGAGTCTGTGACTCCCTCTCTTTCTCTGACCCTCCCCTGCTCACGCTCTCTCTCTCTCTCTCTCTCTCTCTCTCTCTCTCTCTCCTAGAAATAAATAAAACATTTAAAAAAAATAAAATAAAATAAAACCACATAAGGAAGTGTCATAATGTTTGCTTCAACTGTCAAACATAGTTTAGAAAACTCAACAAGAGAAAGAAAGATTATTTATTGTATTTGCCCGTATTTTTACTTACTGTGTTCTTTCATCCCTCGTGATGTTCTAAAGCTCCTTCCTTTATTGTTTTCTTTCAGTTTAGGGAATACCCTGTAGTCATTTTTTTAGGGTTAGTATAAATTTTCTTAGTTTTCCTTCATCTGAAAAGTCTAGGTTTTCCCTTAGTCCTGAAGAACATTGCCACTGGGTTTGGGATTCTGAGTTACCAGTTCTTTTCTTTCAGCACTTGAAAAATATTTTTCCGCTTCCTTCTGACCTCCATGGTTTCTGTTGGGAAATCTATTGTCATTCCAATTGTATCCCCCCTATACCCAGGCTGTTGTTCTCTGGCTGCTTTCAAGATTTTTCCCTTTCATCTTTAGATTTCAGAAGTTTAATTTTGATGTGTCTTGGAGTGGCTTTGTTTGGATTGTCTTCTCTGGAATTCATTCAGCTTCTTGAATCTGTAGGTTTACATCCTTTGCCAAATCTGAGACGTTTCCAGTCATTATTTCTTCGACGACTTTTTGAGACTTACCCTCTTTCTCCTCTCCTTCTGGGACTCTGATGAAACAAATATTAAATCTTTTGTTACAGTCCCATAAGTCCCTGAGGCTCTGTTCCTTTTTTTTTTTCAGTCTATTTTCTCTCTGTTGTTCAAATTGAGCAATTTCTATTGTTCCATCTTCCAGTTCACTGGTTCTTTCCACTGTCTCCTTTATTCTGCTGTTGAGCCCACCTACTGAGTTTTTTTATTTCAGTGATTGTACTTTTCAGCTCTAAAGTTTCCATTTAGCTTTCTTTACACCTTCTATTTGGTGAGACTTTATTTCTTCATTTGTTTCAAGTGTATTTGTAATTGTTCACGGAAACACTTTTTCTAGATCACAGATGCTTTAAAACCTTTGTCAGAGAATTCTAACATCCCTGTCATCTCAGTGTTGAAATTTATTGGTTGTCTTTTTTTTTTTTTTATTCATCTGTGATCTTTCTGATTCTTAGTATGAGTGGTGTTTTGAAATCTGGACACTCTCGTAGCTTGAGACTCTAGATTTTATTTAAGCTTTCTGTCTTAGCTGGCATTCTCTGATTCTGCTCGTGCAGAGGGGTCGGGGGGGGCCGGGGGGGCCACCACCTGGTTACAGGCAGGTGGAGACAGAAGTTTGGGTTGATTGCTCGAGTTCTGTTGACAAGTGGGGGTGCAGTAGTCCTTCATTCTTGTTGGGCATGGCTGTTCTCTACTGACACCACAGTTGGGGGGTGGCCTCATTGCTACTAGGTGGTGGTGAAAGTCGTGACTTTGCACTAGACTTCCTCTGATACTGCCCCAGAGAAAAGGGAGAGGGTGCCTCGTGATTGCCAGGCCAAGTGGAAGCTGAAGCTCCCCATGTTGTCTCTACTGACATGGCCGCTGGGGAGCCCCATTGTTGGCTGCGGGGGGCCGCTGAGGGTTGAAGTCTAGGCTCCAACTGAGCCTTTAATGGTGTGAGTGTGGGTGGGGCCACAGGGTTTTTTTGTTATTGTTGTTTGTTTGTCTTTGGCTAGAGTAGATGTCTGTTGTCTAAATGTTTTCTGTCTTGGCAGGATGCCCCTTTCTTGGTCCTCTGGTAGATAGAGTAGCAGCTCTATCAACCCTTTTTTGCAACAGCAAAAAAGCTGGTGGGGCTTGTTTGTTTGTTTGCTTGTGCCCACTGGCATTTCCGGGTTGCCGACTTCTTCAGCTCCAAGATGCGGGATATATGAGGCCACATGAAGATCCAGGGAACTCACCACCGTGCTCTTGCTTGGACCGCACCCTTCCCAAGCCTGTCTGCCTTCTCCTTGCTGCTTTCCAGAGTCTTCTTGTATTTGTTTTCCATATCAGTTCCAGGGCTTTTCATGGTACTTAGTGGGAGGGATAGAGAAAAGTGGGACTACTTTATCTTTCCAGAAGCGAAAGTGCCAACTCACTAAAGGAAAACAACCCGAACATCCCTGCTTTGCTCTTGAACTAAGTCATACTGTTCTTCAGATCACAGTCTGGATGAGTGCCAGTTCACATATAATACTATATATGTAAATATTGTGTATTATATATATTAAAATTTACGGAAGTGTAACTGACATACAGCAAACAGCACGTATTTGAAACCAGTGTGATGCATTTTGACGTAAGTGTACTTATCAGTACAACCAAGGCAGCGAATACATCCATCATTCCACGGTTTCTTCACTTCCTCTCATCCCTCCTCTGCCCCTCCTTTGCCCCCACCAGTCCCCAGGCAATTGTCTGTTTGCTTCATGTCACTCTATTTTAGTTTGCATTTTTTACTAACTTTATAGATATATACATATGGTGAAATACGACAGCAACAAAAGGAACAAACTACTGATAGAAGCAACGATATGGGTGAATCTCAAAATAATTATGCTAAGAGAAAGTGAAAGAAGGCAGACAAAAAAAGAATACATTTTGTATGATTACAAACACACACAGACAGGGGCACCTGGGTGGCTCTGTCAGTTGAGCATCCGATTCTTGATTTCAGCTCACGCAGGTCATGATCCCAGGGTCATGGGATCGAGCCCCACATTGGGCTCCATGCTGAGCACAGAGGCTGCTTGAGATTCTCTCTCTCTCTCTCTCTGTCTCTCTCTCTCTGTCTCTCTTCCCCTCTGCCATTCCTCCCTGTTCTCTGTCTCTCCAAAATAAAAATATAAACACACACACAAACATACATACCCATATCACAATAGAACATTTCACAACAGACTGACACATACAGTGCACAGTATATACACATATGCATATATATATATATCACATCTCAAAATATGCAACTGTTTCATCCACGTGCTACCTAAAATCAAGTATTTGCAAAATACTACTCTGAACAATCTTTTTAAGATCCGGTTTCCAAATCTGAACTCAGAAGTTGCCTGCAGGAGGTGTTCGGTCAACCCTTGGGTATAGGTGGGTGTGGGGGCGGCTGGGCTGCTGTGAATCTCAGGGAGGCGGGGCAGGGGTGTGGGAGCCTTTTTAAATGTTGCCTTGAGGCACCTGGGTGGCTCAGTCAGTTAGCCGGTTAGGCAGTTAGGCGTCAGACTTCAACTCAGGTCATGATCTCACTGCTTGTGAGTTTGAGCCCTGAGTCCAGCTCTGTGCTAACAGCTCGGAGCCTGGAGCTTGCTTCAGATTCTGTGTCTCCATCTCTCTGCCCCTCCCCTACTCTCTCTCTCTCTAATACAAAAAATAAAACATTAAAAAAAAGATAAATGTTGCCTGCAGGGGTGGCTGGGTGGCTCAGTTGGTTAGGCATCTGACTTTGGCTCAGGCTCAGGTCATGATCTCACAGTTCATGGGTTGAGCCCCGTGTTGGGGGCTGTGCTGACAGCTTAGAGCCTGGAGCCCACTTCGGATTCTGTGTCTCCCTCTCTCTCTGCCCCTCTCCTGCTCACTGTCTCTCAAAAATGAATAAACGTTAAAAAAAATTTTTTTTTAATGGAGCCTGCAGACCTCTGGCTGTGAGGCCATTGGCAAATCCTTTACCTCCCAGCACCTCAGGCTCTCATGCTTAAAATCGGATTTATGAGTGAATGTGCCCCTCCGTCCACCAGTGCCGGCCGGGGGAGGTCCAGTGGGGGTAGTGCCAAGTGGGCATAGCTCTCCCGCTCACGGCTAGGGGCTCCAGCCCCGTCTAGGGGGCTCCGATGCTGGGCTTGGGGCCAGGGCAGGGTTGGGTAGCATCCTGGTCTCCTGCTGTGTTTGCTTTATTAGCTCCTTTAGGCTGAAGCCTGCTGAGCTAACAGGCCGCTCGGCCCCACCAGACAGACTGATTTTATTTTCTGATGTTTTTCATTCTGCAGCCAACACTCTTTCTAGGGTGGGAGATGAGCATTGCTTCTTGCCTGAGCATTATCAGGATTTTCAGTTGCTCCAGGTTCAGGGTGTCTGGGAGGGAATGAACTTGAGGAGCTACAGTGGAGAGTGATGGAAGGGAGGGGTTGCAAACCCCACGTGGCCTGCTAGAGACTTTGTTCTCTGGATAGGAGGGCTCCAGGCAGAGGCGGGCAGGGGCTTAAGCCTGTAGGCTCTGGAACCATCCACCTCGTTCAAGCTGTGCTTTCACTGCTTGGGCAACTCCCCTAGCTTCTCTGTGCCTCGGTTTTGTCATCTGTAAAGTAGGCATGATAAATTCTTAGAAAATACATATGAAGCCATTGGAACAGGATTCTCCTGTGGGGTGCTCCCCAAACAGGCTAGTTCTCATCCATAGTATTTATTTTATTTTTGCCTGTTAGTTTTTGAAATTTCCTAAAATGGCCAAATGTGAATTTTTCTTTCTTATTTTTTTATTTATTTGTATTAAAATTTTTTTTAATGATTATTTTTGAGAGAGACAGACAGAATATGTTGGGGGAAGGGCACAGAGAGAGGGAGACACAGAATGTGAAGCAGGCTCCAGGCTCTGAGCTGTCAGCACAGAGCCTGACGTGGGGCTCTAACTCATGGACGGCAAGATCATGACCTGAGCCAAAGTCAGATGCTTAACCGAATGAGCCACCCAGGTACCCCTCTTTCTTTTTTTAAAACAAATTTTTAAAAGTTTATTTACTTATTTTGAGAGAGAGAAAGCATGAGTGGGGTAGGGGCAGAGAGAGAGGAAGAGAAAATTCCAAGCAGGCTCTGTGCTGACACAGACCCAATGTGGGGCCAGAACCCAGGAACTGTGAGATTGATCTGAGCCGATTTCAAGAGTCAGATGCTTAACTGACTGAGCCACTCGGGCGCTCTGAATTTTTCAATTAAAAAAATTATTGGGGTTCCGGGGTGGCTCAGTCAGTTAAATGTCTGACTTTGGCTCAGGTCATGATCTTGCGGTCTGTGAGTTCAAGCCTTCCCCCACCTCCCACCCCCTACCTCCCCGCTTTGGGTTCTGTGTCTTCCTTTCTCTCTGCTCATCCCCGGCTGGCACTCTGTCTCTTAAAAATAAATAAACATTAAAATTTTTTTTTTTAATTATTAAGTACAAAAGCTGTTAGTTGGGATTAAGGGATAGGATTATTCCCTCGGCCACTTCCTCCCCCCTCCCCCCCACAGTGGGCTTTTTGGGGGTGGGGTGTGGGCACAGTGCTCCCGGAGGCTTACCCACGGGATTCTGATTACCCACCTGGGTGCTGAGGACAACGCAGGCTTCAGGGCCAGATGCAGGTGCCCGGTGGTGGGAATGGGCAGGAAGCAGGGGAGCATTGGAAGGCACTTGAAAATGCTGAGGACAGAGGCTGGGAAGGAGGCAGGAAAGCACAGGGGTGGGGGTAGTGGGGGATATTGGGGGGGGTAGATCCCAGCTCTGCTGCCAAGACCCTTGGCCATCTGGAGCCTCAACTTCCGCCCCCCAATGGAACAATGAAGGTTACATAAAACACTATCTATGTAAGTATCTGCCCAGCACCTGGTGTGCAGAATGTTATCACGTGTTACTATTTTTAAATCATTAGTAGTGCACTCTGACCTTAGCCCCTCGGGCCTGAGACTTTTCTCCCAGGAACTGCAAAGCCCTTCTCCGGTGTCGACCCTTCTGGGTCCCTCACCTCTGCTCCGTGTTTGCACATCACGTGACCGCTTACAGAGAATTTTCATCTACACGACGACAGTATTTCCCCAGGCCCAGCCACTCCAGCCACTTTGTGATTTTGTGCCCAATTCATGCATCGCCTGTACTATTATTTGCTCAATATTTGAAACCAGCTCACATTTTCCTTTTGCCTTGAGAACAATCAGTATCAATAAAATGCCTCAAAAATAAAACAAATGCGTTAAATGTGTGCTGGCTCGCATTGCCTGCCTGACAGGCTTCTGTTAAAAAGGAGCTGAACAAGTTGGTGCTAAACCCACAGGAGCACTTGTCTGAGACTTTCCTAGGCAAGCGGGCAGAGGAGGAAATGAAAAATGAGGAGGAGGGCGCCTGGGTGGCTCAGTCGGTTAAGCGTCCGACTTCAGCTCGGGTCATGATCTCACGGTTTGTGGGTTCGAGCCCTGCATCGGGCTCTGTGCTGACAGCTAGCTCAGAGCCTGAAGCCTCTTTCAGATTCTGTATCTCTCTCCCTCTGGCCCTCCCCTGCTCATGCTGTCTCTCTCTCTCTCAGAAATAAATAAAAACATTAAAAAAAAAAAAGAAAAAAGAAAAATGAGCAGGGAGTTTGCTCCCTAATTGTACGACCCATGTTGATTCGGGCTGTTTCGTGGAGTGTGACCCACACCATCTTATTTACCGTGCTGGTGTGCGTTGACTCTGGGGAAAACACCACACTAGCCTTTGAACCTCACAGTGGTGATTCAGAATGTCAATCACAATCCCCGTTTCACGGGGTAGAAAAACTGAGGCCCGATAATTAGAAGAATCCATTCAAATGACACAGCCATGTCAGAACCTGAGCTGGAGCCTGTGGGGTCTCTGTTTCTTGGGGCTTTGACATGACCTAGAAGGATGGGAGTCTTTGCCCCATGTTGGCCCCCCAGGGGACCGCCTGCAAATTCCTCACCCCCACCGCCCAACGTCCCCAGGTCTGCTCTTGAGAAAAGGGTGGGCTTGGCAGAGCCAGCGTCAGAGGAGATGGAATCTGGAGGCTCGAGGGGTCCCCGGAACTGCAGGCAAACCACCACAGTCATCAGATTGGTGAATTCTTTTCAAATGTCGTTGGGGGAGGCTGGCGTTTGTGGGAAGCCCCTGCCCCCTCTGCTGTACAGGAGCACAGAGATCTGGGCCAGACCAGTTAAGATGAGGCCCCAGACTGTCCCTCTCCCTCCAGCTCCACAGTGGCACAGACCAGACTCCCCAGGAACCTTCACATCAAAGGGAAATGGCCAGGAGGGGGGTGGAGAGGAAGGAGATGGGGCCCCCTTGCTCCCTGCCGCTTGCTTCCTCCCAAGGAGGCTGGGCCAGGGGCGGTTTCCGATGGATGCAGAGAGCCAGCTCTCAGGAAGGAGGCAGAGTTCCAGCCCCGCCTCCCAGTGCACACTTCTGGGGGCACTTCGCTCTGGGCTGCCTTCCTGGGCACTGGTGTGATATGCTAATAGGTCTGACAAGCTGTTCCCTGGACAGGCGCTCTAGCCAGCAATGGAGGGAGGCTCGAGTGCTTGGGTCAGCTTCCCTCCCTCACTCGTTCATTGACTCATTCAACAAACATGTGAGCACCTACTCTGTGCCAAGCACTGGGCACATCAAGAACAACCTAGCCCTTGAGGAGTTCATGGTCTAGTGAAAGCGACAGGTATTGATCTAAAACCTCAGCTGCAACTGTGGGAAGGGCAGAGAGGGTGAGGGAGGGGTTATCTGGGGCTAGAAGCGATATGGGGAGAGCTGACATGTCTAGGAAGGTGTACGAAGGACAGAGGATGGAGGAAGCGATGAAAGCAAAAGAGTGAGTTAACTAGGGGAAGAGGGGAGGGAGAGTGTTCTGGGATGGGTGGAACTGCACATGCAAAGGCCCTGTGGCAGAAGAGATCCTGCTCTGTGTAAGACTGGGAGATGAGGCCAGAGTGGCTGGAACACAGAGGGAACAGGGGCAGTATGGTGCTCAGTGCAGCTGGCCACACAGTCTTGAAGGCCAGTTCAAGGATTTGGTGTCCATCTCAATAGAAAGGGGAAATTTTTCAAGGGTTAAAAAATTTTTTTTCCATATTTATTTTTGAGAGACAGATAGAGACAGAGCATGAGTGGGCATGAGCAGGGGACAGGCAGAGAGAGAAGGAGACACAGAATCTGAAGCAGGCTCCAGGTACTGAGCTGTCAGCACGGAGCCTGCTGTGGGGCTCGAAGTCACGGACCGTGAGATCATGACCTGAGCTGAAGTGGGATGCTTAAACGACAGAGCCACCCAGGTGCCCCAAGTCAAAGGTTTTTAAACAGGGAAGGAGATAGCATCTAATTTGTATTTTGAAAAAATGACTTCTGGCTGCCCTGAAAGACTAGATGGAGGGGCCTGAGTGGAATTGTGGGGAACAAGGCAGGAAGTGAAGATAAGTCTTGCAGGACAGAGGTGGTGTGGCTTGGGTAGCGAGAGGGCTGGTGGCAGGGACAGATCTCGGGTTCCTCAGGAAGTCAAGCGTCTCTGACTCCTTGGTGACTAGCTCATGGGAGCCAAGAGAGTCAGGGATAAGAACAAAGAAATACCTGGGCACCTGGGGGGCTCAGTTGGGTAAGTGACTCTTGATTTCAGCTCAAGTCAGGATCTCACAGTTCGTGAGACTGAGCCCCACATCAGGCTCCGTGCTGATGGCGAAGAGCCTGCTTGGGATTCTCTGTCTTCCTTTCTCTGCCCCTCCCCTGCTTGCTCTCTCTCTCTCTCTCTCTCGAAAGAAAGAAAGAGAGGAGAGGAGAGGAGAGGAGAGGAGAGGAGAGGAGAGGAGAGGAGAGGAGAAGAGAAGAGAAGAGAAGAGAAGAGAAGAGAAGAGAAGAGAAGAGAAGAGAAGAGAAGAGAAGAGAAGAGAAGAGAAGAGAAGAGAAGAGAAGAGAAGAAAAAAGGCCCAGAGACTAACACCAGGGTGTCAATGCCTCCCCGTATACAGGGAGAAAACCAAGCCCACATCGTGTACTGTATTCAAACTTTATTCTTCACTCCCCTCCTCTTTAACAAGGTCGATTTTCTGACTGTCTGGCACCCCCTTGGAGAAAGGCACTGTCATCGATTTGACCAGCCCCCGCCTGCTGGCCACTCAGCTCCGTCTGTGTTCGCTTTCGGAGCACTGTCCCAGCGAGCACGTGTGCGGCTAAGCACATGCCTCAGGATAGGCTTCTACAAGTGACCTGTTTTTGTTGCATTGTGCCAGTTTGCCGTGCGCGGGATTTCTACCCCTATGCCCCCTGGGTACAGTCACTGAGGGAGGACATTTTCCCAGGGCACGGAAGGTCAACACGGCTGTGTCCGCTGCCTGAACATAGCTCGTATTGGCCAAACGCTACAATGAACTCCACGAGTCGTTTAAATGAACTTGTGCCCCGTCTGCTCTGAGGCATCCATGCCTTCCGCTTGACAGGAGTCACACCTACCTGGGGGAAACATGTAGATCTGAGGACCCCCTTGCCTCCCTGTGAGCCCCCGCCCCACATCTGAGACATAGAGATGCCACGAATGCGCTCATTCTCTGGCGGGCCCTCCGGCCAAGTGCTGAGAGCCAGGAGGGCTTCTGAGCAGGGGAAGACATAGGTGAGGTTGCAGGGAAGATGTGAGGATGGGCCAGCCCTTTAGTGATGGCTGAAGGCAGGGGTGCTCCGTCCCAGGGACCCACCCTCTGGCCATTACCTGAAGCAGGCTGGTCCCTGGGCAGCAACGCCTGCTACATGATTGGTGGGGCCGAGTGCAAATAAAAGCGTGCGACTCCCTTCAGGATTGTTAATTGCAAGCCAGCAACAAGATAGCACTGAGCCAAGCACCAGGTCCTCCCAAGGACGGGGCCCAGTGTGACCACGCGGGCACAGGCCCATGAAGCCGGCCTTCCTTGGCCAGTCTCTGTCACCTAGAAAAGAGGTGTGTTAGGAGCATGGAGCAGCAGAAAGGAGGTGAGGGACTCCAGCTCATGGGTGTGTCAGGTAAGAAAGAGCCAAGGGCCGGCCAACCCAGCCCTGGCTCATTGTCCCTGTAGCGGGGACCCCCCAGGGCCTCCGTGAGGCTGCCTGTCAGGCTGATGGTGTGGCTGGATGGGGCAGGGGGTGGGGGGGAAGCAGCTGCAGCCAGAGACCCGGCAGACAGGTGCGCACAGAACACCTCCACGACCACAAGCTTTGCAGCACAGAGGCTGATTCAGAGCCAGAGGAAGGGGAAAGGAGGTGGCCAAGGTCACCCTGGGGGGAGGGGGTGCAGATGTGAGGGCTGCCCGTAGAGCCAGGAGAGGAACGCTGAGGTCAACGACAGTGTGAGCAACAGTGGCCCTTCCTGGCTGTGTGCTTGGGCCTCCAAGCCTCCCATCGAGACTGGTGCCATCATCACCCCTGCTGGGAAGAAATGACAGACCTTAGATGTCCTGACTCCCATCTTCCCCCCCCCCCACCCCGCTCTTCCTCGTCCACCTCTAGCATTGCCCTGCAAGGGACAGATGGGGAACAGCGGTCTGGGGTGGCGGGGGACTGGCCACCAGTGGCAAGGGGGGAGTCCCAGGGGTCCCCACTGCCAGAGCGGGCTCTGCCTCACAGCGGTCACCCCACACCCTTGTGGAGCCCCCCTGCTCCTCCTCTTTTCCCATCCGGGGGCCAGGGGCAGCGGCGGGTGCGCGTGCTGCTCAGGACGTGCGGGGGCTTCCCCTTCTCCCAGCATCTAGAGCCAAGGCCAGCCCCATGGCCATCTCACCTGTCCTGGTCACTCCCCAGATGCTGTCCCTGGCGCCCTGGTTACTGTCTGGGGACCAGCCGTGCGGTAGCCCTTCCACTCTATCTGGGTTTGATCGTCCATAAAAAAATTAATGGTCTCTGCAAATAAAGAAGCATAACAACAGAGGAAGGCTTTTTAGACAATCAATTAAAAGCCTAGGAGAGGGATTATCTCATTGAAATATCAATTTTTAATAGCACCGCATCTTTGAGTTTCCTCTCAAAAAACTTTGCACACTCCATTTGCCTGCCCTGGTTTATAACTTCATCTCTTGCTGCCTTTGACCGACCTGAACCTCTGGGACTGTCCTTGGGGCACCCAGAGCAGGCGCCTGGGAGGGAGCACGGAAGGTCATTCATTCATTCATTCCTCTGTTCACTCACTCATTCGTTGAACACTCAGTGAGCTCCTGCTAGGTGGCAGGCATAGGTGCTGGGGATACGAAGGTGACTAAAAAGGACCAAAAATTCTAGCCCTCAGAGGATTCACGGGCTGACAGGGGAGCGGAAAGCCAGCACCGGCCAGGTGAGTAAATCAGCAATTACAAAAGGAGAAGTCATCCAGAAAAGTCGATGTCGAGGGACTGAGATGGAGGTCAACGGGCACAGGAGGGAGAGTATCTGCGTGGCTACAGGAGCCAGGCAGGGACGTGGAGGGAAGGCGTCTCAGGGCAGAAGGAACAGCGTGCCTGCAGCCCCGAGGCGGGTTTGGGGTGCTGAAGGAGTAAACAGGCAGCCAGTGGGCTGGGACACAGTGAGTGAGAGGGACATGGTGAGAGACGAAGAGAGACACCATGCTGACCAGGGAGGGGCACATGTTACATGCAAAGTGCACCAGGACCTGCTGGTACAGAGGCCTCAGCATCTGCTATGGACCATGGTGGCCCTGGTTCAAATCCTGCCCCTTAGTTGCTGGGAAGCTGCTGGGGGCCTCAGCCTCAGTTTTCTCAGCCAGTGAAGTGGGAGAATAATTGTGACACCTCACTGGGCTGTCATGAGCATCAAAAGAAATAAGAGGCAGACTGCCTGGTGTGGCCCCTTCTTTCTCTCTGACCCCGCCCTCTTTAGCTTGGCAGCCTCCTCTGGTTAGCCCTTGGGGGGACTGGGTGATCAGATAAACTTCATCTTATAAGGGATTCCCACCAGCCAGATCCCCAGGGGTTTTGTTACACATATAATTTCAGCCAACAGCGTGGGGTTGGTGGGGGCGGGGGGAGGCCAGGAACAAAGGTGCCTTTGCCTTCCAGTGTGACCCCGCCGAGCCCCATTCCATCCTGGAATCAAGACAGCTGCGCAACTCGGCTGTGGTCAGGTGGAGCTTTCTGGACAGAGGTGCAGGGGGAGTGGAGGAGGGTGGCTGGGTGCATGGGGTGTGCAGTCAAAGGCAGATCCAGACCTAGGTCCTCACCCCGGACGGACGGGCGTGTTGGCTTTCCACACAGATATGACAGCGTCCTGACACAAGAGCAAACAGTACTGCCGGGAGCTGAACCGCTTGCTGGGGGCATGGCAAACGTGCTTTCTAATCCCCACGGCACCCCGTGGTCCGTCTGTGGAAACTGAGGCTCAGGGAGGTGGGTATTAGTGGTAAGGTGAATCCACGTCTGTTCGGTGTGCTGTCCTCAGGTTATTATAATAATGGACGAGGTCAAAGGAGTGAAGGATCACGACCCTGGTAAAAGAGCCCAGGGAGTCCTAGGTCACACTTTGCTCTCCAGACATCAGCTCACTCATCCAGGCAGTGAGATCCGGGGCTCCGAGCTTCCTACTTTAGAGGCTAAAGTGGGCTGCTGGATGAGGGAGAGCCTTGCAGAGTCTCTGAAGGGAAGATGGTTTGATGTCAGCAGTTCTTTCCATCATTACCTCCCTCCTCCCTCCCTCCTGCCTGCTCTGAACTGCCTCAGCCCTGCGCTCAGGGCTGTAGCTGAGAACACCGACCTGTAGACCTGCCTGGGTTCCAGTCCCAGCCTTGTCATCTCCTGGCTGGTCCCTTCCCTCTCTGGGCTTCATTTCCCCCATCATGCCCTTGCCCACCTAGATAAAAATGAAAGGACAGCTGGACGAGGGGCATCAGCTCTGAAGGACCCTCTCCCTCCCTCCTGGGGAGATCCAGATGCCCAGAGACAGGACCTCGGCCCTCAGGGCTGGAGGGCCAGGTGAGAGCAGCTCGCCAGGCCACTGATGCAGGGGAGACAGTGCTGGTGAGGCAGATGGGGATGGGAGAGAGGCCACAGCAAGGGGCCGTCTGGACTCCATTGCAGAGTCACAGGGGCCTGAAACCAAGGCCACTTGGGGAACGTGCTTAAGGGCATGTAGAGAGCACCCTCAGGGCCAGAATGTGGTGTGAGGCTGTATTTGTCCAGCAGTGGGGAGCCACGGCTAGTTCTTGAGTGGGGGAAGGGGAGGCTAGGATGCTCCTCTCTGACTTCAGGAAGCCTGGGAATCAGGAAAGCCACAGAGGAAGGCTTCGTGTTTACACCTTTTTAGGCTACCTCCCGCGGAAGTGGGGGGTAGTCTGGGCACCATGGAGACAACCCCCAATGCAGCCGGGTCCCTGCGGTTGGAGGAGAGCTGCAAGGCTTTCCAGGGAGCCCCGCTCCATAGGGAGGAGCCCGCCTGGGGCCTGGGAGGCAGCTGGCTTCTTGCAACCCTGCAATTAGTAGGCAGAGGAGCTGGGTGGTGGCTGGGTGGGGGCTGGGGGGCTGAGAGCTGCAGCTGGTTGATGGGTGCGCCTCTGCCTCCGAGGCCCCACCCACTGCCCCAGAGGGGTGCCAGGCCTGGATTCCTGGGAGGGGATGCAGAGCATAGAGAAAGCCAGAAAAAGAATACTACCAGTAAAGTCATTATTGGACGTGGGTCTGGACAACCCAGTTGCTATTGTCCTCATTTTACGGATTGGGAAATGAAAGCCCAGAGGGATGGGAGCTTGCCAGAAACACCCAGCCAATCCTAAAGAGCCGGGGCTAGCACCATGTTTGTCTGGAGGGCTGGGGTGCAGGGGGGGAGGGTCACTCCTGGGCACGCACTTCAGCGCAGGCATTCCCAGGGGCTTCCCAGTAGACCCAGGTTGGCAAAATGACCTCGGGAGGCCTTCAGAGGACTGACTCCAGGGTCCCCAGCCTGTCCCTGCAGGGGGAGGAGGGGCTGTGTGGGGCTGTCTGGCCCAGCCGGTTCTCTAGCCTGTCTGGGCACCCCAGGCCTGTGAAGAGAGGCCCTGGCACTGCCACCCCTGGGCTGCTGCTGCATTTGGTACTGACTGTGTGCCTTGGGAGACTTCTTATCTGACCAGCAGAAAGAGCCGTGTAGGGCCGGTCCCGCAGGTACTGCAGTGGGGCTGGCGCTGCGGGTGGTTCTGGCTTCAGACTTCCACCAGATCATCCATCTCCCTCCCTCCCTTCTTTTCCTCTCTCCCTCCCTCCCTGCTCTGGCTTCAGCCTTCTATCATATCATCCGTCCATCCATCTTTCTCCGTCCCTTCCTGTTCAGCTCCAGCCTTCTACCATACCTTCCATCCGTCCATCCGTCCTTCCTTCCTTCCTCCCTTCCCTCTTTCAAAGACGCCCATTCAGCCCAGGCTACCATGCTGGCTGCTGGCAGGATCCTCTGGCCTCCAGGAGCATCTGGTTGGGGGTGGGGGGGCAGGCAGGAGAAGCCCACAAGTACACAAGCCCCTGAGACTCTAAGAATGAACAAAGTGCGCTGAGCTTTGAAGGGCTGGTGGGGCTCTGAGCGGGGAGGGGCAAGTCTGGTGGCAGTAGGGGTGCACCTTGGCTGGAGCTGCCGGGTCTCTGGAGAAGTGGAGCGTGGAGGGGCTGCAGGGGCGGGCGGGGGCCGCACCATGTGGGGCCTTGCCTTGGAGAGGTGGGGTAGGGAGCCATAACCAGCTCGGGCCTCGGATCCATCGGACTTGGAATGGCAACATTGCCACCAAACAGCTGTGTGACCTTAGGATAGTTACTTGCCCCCTCTGAGGCTCTGCATCCTCGGTGAAAAGTGGGAAGATGATGGCAGCACCTGCCTCAAAGGGTGTGGAGTGCACAGCGTGAATTAACGAGTTACCTGTTCCGGCAGCCACCCGTGTTGACGAGGAGCTGGCAAGGGTCCTGAGTTCATGGCTGACGTGTGTCCCTGGCCTGGCTATACCTCACCTTGACTTTGGGCCCGTGTCCCCCCTTCTTGGTCAGTTTCCTCAGCTGTTCAAGGAGAGACCGGACTGGCCAGGCCAGATGAAGAGCCCTCACGTGCCGCCGGGGGCCGGGCAGTAATATAAATGAGGCGTACGCAGAGCAAGGCTGCAGGGAGTGGTGGGGACCGTGGCCCGCCCAGGTGCCCGCGGCCCATGCCAGGCGGCATCTGCCTCTCTGCCCAGAGCCTATGGTCACGTGGTAGTGTGAGCCCCATGTGGTCCAATGTGCCGAAGCCTCATGAGAAGGAAACCCGCATTTTCCTGAGAACCTTCCCATTACTAATATTAGCAACTTGTTTAATATAGTTTTCGAAGCATCACGGGAGCCAGATCTGCTGCTGCTGTTGGCAGATGCCACAGCCGTGAATGCCGAGATGGGCGGGCTGTGAGCAGGGAGGCAGCACATTCCAGGCCTGGAGAACCTTCCAGCCCCATGTCAGCCCCTCCTGAGACTTTGGTCTTCCCCTGGGCGATGACGGGGGAGGCCAGGCCCTCTCCTCACTGCCCTTCCAGGAGTGGCCGCGCCCACAGACGGGCTGGAATGGGGCCCCTGCTCAACGCTTTCACCAGAGGTGCCAGGGAGTCAGGGAAGGTCGCCACACTGGTGGCTCTGCTCTGTGTCCGGGAATGGCAGGTCTGCCCGGGGCCTGGGGAGGCGGCGCTTGGGGCTGCTGTCAGTGAGGGCCTGGCTCCCAGGGGTCAAAGGGCATGCAGATTTCAGCCTCTTATGGGACCAACTTCCTGTTTGGGAGAGAAAACAGAAAGGCCCCAGCAGGAAATGGTCCACTTCCCACAGCTCCCCCACTCCTTCCTTTGCCCTCAGAGCCCAGGAGGGAACCGATGGCCTCTCTGCGGTGATAGCAAATCCCACCTCGCCAGCACTGCAAGGTCATTTATCACTCTTTGGCTCTCAGCACTGGGGCCTTGGGTGCCCCTCAGACTGGGCCACAAGAGAGAAAGCACTGAGTGCAGCTCCCCACCTTGGGTACAGTCTCTTTCCCAATTGAAGTGAACTCTCCTTTGGTGCCAGGCCCCTGCTCAGGGCCCAACTGCTCCTTGCATACCCCCTGAGCACAGGGACCTCGCCCCTCCTGCCTGCTAAAACACAATGCTGACAGCGCCTCTTTCTGCAGAAAGCAGGTCTGCTGCCGAGAATTCATCTAAGGGCAGGTGTCTCAATGTCACCTAGACTTGCAGATTCAAAAATGTATGCTATTTTGCTTTAAATAACAGTTTCCACCAGATTTAATGTAAATCTGCTGGTTATAGAGAGTTTAGAAATTAAGTATCAAAAATAGAATTTAAACTACCTGTGATTTCATTACCTACAGCAGGGTGGTGGGCGGGGGGGGGTGGGGGGAGATAAAAAGATTTACTGTTTACTGTGTTTACACCTACGTCTGGTCACCTGAACTTCATCCCTTGCAGGCGGCAGAACCGAGTGGGCAAATCCCTCCTCCAGGGCAATCCTTCACGTATTTTAATAAAAACTAACCTTTACTGAGCTTCAGATGAGCTCATCTTATTCTCACGATAGCTGTATGAGATGTCTAATTTATAGATGGAGAAACTGGGGCTCAGAGAGGTCAAGTAACTTCCCCATGGGTGCATAGCCAGGAAGGGGCAGAGGCAGAGATCTGAATCCAACTGGAGGAGAATGGAAGCTGCCTCTTCTCGGATTAGACACACACTGTACCTTTTCCTTCCCCTCACAGGAGCCGGCTGTCCCACCATCTAGCCATCCCGTTAGATGTTCATTCATTCTTCTGCACATTCGTTCATTCATTAAGTCAGTCGAGATTCCTGGGCCCGGGCTGGGTGCCAGGTGTAGGCTGGTGCTGTCCCTACACCAGCTGCCCACATCTGCCACACTCTCGGGACGTGCCCTGAGAACCCAAACTCCGTTTATTACAAAAGACTGAGTTTGTCACATTGTACTATAAACAGCTCCACCTGACCCCCAAGCTTCAGAGAGGCAGCCCGGTCAAGGCCCCAGGAGTCGCCTTGCCATCGCCCTCACCCGAGTGAAGGTCCTGCGTGGATGGGGGTGCTGTGACCGGGCCCTGGAGCGGTCCTGTTTTTATAAGATCAGATGGGTCCAAGGACCTTGTGCACATACATACAATATACACATACAAAACAGAGGCCTTGGCTTCCCTTCCGTGGGGTGTTGCTAGGGTGGGACGTTTGACCCCCACCCTGGGACAGGAGGAAGTCAGCCGCGGCGGGGAGTGCGGACGGCAGCATCAGTCCGAATGGCCCGTCAGCCTAGGCCCCTGGGGGCCTGCGGCCACGGGCCAGTCCTGTGGAGCCCTGGGAGCTCTAGGCCACCTGGATCTGCAGGTCCTCATCCTCATCCAGGTCGCTGGCTCCGTCCCCAGCTTCCTCGGTGCCGAAGCGAGTGCTTCGGATCTTCCCGAAGAGGGGCGCGTTCTGCTGCTGCCTTCGCAGCCTGTGGGGCCGGGGGACAGGACGGTCAGGGTGGCCTGTCAGCTTCAAGCAGCAAGGCCTTCCCAAGCACCTCCCTGCTGCCAGGAACCAGGCTGGGCCTTTCTCATCCATTACCTCATCTCCCAGCACCTCCCAGAAGCTACAGAGATGGGGGAGGTGGTACTGTCACCCCCGTTTGACAGACAAAGGAACTGAGGCACAGAGCAGCCAAGCCATTTGCCTAGTCCCCCAGACAGTAGTGAGTGAGGCTGGGCTCCACGGTGGGCTGGGGCTGGAGAGGTAAAGTAGCCGGGCAAGGTTGTATTGCCGAGATTCGAACCCACGTCAGGCCCCAAAGATCACGGGGAGTTTGGGGCTGGGGGTCTGAGTCCGCTGCCTCCCTCCCAGGGACAGGGAGAAAGTGCTCTGCCCTAGCCCTTCCCCACAGTAAAATTCCTAAAGCCGAAATTTACAACGGCTGGTGGAGGAAATGCCCATCCCCCAGCCAGTGGCCGCCTTGGCTCCATCTTACTGGAAGGCATGAATTATTAACAGGGCAGGGAGGGGCCCGGGCGGGGGCCTCCATTACTGGGCCGTGATTTAGTGAGCTGTCCCCGGAACATTAAAGCACAAAAAGTTGGAAAATAAAGCGAGGCGGCGGTCCTGGGCAGCCCTGCCCTCCCCATTGGAAGCACTTGAGAGGCTGGGTAGAGCCTGCCTGTCCATTTGGGGGAGTTTATGGCTTCCAAAGAATGTGGCCAACGGCGCGGTAAAGCCCAGGCCAGGCGGCCCCTGAGGGTATGTGCGGTGGGGGTGGAGGGGCCCACACTGGTCAGACACGGAATCTGACCTGGACTCCTGCCTGGGCCCCTGCACAGCACTTTATGGGTCTCATCCCAGTCAGACGGGGAAACTGAGGTCAGGCTGGCCATGTCACACGGCTTCTGGCCTGGCTTCGCGGCCAGCCGCGGAAACTTCGCACACGGCAGCACACAGCACACGCTCAGGAAATGAGGCCACAGATGCCAGGGGGCAATCTGGCGGGAACGCTGGCCCGCTGCGTGGCCATGGAGACACTCACCTTCTGAGGCCTGAGTCTCCTCATCTGCCAGCTCCCTGGCACAAAATATCTTCTATTTCCCTTCTCTCATCAGAGCATGATTCCTGAGGCCCAACACGGGACCCAAACATGAGTGCCCCCCAACAGCCCCCCGGGGCTCCCCAGGGCAGCAGCGATACCAGCAGTAGCAGCTGACCATCACTCTGCACTTACTATGTGGCCGGTACTTTTCTAAGCTCTTCTAACTCATAACAATCGAGAGGTAAGAACTGTATCATTCCCATTTTACAGATGAGGAAACTGACACAGGGAGTTTAAGCAAGTGACCCAAGACCGCACTGACCATTTACAGAGCCACGAAGTGCAGATTCCCACCCCCCGGGGCAGCCTGGCTGCAGAGCCCACACCCCTCTGTTCTGTGAAATAAGAGGATGCAACTAAGGGCCTGGCACAGGAAGTTGGTCAGTATAGTGGTCGTGATGCCCTTGGCTGGTGGGGCGCCTGTGAAGGAGGCAGGGGCTTGGGCTCGGCTCTCCGTGACGTTATGGCCCCAGGGAGAGTGCAGGGAGAGGGTGCGCTGCACAGAGTCCTGGGATGGGTGGTCAGGGGAGGGATGAAGAGTGCACTAGCGGGGTCCCCAGACACCCCGAGGTCCTCCTTTACTAAGGCTGCCGTGTCCTGTCTACTGCTGATGAGTTGGGTCGACCATCAGGGCTGGGGCTCCTTCCGTGCGTCCCTGCCTTCCGATTCCTCAGCTCCCAGCTGGCCTGGGTCACCCCAGCCTGGGGACCCTGGGGGCTACTTGTCCTTCCTGGTCGTGATTCCCCAGACCCTCTGGCCCCGACTGCCGCCCTTCCTTCCCTCTCCCCACCCACCCACCTGCCTGCCAGCCGCAGGAGATGACCCCAGGGCTCCCAGCTGGTCTCGCTTCCTGCACCCCCCTTCCCTGGTTTCCTGGCCCTGGCCCTTCCTGCCTGGAGGGGACAGGATTCTGGCCCCAGGGGTCTTGGATCTCTTCCTTCGCTGCCCTGCCCTCTAGCAGGAGTCTGGGGCTCCAACCCTGACTGGGAGGAGGTCTCTCTGCCCTGTTCCGGTGTCCTGGCTGGGAATCCTCTCGCCCCTGGCCCCGCCCCGCCCCCCGCCCCGCCCAGGGCTGCGGGCTGGGCTCACCTGGACTGCAGATGTTCCAGCTGCACTTGGAGATTCTCGCTCTGCTCCGTCTGCTCGTCCAGCGACCGCTGCAGCTTGCGTGCCTGGTTGTGGGCCTCGTCCAGCTGGCGGGTGAGCAGGGCCAAGAGCGTGAGGGTCACCTTGGGGCAGCCACTCCTGCCATCACTCTGCCTTCCCCAAGAGCAATCCCTGTCTGTTGTTTGAGGCCAAGACCAAGGCCCACCTCCTCCAAGGAAGCATCCCTTTGCTCCTCCTCTCCACAGCTGCTGCGCCTGCCTTCATCTACACATCTTCCAACACCCAAGCTACCGACGCAGCTATCAACCCACCTGCACGTCTCTCCGTATGGGTCGGTTCATCTGACCATTCATCCGTGGAATAACGTCTGTCCACGGAGATACCTACCTACCTGCCCACTCACCATTGCTAATTCTACCCGGCCAACCCATTCACCCCACCTATCTGCTTCCACTCTCCCAGACTCATCTATTATCCCATCTTTCCATCCTTCTGTCCTTTCTCTCTGTCCATTCATCCTTCTACCACCGATCCAATCGGTTACGTGGCCATCTTTCCACTGTCATTTATCTTTCCACGTATCCACACACTCATCCATCATTAGTCCACCCATGCACCCATCCATCTATCCAATCACCTACCCATCCACCCACCCATCCAATCACATACCCATCCACCCATCCGTCTATCCAATCACCTACCCATCCACCCACGCATCCACTCACCTATGAGACATCTATTGTTACCTCTCCTCCATCCCTCCCTCCTTCCCTCTCCCCCTTCCTTCCCCATCCATCTGTCCATCTGTTCTCTCATACATCTGTTCAGCTGTCCATGAAGTTATTCTCTTGTCTTTCCACTTACACATCTATGTGCTACCTGTGCCTCCCGCACATCCACCCACTCATCCATCCATTAATCTATTCAACTATTCGTCTCCTTGTCCGTTTTTCTTCCCACGTGACTACACACGCATCTATCTACCATCCATTGGACGCCCATCCCCCCGCTCTACCCTGGACGCCTCCCGAGTGTCAGGCTCAGGAGGGGCACCGGAGACCCAGCGCAGAGTGACACAGGAGGGCCCTGCCGCCCCACTCCCTCCCCAGCGGAGGTCTGAGGCCGCCCTCTGGGCCCCAGCGGGTGCCCCCACCTCATCCTCGGCCTGGGCCAGCTCCTTCTTGAGCTCCTCCACCCGCAGCCGCAGCTTCTTCACCTCTGCCTCGTGCTGCTCCACCCGCCGGTTGGCATGTGCCAGCTCTGCCACCTTCTCCTGGAACTGCTTCTTCAGCTTGCCATGCACGTGTTTCAGGTCTGCTAGCTCCTGCGCGGCAGGGGGGACGGGGGAGGGCTCAGCGTCACAGGGCACCTGTGCTCACTGCTGTGGCCCCAGCACCCACAAGGCTGCACACGGTGGGTGCTCAGTGGATGCTTGGAGGATGGAGAGGTGTGAGCAACACACTGAACAAAGGGCACTGGCCCTGGGCCGGGCTCCCAGTTAAGTGCTCAGGGAGCTTCGGCCACAGTGGGCGCCCAGGAGGAGCGGCTTCTAGGTCAACTGCTGCCCTGTCCTAGCTGTTACTTCAGGGGTCTCCGGCCCCCAGGGGGCTGGTGTTCGACACCCAGTGGGTGCTCCACCCTGGCTGCATGGCACTCCAGAGGTGCCCCGGCCCCGGCCATTCCACCCACTCTCCCACCTTGTTCTTCTCGAAAAGTGCAGCCTGGCTGGCCCGCAGGTCACAGTCCAGCGCGCTGGCTGTCTGCCTCCGCCGCCGGGCCAGTGCCTCCTCCAGGTCCCCGACCTGCGCCCGAAGCTTCTTGTTTTCCCGCTCCAGGCCCAGCTTCTCGGTCTCCAGCCGCTCACGGCGACCCCACTCGGCCGCGTTCTCGGCTTGCAGCCGCTCCATCTGCGACAGGGCGGGACGGGGTCAGGGTTCCGGGGGACAGGGGACAGAGGGTCTGGGCTGGAGGCTCCCCCTCCCCACCTCTTCCCAGAGCCATTTTTGGCTCCAGGAAGCAGACCCAGCTGCAGCAGCTATAATTACCCGGGGCCGACTCCACAGTGTGCAGGAGGTGAGGGAGCTTCTGGTCTCCGCGTGGGAGCGGCCCCTGTGGCCGGAGCCCCGGTGTGGCTGGGCCCCACCTCGGCGCACAGACCTGCGTCCTGCCCTCTTCCAGCCCCTGGCTCTCCCGGGCCCCAACCCGCCCGGGCCCCAGCGGCGGCCTCACCTCGCCCCTCAGTTCGGCCATCTTCCTGTCCATGCTGGACCGCGCACCGAGCTCGTCCTCTAGGTCTTCGGACATGCGGCCCAGCTCGTCCTGGTGAGCCTCCTTCAGGATGCTGAGCTGCCGGGCACAGCACAGCCTGGTTAGGCGAGAACCGCCCGGTGCTTCCGGAACCAGCTCCGGGGGATGGGCTCTGGTGCGGGACCGCTCTGCAAAGAGCCTGAGGTGGGGCCCACGCAGGCCACGGGGATTCCAGAACGGAGCCGTTTCCGGCATCTCACACTTCCTACCTCATTGCCAGCTGGCTTCCCAGTGTCCACTCGTGACCCCTGTCACCCCACTTTCTACAACAGTGGCCTTGAAGGAGCGCTTTAAAAAGATAAATCCAATCAGGCCTCCATCCTTGGGTTCCTTAGGATAAGGACCGACTCCTTTCCATGGCGTCATGAAGCCCTGCGTGGTCGGACCCTTGTCCATCTCTCCTCAGCCTCCTCTCCCACCTCTCTCCCCTTAGTTCACTGTGCTCTAGGCTCTAGTCCTCAAACACACCAACTTCCTGTCTACCGCTGGGCCTTTGCACACACGGTTCTCTACTTGGTGCACTCTTTCCAAGGCATTTTACAGCACTGACTTTTCTCAGTTAGGCTTGGGCCCAAATGCCCCCTCCGCAGGGAGGCCTCTGTCACCCTCCCTGACTACAAGGGGTGCCTCCTCTGCTCTCTGTCCCACTCCTCGCTAGAATGTGAGCTCGGGAGGGCAGAACTTGTCTGTCTGTCCACCTCTGTATCCCTGATGCGCTCGGCGCTGGGGAGCCCTCTGCTGGCTGACTGCACCCAGTGGATCTGAACGGGGTCTGCTGAGGGCGCGGGGCTGGCCCCATCAGGATCGCCTGGGGTGATTTCGGCAGACCGCGTGCTCCCTGTTGCACAGCAGGAAAGCAACAAACCACCACTCTGTGCAGCGACATGGGTGAGCCTCAAATACACAACAGCGAGGGAAAGAAGCCAGGTACAAAAGAGAATCTTTATAATTATCTGCTAAACTGAACATTCATGTTTTATTCACTTTTCTGCAAATGATTCCACTTCACAATTTGAAAAGATTAAAAAGGCAGATTCCTGGACGTATCCCCCAAAGATGTCGGTTCAGGAGAGTGAGGGTTTGAGGATATTTCCTAAGGGATTCTACCACGGGACCAGTCTTGGTTGCCTCCAGGACAGTTTCGGGCTCTGAGGTCAGGGATCTTTGCACCTTCTGGAAATGCAGCGGATCCACAGACTTTCTCTGGGTGGCTGCGCCCCCTGGTGGTCATGGGGGCTGGCACAGGAGGCAATAGCAGCCACCCCACGGGACCTCTGCCTACTCTGACTCCTGGTGCTGGTGTGGCTGGCGGAATCGCCTCTCCACCAGCTGGAGTCGCAGTTTTGTCATTTATAAAATGGGGACATCAGGGTCCAGTGTCCTTGGCAGCCCTGAGGCATCAGTGAGACCTAGCACACACTAGGTGCCCAATGAATGCTACATGCAGACTCCTCCCCTTCAGCATGGTCTACAAGCCCAATGCAGTCTGGCTCCCCTGTAACCTCATTTCTCACTACCCTCCAGCCATACTGGCCTGTTTCCTGCACACATTAGCCTTATTCTGGCCTCAGGACATTTGCATTTGCTATGCCTTCTGCCAGGAACTCTGCTCCCATATCCTCTCAAGGACGGCTTCTAATTCCTTTAGGTCTTGCCTCAAACGTCCCCTGCTTAGAGAGGCCATTCTTTTCTGTAAAGTTTATTTTTTTTACACTTCATTTACTTACTTTGAGAGAGAGAGAGCAGGGGAGGGGCAAAAAGAGAGAGAGAGACACATAGAACATACCAAGCAAGCTCTACGCTGACAGCGCAGAGTCCGAGACGGGGCTCGGCTCGACCTCACAAACTGTGAGATCAAGACCTGAGCCGAAATCAAGAGCTGGACGCTTAACCGACTGAGTCACCCAGGTGCTTCAAGAGAGGCCATTCTTTTTGTTTATTGTTTGTTTTAAAGTTTATTTTTGAGGGGCGCCTGGGTGGCTTAGTCGGTTAAGCGTCCGACTTTCGCTTAGGTCATGATCTCGCGGTTCGTGGGTTCGAGCCCTGCGTCGGGCTCTGCTGACTGCCAGCTCAGAGCCTGGAGCCTGTTTCAGTCTGTGACTCCCTCTCTCTCTGACCCTCCCCTGCTCACGCTGTCTCTCTCTCTCTCCTAAAAATAAATAAAACATTAAAAAAAAAAAAAAAAGCTTATTTTTGAGCAAGAGAGAGACAGAGTGTGAGGAGGGGAGGGAGAGAGAGAGACACACACACAGAGTCCAAGGCAGGCTCCAGGCTCTGAGCTGTCAGCACAGAGCTTGATGTGGGCTCGAACTCATAAGCTGCAGGAGCATGACCTGAGCTGAAGTCAGATGCTTAACTGGCAGAGCCACCCAGGCGCCCCTAGAGAGGCCATTCTTGACCCCCGCCCCCAACTCTCTTATTCTGTCTGAGTGCTTCAGAGCTTATGGATGTATCTGCCTGGTGACTGCCTGGAGTACCCCTGTGCTCTGCCCCACAGCCCCTACATGGTGAGCTCCTGAAGGCAGGGCCATCGCCAGCACGCAGAACGGTGTACGGCACACAGCCAGTGCTGGACGAGGAAATAACTGAGCTCCCTTTCTCCTACTCCCGCTGCTGAAATTCAACAGTGCAGTGCTGCCTCCTCCAGGAAGACCACCAGCCCAGGACTCACCTGCTTGAGCATCTCCTGCTTGGTCTTGTTCAGCTCCTCATACTTGATCTTCCACTGACTGAGCTCCCCCTCCAGCTTCTCAATGTTCCTGCTCAGTGCCAGTTTATCCCTGGAAAGAGGAGAGAGAGCGGCAGACATGGGGATGAGCTCACTGAGGCCCTCTGCTGAAAGTCCTCACATGTGGTCTGCACCTGTGGAGCCCATGCCCAAAGTCCTTGCCTCGGCATTCAAGGCCCCGGCACCCCGCACTGTGGCAGGCACCCTGCATTTGCATTCCTTCCGGAGGGGCACCCCAACCCTATGCACAACAGCAAGGGCACAGCTCACGACGTGGGGAGTGACCGAGACTCCAGGGCCTTGAATGCGTGTCTGATAATCACGCACGACCGGGTCAATGAGTGGGCAGGGACAAGGCGTCCCTGCGTCCTGCAGTGAGCGCCGGGGACACACTGGGCAGCCCAGAATTATCCTGCATCCCTGTAACGCGCACATGTCCTGTTGGACATCCCTGGGCGTGAAAAGGATCTGAGCCTAGAACCTCACGCTGATTCCCACATAAACAGAAAGCATCTTTGGTTGAAACGCGGTGTTCCCCAGGAACGGAATCGCTGCGTAAACTGAGGGAATGCCGTGTTTTGCTTTGTTCAGAACTTTACCAAGGGCTGTTCTGGGGAAATCTGGTTGCCACAGAGACAGCACTGGTGTCTTCGAGTTGCTGACCCCACACACCTGCACCTGCCTTTTTTGTAGCCGTCCGGGGAGGTGACTTACCCGAGTGAACACACATAAGGCTGCAGCCCAGTGCCTGACTCAGGGTATTTGCTGGTATGGTTATCGTTCTTCATAAAGTTACCATATGTTGGCTACATCTGGCCTTGAACACCACAGATTTCCACCACAGGGCTCTACTTACACGCACGCTTTTCAGTAAATACAGTACAGTACTGTAGGTATATTTTCCTTTCCTTTTTTACTTTTTCTAAAAATTTTTTTAATGTTTATTTACTTTTGAGAGACAGAGAGACAGAGCATGAGCAGGGGAGGGGCCGAGAGAGAAGGAGACACAGAATCCGAAGCAGGCTTCAGGCTCCGAGCTGTCAGCACAGAGCCCGATGTGGGGCTCAAACTTATGAACCAGGAGATCATGACCCAAGCTGAAGTCAGCTGCTCAACTGACTGACCCACCCAGGCGCCCCTCCTTTTCTTTTTTAAAAAAATGTTCATTTATTTTGAGAGAGAGAGAGAGAGCATGCACACAAGCAGGGGAGGGGCAGACACAGAGGCAGAAAGAGAATCCTAAGCAGGCCCTGCACTGGTGGCCCAGAGACCGACATGGGGCTCAAACTCATGAACCGTGAGATCACGACCTGAGCCGAAATTAAGAGTCAGAGCCTTAATCAACTGAGCCACCCAGGCGTCCCTCCTTTCCTATTCTTATCATTTTCTTTTCTCTAACTTACTTTAAGAATATAGCACATGATACGTATAACATACAAATGTGTCCATCGACTGTTTACATTACCGATAAGTCTTTTGGTCAAGAGTAGGCTATTAGGTTTTGGGGAGTCCAATTCTGGGAGTCAGATTTTCAGCTGCACGGTGGGTGGCCAGTGCCCCTAACCCCCACAGTGTTCAAGGGTCGCCTGCGCTTCATTATTTCTTCTCGTGGAGCCGGGCCTAAGCCGTCCTGTGTCATGATATGTGTATTTTACAACCGGCTCCCCTCATTTCTATTTCCCCTCATTTAAATTTCAGTTAGTGAAATAGGTCGAGTTTTGTCTGTTTTGCTTAAACAGAAATTTACGATCTCACAGTTCTGGAGGCTAGAAGTCCACGATCAAGGTGTCAGCAGGACTGGGTCTGTCTGAGGCCCACGAGAGGGAATCTGTCCCCTCGATTCTGGGAGTTTGTGGGCCATCTTTGGGGTTCCTTGGTTATAGAAGCATCACATCGACCTCTGTCTTCATACTATCTATGCATCTAATTTCTGGACAGACAAGGGGCTGTAACAAAATATTCTTCATCATCAGGCCTGTGCCCCCATCCAGGTCACCAGGGGCCTCCCTGTTCCAAATCCACCGGTCACAGCTTAGTCCTCTTCCTACCTCATCAACTGCTCGCCGCCTCCTCTGTGAAACAGGCACCCCCCGTCTCTGTGTCCCTCTGGGACTCCCTTCTCCTGTCTCCCCTCCCGCCTGGCTCTTCCTCTGATCTCCACACTAGGCTGGCTCCGGGGCTCCATCCTCTGACCTCCCTGCACCCGGCCCGTGCCTTTCCCAGGATCTCCGAGTCGCTGCTGGCTTTAAGTTTTTGCCTCCAGCCCAGATCCACCTCGTGAACTCCAGACTCTTCACGTGCCCAGCTGTCTCCCTGTCATCTCCAACTCAGCTGGCCCCAGCCCGAATCCCCGTCTGCAGCCCCTCGACCTCCCTGATCGTCCTTCCCTGCTTTGCGTGCGGCGCTCTCTCCCCCATAGAACAAAACCTCCTGGGGACGGCTGGGGAGGTTTGGTCCTATTCACAGCTGTATCCTCACTGCCGGGCACAGGTTTGCCACAGCAAACGCACGATACGTGTTATTTAAATTAATGGCTTATTAAAATAAATTAATAAAACAAAACTCGCACGGGGTCCTCCGTAGAGCACACTGCTCTAAAGTTCCAGGATCAGAGCGAAGCAGTGCCGTTCACCTTCCGCGAGCCTCGCGCTCCACAGCACTGACTTCCATCCTGTGACTCTGAGGGTGCCTGGCCCGCCCCCCCGGGGCCCTGCTTCCCTCCCGGGACTCACTCTCGCTCCTTGAGCAGCACCTTCTGGGACTCATCTAGCCGCAGCCGCAGGGCGGTCAACTTGGATGCGTCCTCTTCGATGGCGGCCGTGTCCTCCCAAGGCAGCCGGTTGCGCTCCTGGCGGCCTGAGCCGCCTCGTGGGCCCCCGGCCCCCGCGCCGCGTGCCTCCCAGCAGCCCTCGGGCTCCTCTGGTCTGCTCTTCATCAGGCTCTCCACTAGCTCCAGCTCCTGGGGGGACCAAGGCGGAGGATGGACCAGCGGCTGCTGAGCTCCCTCTGGGCCAACCCCGTGGCCTTTCCCAGGCCCTGGGTCTGGGATCAGCTTGGTGGGTAACCTTGGTAAGCCCTTCTGGGCCCCAATCTCCTCATCTGTAGCCTGCCTCTCTGTCCCCGGAAAAGAGAGACATCCCCCCTCTTCTGGGCCTCTCCCCTTCACTTCCGGGAACTGTGCACTGAGTCCACTAAAGTTCTCTGTATCCTAAAGATTTCCAAGAAGATGGTGAGCTCCCTGTCATTGGAAGTATGCAAGCATATGGTGGGACACTGATGTGAATGGAAGTAGAAGCAGAGACGCTTATAATGGATAAGAACTAGATTCTCTCAAAAGGAATTCTGGCCCTAAGATCCCATTCTTTCGTGCACTAAGGCACCAGGAGACACGTGACATGGTAAAAGAGGCACAGGAAGGCAGCCCCTGTGAGCAGAACCAGCTCCCAGACAGGAAGTACTGAGGGATTAGTAACTCAGTGCCATTAGTAACTCCTCTCCTCCAGTCTACCCACCCCCCCCTCCTTGGCCCCTTCAGCCTGCCTCTGCCACACCCACGGCCGGCCTCGACCACAAACCTGAGACTTCCGAGGCCTCTTTTCCAGCCTGGCTTCCCTTGTGACCTTTCTATGTGAGTCTAGGCCAACCCCTTCCCTATCTGGCCCTCAGTTTCCCTATCTGGACTGGGACAGTGGCCCTGGGAACTACCTGGGGAGAGAGATTCTACTCCTAATGAATTTCACTCAGACTGTCTGGGTGGGGGCCTTGCATGTCACCTGGTACAAAGCCGTGTTTCACAAATGCGGAAACGAGGAGGAAAGGGACTTGTTCTGAGTCACGGACCCAGACCCAGACCCTGATCACCACCAGCAGCAGAGAAAAATCCCAGGCCGTGACCCCAAGGTTCCTGCCTGCGCACCGCCACCTCCGGGGCCACGAATGATAACCACAACAAGGACAGGTCAGGAACAGCAGCATGAGGCTGGCTGGCAAGGACTGTCATCATCTGCCCCAAAGAAGAGCACTGAATGCCACCTCCAAACACCAGGCAGGCCCGGGGAAGCGGGGGCTTCAGCCAGCAGCAGGCACCAGTGCCCACTCTAGCCGACAGGGATGGAAGGGGAGGGGAAGGGGCAGCCAGGAATCTTCGCGGGAGGAGCTGGACTGTCTGAGGACGAGAAGCTGGCAGGAATGCGAGTTTGGACTCTGCTCCTAGAAGGCCTGCTGGGTCAGGGGATGCTGCCCTCCGCACCCACCATGAATGCTCCAGCCATACTGATTATTACAGTGGGCTCTGAGGTTCACCCGGGTTCAACTACCCAAAGCTCCGGTCACCAGCTGGGAGGCATGGGTACTTAATCTCTCTATGCCTCAGTGTCCTCATCCAGAAGGCAAACACCTCTTGGGATTGTGAGAATTAACTAGATGCTGCACCTGCAGAGCGTGGTGCCCCGTGCAGGCGCCCCAGGAAAGACGCGGCCCGCTATTCTCGGCCTCTGGGCTTCTGCATGCCTAGAACATCTGCCGCACATTTCACAGCCAATCCCTCCACATCCTTTTAGTCTCCGCTTAACTTAAATGGAACCTCATTTCCTCCAGGAAAGCTGTGAAGCCCCCTCCCCAAAGCCTGGTTCAGGGACCTTCTCTGTGCTCCTAGTGCCCCGGGTCTCCCACCCCCTCAGCTTTGACCGACGGAGGTTATAAATGTTCACCCCTAACCGGCCCCCGTTAAGTTGAATTCAATGAATGAATTCAGCTCTGCTGCTAATGGATGCCTTACCAGGCAACTGCTTGGATCATCCTCCTGCCCCAAAGGGACGATTCCATGGTTCTGTTGACTGCTCAGGTGGGGGAGTGGAGGGATCACCAGATCCCAGACTCGCCGCCCTGGTGGTCTCCCGAAGAATGGCCCCAGGGAGCAGAGGCCGACCCAGGGGAGTGAAACCTCCCAGGGGACCAAGCTCTTCCTATCCCCCTCTCGGAGTCCCGCAGCGCTCCCTTTTGGACCCCTGTGCCAAGGCCCTGCCCAGCAGCGCCCCCACCCCCCAGCTTCCACAGCCCCACCCGCGCCGCGCACCTGGCTGCCCTGGGACACTTCCGACCCGACGTCGCGCACCGGCTCCTGCTCGCGCTCGGGCTCCGGCCCGGCCGGCGTCCTGTCGGCGTTGCCCCGGGCGCCCCGCAGCCGCGCCAGCTCGCGGCCCCGAGCCTCGCACTCGCCCTGCGCCTCCTGGCGCTCGCGCCGCGCGCCCGCCAGCTCCTTGGTGAGCGCGTCGAGGCGCTGGCGCAGCTGGCGCACCTCCTCGCGCGCGCGGTTGCGCTCGGCGCGCACCTTGCTCCACTTCTCGCGCCAGTTGGCGGTGCAGTCCGACCACCAGCGCATCGTCTTCTCCATCTGCGCCGCCCGCGCGCGCGCCTCCTCCAGCTCCCGCAGCCGCAGCTCCTCGCGGCTCTCCCAGTCCCCGTCGGCCAGCAGCGCGGGCGCCGGCGGCAGCGACAGCGCGGGCGGCGGCCCCGGCGACGGCGTGCCGCTGGGCGGCGTGGGCGGCAGCGAGTCGGCCGGCCCCATGCGCTCGGGCGACGGGCTGCCCAGGATGGTCAGGAGGCTGCCCTTGGACAGCTGCGGGGACTCGGCCAGCCGGGGGCTGGGCCCGTGGCTCATGGTGCGGCCGCGCGGGCGGGCCCTGCGTCCCAGCTCCGGCCGGACTCAGGGGCGGTACGCGGAATGCCCGGCGGACGCGATACGACTGTGCATGATGCCCACTGCTCCCCACCGCTCTCCCGGCCACTGGGTGGGGGACGCTTCTTCCTCGGACCTGTGGGAGAACACAATGGTTATTAGGCTGTGGCCACTCTCTGTCCATACCCATAAGCTCAGATATGGGAAGGGCGAAACCGGCAGCGGGAACAGCATGGGCAAAGGCAGGAGGTGGGAAACAGTCTGCTTCAGGAAAGTCCCAGTGAGGTCGTAGTGGTGAGCAACGGCTTGTAACGGCTTCCTCACTGGCCTCCAGACACAGCCCTACGGTCCCTTCAGCCTGCAGCCAAGGCAGCTGATCTGAAACCTTGATGTGCTGTCCCTGACCTTCAAGTCCAATCTCACCCAGTGAATGGCTAGTACTACTTCCCCATCCCCACTCCAAATGCAGCATGCTTGCTTGCTGACATTGCTGCCAGGAGTCCCCTCCCTGCCTCTTGCTGCACTGGGCTCTCATGCTTAAAATTTATCTGAGGTATCATCGCCTCCTAGAAGTCCTCCTGGACCTCCTCAGGCCAGGTGGCCAGCCCCACCTGTGTGTCCATCACTAGTCTGACCACCTCACCTAACCATCGATCTGCATCCCTGTCTGCTTCCCACTCTGTAAGTTTGCCAGGGGCAAGGGCTGGCTCTTGGCCACCGTTTTAGTCCCAGTATGTGATGACAATGGCAATGACATTTGTGGAGGGCCGACTAGAGGCCAGGTACCATGCCCAGGGTCCCATTTATTCCTCTCAATAGAACCAAGGAAAATGACTGTCATTTACCTAAGAGGAAAGGGAGGCTCAACTCAAGGTGGGTTAAAGCCTCAGATTTGATTGCAGACGCCATACCTAGGAGTCCAAATGCAAACACCGGTGAGGGTTTGGGGAACACAACACATCCTCTGGTGGTGTGATGGAAATAAGCCGGTGTGCAGTGTGGGGGTGTGGCGTGGTGAGGGATGAGTCCCACTGCTGGCCTCTGCTCTTTGTGGGCCACATCCCTTTAAAAGAAGTGAGATGTGGGGCGCCTGGGTGGCGAGGTCGGTGAAGCATCTGACTCTTGATTTTATCTCCGGTCATGATCTCATGGTTTGTGGGTTCAAGCCCTGCAGTGTGGTCAGCTTTGATATTCTCCCTCTCTGCTCCTCCCCACCCCCTTTTTCTTAAAATAAATAAACTTAAAAAAAAAGTGAGACGCATGCCTTCTCTCTGTCCCCAACCTGGCCCCCTCTCCCTCCGCTGTGGTCCTGTGCGGACCACCAGCAGCAGCGACACAGCACGCTCTCCTTCCCCGTTCAGCTGAGCAGGTCCTGGTCCTGGCCCAGGGCCCCGCCCGGGGGCCGCCCTTTCCCTTTCGGCGCACTCCTCACAGGACTCAGCGCCACGGCAAAGTGCCTCAACACTGGCTGCTCCCCGCACTGCCTGGCCAACCCTCTCTGTCCCCCCCTCATCGTCCTCACGCCCCGAACCCCCACTCTCAGCAGGTGATCTAATGTCACAGTTGGCAGTGAAAAGGGATCCATCAGATTGACACTCCCTCCAGGTCCTGTTCAGGGCCCACGGCCCCCTTCTCTCTGGCCCTAAGAGGATGGAAGGGCTCTCCCTCTTTGGGTCAAAGGTCCCCTCGCCAGCTTCTCCCGTCTCTGCCAATGACGCCCTCTCTAGGGGGCCTCACCCCTGCTGGAGTCTCTCTGGCACAACCCTCCCGCTTCTCCCCTCCTCTGTCTCATCCACCCTCTCAGTCTCCCTGCCCTCTCTCATCAGGCCACGCCAGGGTAGCTTCCCGCCACACTGCCCTTCCTACCTACTGGGCAAGTCTCAGCCCTCGCCGCCACACCCGTCGGTCTCTCCTGCAGCACCGTCTTCCAGGACGCCATGCTCTCCAGGCCCTCCTCCTCCTCTCCAACTGCTTCCCACCAGCCTTCCTGGGACAACTCGGTGCATCCGGTGAGTGCCGGCGTCCGGTCCTGGGCCCCCTTCTCTCTCACCGCCCCTCCTGAGCCATCCCACCGCGTCGTGAGCAGCCCTGAATCTCTGTCTAGTCCAGGCTCCCCACCTGAACCTCCCGTGCCCCTCCCAGAATGTTCCTCGGATAACCCAGACTCAGCCTGGTCCAACTGGAGCTCACCGTCTCCATTCTATCCACAACCAGCTCTTCCTTCTGGATGCCCCCGCTGGGAGAAGGGCACGTCCTCACTCCTTCATGCTGCCGAGTACTTTCCAGAATCTGCTTTCTCCCCACACCCCCCATCCTGTCACCTCTGAGTCTTGTCAGCTTGCCACGTGTCACAAGGATCTATCCACCTTCTTCCTACTCTGTCACTAACCTGTCAAGGCCACCACCATCATTTCTCACCCGGGTGACCACAGCCACTGCTTCTCTGCTCTCCCCCCCGAACCACCTTTGCCTTCTTCAAATGCATTCTTTCAAAAAAAATTTTTTTTAAATGTTTATTTATTTTTGAGAAAGAGACTGTGAGCAGGGGAGGGACAGAGAGAGAGGGAGACACAGAATCTGAAGCAGGCTCCAGGCTCTGAGCTGTCAGCACAGAGCCTGACGCGGGGCTTGAACTCACGAACCGCAAGATCATGACCTGAGCCGAAGTTGGTCACTCAACCAGCTGAGCCACCGGGCGCCCCTCTTCAAATCCATTCTGAACAGTGGTAGCCAGGGTGAATTTTTGTTTAATTTTTTTTTAAGTTTATTTATTTTTAAGGTGGGAGAGAGGTAGAAAGAAGGGGACAGAGGATCTGAGGCAAGCTCTGCACTGACAGCAGAGAGCCAGACGCAGGACTTGAACTCACAGACGGTGAGATCATGACCTAAGATGAAGTCGGACACTTAACTGACTGAGCCACCCAGGCGCTCCCAGAGTGAGTTTTTAAAAATGCAAACCTGGGGGCACCTGGCTGGCTCAGTCAGTTTAGCGTCTGACTCTTGATGTCAGCTCAGTTGTGATCTCGAGGTTTAAGAGCCTGCTTGGGATTCTCTCCCTCTCTCTCTGCCCCTCCCCTGCACGGGCTCTCTCTCTTAAAATAAATAAACAAACACTTTTTAAAAATGCAAACCCGATCATGCCACTGGTCACACTTTGTTGTTAGCATAGTTGTGACCCTTCTCTAGTGTCAAGTCCAAGCTCACTCCCTCTAGGAGTCCGAATCACAAAAGTCTTTCAATCCCAAAAGAAGCCAGAGCCACCTGGTCCCACCACTTGTCCACTGTCTGCACTGCCTCACCCTCTTCCCCACCCCCCAGCCCTCCTCCCCTCACCCAGCTCACGTTCCGTGGCCCTGCTCTCGCCCTGGCCAACGCCTTCGGTGCCCCAGCCCCTCTCCTGCTCCTTTCTCTCCAGGCAAGGCCAACCTAGGTCACCTCCACTGCTCTGCCTGTCCTGCCTTCATTTGTACGGCTGGACATGGCAGGCTTTACCACCAGGTGGGCCAGTGTCAGTTGACGTTCATGACTGTTCGCATCTCAGGGCCACCAAGCGATCCTACTGTATTTTTCTAGCCTGTCTGCTGTTTGTTAATTGTCTGTCTGCCTTCACCAGGCATCAGTTCTAAGGCCCAACCTCATGTAAGCCGATGCCCCCTTCTGGGCCTCAATTTCCCCACCTGTAGAATGGGGGTGGGGTGGGGGTGAGGGAGACCAGCGCTTCCTGATCAAGGGATTTTACAGATTTGTGGAGACAACTTGCTTAAAATGCTGTTCCTGGGCCTTACCTCCCCCATCCCCCGCCAGAGCCTCGTGGTCAGTAGGTGTGGGGCTGGGAATCTGCACTTTTATAGTCCAAGTCTGGGACGTTTGAGTACTTGGTGATGCCTTGTCACCACCCCAAGTTTCATATATGCACACACGTATGTCTCAACGCAAGAACATCTGCGCAAAGTTACACACGCAGACATAGCCATTTAGACTTGCTGCCGGTCCCCCATGCACCCCTGCCTCCCTGGCAGGCTGCGTGCCCTCTGACGGGCTCTCTGCCTGTGCAACGACGCGGCTGGCCTGGCGCCATGTGCACACACAGACGTCTTCACACACCAATGCACAGTGGCAGACACGCGTGCAATGCCACACACAGAAACACAGAGGGACATGGGATGACACACATCCTCAGAGACGGACCCCCAGGGACACACAACTGTACGGACGCACAGAGATGGTCACCTGTAGACAGAGTCACAGGTGCACCCAAAGATGCGAAGATGCGCACATGAAAACAGACAGATGGATACACACAGGCATATGCAGATACTCATCCCCAAGACAAACAGATGCGTGCGTGCACGCACACACACACACACACACACACACAAACACGGGCACATACACTTCTCCTCTCCCCATTTTCCTGGCCCAGCTCCATGAGAAGCTCTTGGAAAAGAAAAACAATGTGAGGGCCTGAGGGGGAGGGGAGGAGGCAGGAAATCCCAGTGCCAGCCCGGCAGCAGCGGCCCCACAGCTCTGACGGTTCTGGGGCATGGTGGGGAGGGCCCTTTGGGCAGCCCCTGAACTGAGATGGTGGCAGGGACAGGGCCACTGCCATATCCTCGTGGCCTTTGGCTGCTGCCAGGCATGGCATGGGGCTCAGGGCTCGGGGCTCAGCAGCGAGGGGGCGGGCTCTTTCCAGGAATCTCAAGCCTGTCGCCCAAGGTGCCACCCAGGCCCCTAATGGCTTCCAGGCTCCCACACTAAAGGCAGGGGTGGGCTCCAGACTGAGCTCCTGATGCCCTTCCCAGCAGCTTGGCTCCGTCCCTCCTGAGGGCTGGGCGGGGAACGAAGGGGAGCGCCGAGGAAGGAGGGGCTCTGAACAGCCCTCCTGCAAGCCCAGAGTCCCCAGGAGGCTGTGTGTGCACATGTGCGGGCAGGGGTTGGGGTCCCAAGGTTGGCTTTCTGGAGAAGCCCACCCCCCAGCACCCCAGGAACCCTGCATCCCACGTAGATTCCAGGGCAGGCAGATCCTGCCTGGCAACGCCTCCTCCCACCCTCAGTCCCATCGCACTCACATAACACAGCCTTGGGGACACACACACACACACACACACACAGCCCTAGTAACAGACACTCACTGTGCTCACCAAGTCATGCACCGCAGAGGTTCAGCTCACAGTTACAGAGACAGGCTCTGGGTGCCCTGCCCTGCCTGCCCCCTCTCCACCAGGCTCAGTGCCTTCTTCCCACAGGGCGTGTGGTTTGTGTGTGTGTGTGTGTGGCCTCCTGATTCCCTTAGGGTGCCACCCCCCCCCCCCCCCGCAAAGAGCAGGTCAGGGAGGGACCAGCCACCACAGGCCCCGGAGAGCCTTCCCTACCCCACCCTCCCTCCCCCTGCCTCCCAACAGCCAGACGGGTCTATTCCTGCTGTAATCCTCAGGGTTTCTGCTCAGGCTGTTCCCCAGCTCAGAATGCTCCCCCCCAGACTCTGAAACCTCCACCCAGCCCTCAAGCCCAGTTCTACCACCTCCAGGAAATGCCTCCATGGCCTCAGCTCCATCTCCTCCCCAGAGAGCACAGCCCTACAAACCATCGCAGCCAGATTTGGCCAGCCGCCCTCTCTTCTTACAGCACAGGCTTCCCCGACCCAAACAGGACACTTGTGCCACCCACAGCTTCGAGGACAGACCTCGAATACGGGATTTGCTTAAAGTCAGCTGGTGGGGTGGAGAGCAGAAGGCTAAACCGTGACCTTGCAACCCGTCAGTGGGGCAGTCCCCCTTAGTGGGACTCCGAGCTCCTGAACCCCAGCCCCGCAGCCATCCTCACTGCCGCAGGCAGCTGTGGCCTCACTTGAGGACGGAAACTAGAATGTTTGGATCCAGTACTTGCCTCAGGCTAGGCCCTCATCCACTCTGTCCGCATAAAGTGACCAGTGGTTGCTGCCCCTTGTGGAACTGTCTAGAAGGTCGCTCCCTCTTTTCTCCATCAGCAAACTCCTACACATACTTCAAGACCCATCTCTAGTTTCTCCTCCTCTGGAAAGCCTTCTCGGATCTCATACAGAGTATATGAGTGTTTCCCAAGTACTGGCACCCCCCCGCCCACATTCTTTGCCAATGGTCATAAGAAAATCTTGATCTGTCTGGCTGTCAGCACTGGGCCCAGCATACAGCAGATGATGTGTTAATACTTTCTAGGTTGATGGACGGAAAATCAAGCTAGGGGTCTCCTTATAAAGACAGAGAGTTGAGCTGTCCTAAGGATAAAGAGTCATTTTGTGGCCAGGCTCCAAGACAAGCAGTTGTGTGAGCGTGTCTGTGGCCAAGGTCAAAGTGAGAGGTCATCTCGTGGCCAGGTTAGGGATTGGGCCTCTTACCTGAGGAACCCGAAGTGGCCCAGAGGGGGACAACTTTGTGTTTTGTCTTTAGCACGTTTAGATGACTCTCAGTATCCAGCAAGAGAAGGGAGCCATGCTGAAGCCTGGATGGGGGCCAGCTGAGGGGGCTGGGGGTTACGCGGTGGCCCAACTCTTCCCTCAAGCTCAGAAGCCCCCCATGTCCTTCCAGAACCTTTCAGGTGGTGCTCTGGAGCTGCCCATGGCCATAGGCCTGGCTGTGGGCAGGGAGCAGAGCCCAGCAGGAAACCGCAGAGGACAGGCTGATTGGATAAGTGTAGGGTCCAAGCCTGGCCAGCCCACAAACTGCGGGCACCTGTCCCTCGGACCTGCTGCCTGGAGTCCAGCCACTAGATCGCCAGGAGAGGAGGGAGGGGGGTAAGCAGGGCCTGCCAGCTAGACCTGAGCCCCTGGGGAGCGGGCTGTCCCGGGTACCCCCATCTCAGACCGAAGAGCCACAAAGATGTCCTACGTCACTGATTAGAACTCCTTTCTTTACAATGGACCAACTGAGGTACATAAGAGCAGCTACTTGCCCACATCCACACAGAGGACCAGAGCAAAGTGGGGGTGGGGTGGGGTGGGGGGTGGGGCTGGACTGCTGGGATTGGAACCCTCCCCTCCGGGGATAAGTCAACCTAGGGGGCATGATGCCCCTGGGAACACTTTATAGGGTCCTCAGGCATCGGGCCAAGTGGCCAAGCATAGCTGGTATGGGAGAGAGTCAGCCTTTCACGGGCTGGCCGGCCTCTCAGCAACTCCTTGAACTATTCGCTTCTGGAGAGCGGACATCCCACCAGTCCGGGCTCTGCCACTGGTAGGCTGTGTGGTATCTGCAACTCTCTGCCCTGTCTGGGCCTGTTTCCTTGCCACAGGGAGAGGCACTAACAAAATTCCTAAAAGCTCTGTCCAACAAAGCGGGCAGACCTTGTGCCACCTGAACCGACCCGAGCCAACCCCCCACTCCCCCACGGGTCTGTACAACCCACACTTAAGATACAGAATCAGGAGCCCAGGGCGGTGAACGGGCGTGCCAGCTATCATCAGTTGGCACCATTAGAACGGTGGGGGTAACTGAGGACCACTCCATTCTCCTCGCACTGAGCCATCGCTCTAACTGCCCCAACTCCTTCCAGAAATTCGCTTTCTGCCCGCCCACGGCCAGGAGTCGACCCTCACTTCCTCGCCCCTTCCGCAGCAGCGCGGGTCCGGCAAAGACGCCCCGCTCCCTCTAGCGGCTGGCGGAGGGCAGAGGGGGCTCCCGGCCCCAGGCGGCGCGGTCCCGCCCACCCCGCCGCGCGGCCCCCATTAGCGGCCGCCGCGGGGTTGGGGCGGTGGCGCCGCGCTCCGATTGGCCTTTGAGCCCGTCCATCCGGCACTCGCCATGGTGACCACGTTGGGTCCCCCGGGAGAGTTCCAAATTCCGCCCCCGCCCGCCGCCCCCCTCCCGTCCGGTCCCGGCCCGCGGCATTCCGAAGGCGGCCCTGCCCTCCCCCCACTCCCGGCAGCCCCTCTACACCTGAGGCCCGGGGTCCCGAAAGGTTGGGGAGCCCCGGGAGGGGGCTAGGAAGTTCTCGGAGTTTGGGGGTTGCTGCGGACGCTGTGCCCCTCTCCTCCAGCACGCCCCCCAACTTAACCCCTTCTCTCCCGCGGAAGGTTCACGGCCTGGAGGGAGCTCCCGGGACGCAGTGGCTCGCTCCCCCAGCGCTGCCGCCCCTCGCTCACCTCTGCCGGGGACCCGCGGGCTCCGGACGTCCGACCCGCCGCGGCTGGGCGGAGCGGGCACGGGGCTTGCGGCGGCCTCCGCCGGGAGGGCCGAGGGAGGGCCGCCGAGTCTCCTCCTCCCTCCCGGGGAGGGGAGGGGAGGGAAGGGAGAGGAGACGGCCGGGCGGGGGCGGTGGGCCCCGGCCAGCTGCACCCTCACTGTGACCTGGGACCGCCAAGTTGCTGGGGTGGGGGCGCCAGCCCGAGTTGGGGGCGAGGGGCACGGGCCGGGGCGGCGGGCTCTGCTAGAGAGCGAGCGGGACCCGGACGGAGGCCCCACCTCCACTTGGGGCCGAGGGTGGGAGGACGGAAGGCAGGGTCTGGGGGCCCCGCGGGGTTCGGCTTTCCCGCCTCGGGTTTCCAGAGCGCCAACGACGCACTAGGCGCCCTGCAGCCGGAGTGGGCGCCGCGTGTGCCGGGCTCAGCACGTGGGGCGCGCTTCTCAAGGGTTCACTTTTGTTACCTGCATTCTTCCTAGTGCCACCTCTGCCACAGGGTGGCCGTGGAGCAGCAAGTCTCCGCCCCTCACCGGGCCTCGGTTTCCCCTTTGTACCACTCAAGGTACAAAGGGACTCATCAGAGCAACCTCGGGCGTGTTGAGAAGCGCGGCGGGGCACTTGGGCCGCGGTGGGGGCAGGGGGAGTTTTTTCTCCCAGGTGCTGGGGTGCGTCCTGCAGGGGACGGAAGCAGGCAGTTGTCCCCAGGCAATTACGGTAAGGCGCTGTTTCCTGCGCCCAGTGGCTGTGGGGTTTCTGCAGCTCTTGGGTGGCTGTGGTTTGCCTGCGAGAGGGGGGACAGGGACGGGCGCCGGGAGGGCTTATCACATCCTGTATCTTGAGGGCGACTGCGGTGAATCTTTTTCTTCCCTTCTTCTCCTTCTTCTTCTCCTTCTCCTCCTTCTCCGCTTTAGGCCACCTGTGAAGCTTGAATGCATGACCCTAAGATCGAGTTGCATACTCCCTCTGACTGAGCCAGCCAGCAGCCCCAGCCGGGAATCCTTCGGAAAAGGCCACCAAAACCTCCCCGAGTGGAGGGAACAAGTTTCAACCTCGAAAAGGAAACTAAAAGTGATGAAAAAAAAATTAGCTTTAACTCACTAACATTATTTAGATTATGATTGCAGCCATGCAGACATTAGAGGGAAGAGTCGGCCCTTTACAGAAAGAGGGTCATTTTTGCAAAGATATTTGAGAGTTTCACATGCAAGCGTTGCTCCGAATCCTCTGGTAGTCTAACAGTTCTCTCTGGAAGGAATCACTCATTTTTAAGCGATGTTCTCTTCCTCTGTGGTCAGCTCTGGTTTCATTTGTCACTTTAACCAACTTCATGAAGCCCTGCACTTTTTGCAAGATTTGCAGTTTTACTTATCCGTCCATTTGCATGATTAAGTGCTGATGTCTGATGGAGACAGATTTTGAGGGAGGGGATGTTGGAGAGGGATCTAGTCTAAATGTTGCAAGGCTGGCCTTTGCTTTCCGGTGCGCCTGGGCCTGTGAGAGTCCGCTGTTGAGTACTCAGAGGACAGAGATTCCCCCCACCTTTAAAAAAAGGTTTATTTATTTGTTATTTGAGAGAGAGAGAGAGAGAGAGGCACCCGAGGAGGAGATGTGCAGAGAGAGAAAGGGAGACACAGAATTCAAAGCAGGCTCCAGGCTCTGAGCTGTCAGCACGAGCCCGACACGGGACTCAAACCCATGAACCGTTGAGATCATGACCTGAGCCATGTTGCTGCTTAATCGAGTCACCTAAGCACCGGAAGCCTGCCCCTTTTAAAGTTGAGGGAATACTCCGGCGGGAGGGGGGATTTTGGCTTAGACTTACCCGAAGTCCTACAGCTGGTAAGGACTGCAGTGGGCCAAGAACACCCTGGTTCTTTCCCAGGGTTTCTGGAGGTGGTAGTAGGGATAGAGGGATAAAGAAGGCTGAGGAGGCGGAGTCAGCGGTGAACCTGAGCTCCACTGAGAACATCACAGTTGGGCCCTCTCTCTGAAGAAAGTAGTCCTTGGAGTGTCTTGCAGGGGGTGGGGAGACCCCACCGTCATGGAACCGAGGTGGGGACTGACTATAGGCGTGGCAGTTCACGTGAATTCTCTCAGTTATAAGCCTTCCGGTGAGGTGGGTGTGGTTATCAGCAACTCACAGGAAAGTAAGAATCAGAAGTCAAGTGACAGGCCCAGGGTCACAAAGCCAGGTCTCAGAGCCCAGATCTCTTTCCATCTTACCACTGTCCCCCGTGTTCCTGAAACCACGTGCCCAGACTGCCCTCCGAGTGCAGTCTGATCTGGCGCCAGGCTCCTGGTGGCCCCACCAAAGGGGTTCCTTCCCCGACTGAGCCTTCGATTGAGGCTTATATTGGTATTTCCCACATTCCAGCATTTCCATCTTGTACCTCTGCCCCCACTTTATGCCATCAACACATAGCACTGTCCCTTTAGATAATTTCATTTTTTTAGGATGTATGCGTATTTTAGGGTAAGTAGGAAATCTGTATCCGTTGCCGTAAATAGAAAAAAATCATAAAAATATATGACACGTAAACAAATAATGCCACCAAAATCTAGCTAGATACTTACTCTTTGTTAAATAGGGGCATGACTGCACGCCCGTGTCCAGAGAGGCATTTTTCACAATAGCCAAAAGGTAGAGCCCACAGAGGTGTCTGTCCGTGAACAAATAGATAGATGAAATCAGTCTCTACATTCAAAGAAAAGTTATTCAGCCTTAACAAGGAAGGAAATTCTGATACATGCTACAGCATGGGTTGACTGTAAAGTCATTATGTTAAGGAAAACGAGCCAGTCACAAAAGGACAAATATGGTGTGATTCCACTTCTAGAAGGTTCCTAGAGTGGTCAAATTCAGAGTAGATTGGTGCTTAGCAGGGGGGCTGCAAGGAGGGGGGTATGGAAAGTTGCTACTTAATGGGGACAGGGTTTCAGTTTGGAAAGGTGGAAAAGTTCTGGAGACGGATGGTGGTGAGGACTGCATGGCATTGTGAACGTACTTAATGCCACTGAACTGTCCACTTAAAAAATGGTTAAAATGGTAAATTTTCTGTATATTTTGCCACAATTAAAAATCATTAAAAATCAGATATCTAGTGTTCTGCGTCCAATAAAAGATTGAGGCACAAGGCAGTGGTAGAGAGGAGTTAGAGAAAATTTAGCTCTAAATGGAGGTGTCTCTCGGATGCAGCCAGGAATGAAAAACCATGACCAGTGAGCGACTTTTTCATGGTGTGACTCAGTTTATATAATGCCCTGTCAGGGGTCTCACTTTCCGTCCTCATGCAGATCATGGGGTGAGTAGACCCCATGGGCTGAGAGGGAGACACTTCACTAGGGATGCTGTGTGGCTCTCCCAGGGTGGGAAGAGGGAGGTGGCTTGCCGCCCTCCTGCCTGCCTGGGGGGCTGAGCAAGGGACTGGCGTGTCTCCTAAAGCTGAAGCATCCGGAATGTTTTATAGGGAAGTTGGAGGCAGGGCAGCCTTCTCGGGGAAGCAGGACTCAGGGGAGCTGCCCCTGAGCGCCCGAGGGATGGAGAAGAGCTGCGGTCCTGCCCAGGACGTGTGTGTGTGTGTGTGTGTGTGTGTGTGTGTGTGTGTGTGTGTGTCACAGCCGGGACAGAGTGGGACATGGGTGTGAATGTGGCGAGCTCATCCAGAGCTGGGTGGCAGGCAGTAGAGCCTGGATGGGGCTAGACCATGAAGGCAATCGGGAGCCGCTGCAAGCTTTTGAGCTGGGGGGTATCTTGGTGGCAATTTCCAGGGTCTGGAGTGCAGGGCGAGGGAAATCCAGCACTCCGACTGAGGCGAGGCATCTCGAGGTTGGCACAGATCCCGGGGAGGGGGGGTTGGCGGGAATAGAGGAGCTTCGGGGTGAGCAGGGCCTTGTCCTGAGCCCTGAGAGCAGCGGCTTGGGCCCACAAACAGCATGAGGGGGAAAGGCTACTGGTTATAACCGCAGAGGTGGCCAGGAGACCTCAGAAAGGAAGGGCCTGAAGGTCATGGTCTGGGTCATGGCCGCAGAAAACCAAAGTGCAGAGAAAGGCAAGAACTTTCCCAAGTCGTCTGGCAAGAGTGTGGCCGAGGGGTCAGGACACGAGTGCGCAGGAGTCTCTGCGAAGCCTTCGCCCTGCAGCTGCTCGGGGTGGGGGGCTGGATACGTGGGCCTGTGTGCCCCTCAGATCTCGCTGCCCTCCAAGGAGCAGCCTCTCCCCTTCCCAGAGAGGCCTGAGCTACCTGTGGCTGGTGCTTGGGTTGATGCTGGAAGGGCCACGGGGTAGGAGGGGAGAGGGGAGAGGGGAGAGACCGTGTTGGGACCTGCCTTTCTCCTCCGTGCTGCAGCCCATTCTCACCCCTGGGGAGAAAAATACTTTCCCCGGCCAGAATTTTCCCAGGAAGTCTGGCTGGGCAAGAGAGAGCACCCAACCACCAAGCCACACGGATACTTCCCCTTCCCCATAGGATCCGGCACAAGAAGTGGCTGGAGTATGACTGGCTGACCAGCCTTCCAGCCCCAAGTCTGGCCACACTTTCTGAGCGCTGTTCCCAGGAAGACCCTTCTCCAGAGGGCTCTGCGCTGGGTAGTTCTGGGCCAGGCTCTTGTCCTCTCCAGACCTCAGTCCCCCCATCTGTGAAATAGGCGAGCTACACGGAACGCTTCTGATGACTTTGCAGCATTTCCTTTTATAAGCCCCACGCTACTCCGTGATGTGGTACTCTCTTTCTCTCTTTTTCTTTTTAAAGTTTATTTATTTTTGAGAGAGAGAGAGAGAAAAAGTGGAGGAGGGGCAGAGAGACAGGGAGAGAGAGAATCCCCAGAAGGCTCTGCGCTGTAAGCACAGGGCCCTACTCGGGTCTTGATCTCATGAGCCAGGACATCACGATCTGAGCTGAAACCAAGAGCTGAGTTGGATGTTTAACCAACTGAGCCACCCAGGCACCCGGAAGTGGTACTGTCTTATCTCCACTTTACAGAGGGGAAGCTCGGGTTCAGAGAGTTTCAGCCACTTGCCCAGAGTCCCCCAGCCAGTAAACGGCAGGCCTGGTATTTGAACCCAAGCACTCTGACCCAACCCTTGCCTGAGGTCCTGGCCATCATCGTTCTCGCTGATTGTCAGGTCAGGCAGGGATCATTCTTCCTTTTCTGTGGAGGGGGAAACTGAGGCTGAAGAGGTGCAGAGCAGAGGTAGGTCTTGAAACCTTTCGAGATGCCACAGAGGCCAGCCCTCCTCCCTCCCCCACTGACACCAGACACCTCCCCGAGGTACAGGCATCCCCAGGAAGTGCTGCAGGAGTTGGCGGGGGGGGGGGGGGGGTGAAAGCAAGAAGTATTTGGAGTGCAGCTACCAGAGGAAGCGAGAGGCTGCAGTGAAAGAAGAAGTGAAGTGAGAGTGTGGTGCTCCGTGCAGGGTGTGGGGCAAGGAGAGCAGAGAAGCAAAGGACTGAGGACCTGTGTTGAGCACTGAGCAGAGCGGAGAGGAGGTGGCCGGGGGCCCACACGGATGTCCAAGTTCCCTTTCTGTCTGTGGACGCGCCGGGAGCCCGTGACAGCAGGACAGCGGCAGCAGCGTCACAGGTCAGCCCCCGGCCAGCCTCTCTATTCCCCCGTCCCTCAGCAAGCTGGGGGACACGCCTCATTCCCTTTACTCTCTGGTGGCAACTCCAGATCCCTGGGAATGTAGAAATCTATATTTTTTAAAAAAAGAACAATTTAATTTTTTAAATGTTTATTTATTGTTGAGAGAGAGAGAGAGAGAGACAGAGACAGGGTGTGAGCAGGAGACGGGCAGAGAGAGAGGAAGACACAGAATGTGAAACAGGCTCCAGCTCTGAGCTGTCAGCACAGAGCCTGACACGGGGCTCGAACACATGAACCGTGAGATCATGACCTGAGCCGAAGTCGGACGCTCAACCAACTGAGCCACGCAGGTGCCCCTGAAAAAGAGCACTTTAAATGAAGGAGTGGTTAGGCACTGGGTTCAAATCTTAGCTCCCCACCACAGCCTAGGACAAGTATTTAGACTCTCCTGGATTTCAGTTTTCTCATCTGTCCATTGGGGTTAATCTGGTAGCTTGCACCTTAGATGACATTGGAAGGGCCCGGACGGAGTTTGTACCGGGCAAATGGGAGCTGATGCTATTCCTTTCAGAGTGACCTGGACTGGAGCCCGGGGGACTATATGTCTCAGGGAAATGGCTCTGGTGATGCCTTAATCCCAGACTCCTTGTTAAGCCTTGGCATGCCCTCTCTCCCCACCTGTAAAATGGGGCTAATAATAGTATTTGTCAGGATTTTCCTGCAGAGACCATAGGTTCAGTCCTCAGCCAGGCCAGCCGTGGGGCTCCAGGAGCACGGCTGGCTCAGCAGGCCTGGTGCTGTGGGGGAGGGGCAGCCTGCAGGGGGACGCGTGGCCGGCCCCAGGGAGGAGCACAGGGGTTCACAAGGCATATGCTCAGATGTGTCCCCGGCTGGGGCTTCGGGTCAGAGCCCTAAACTCGCAGTGGGATCATGGAAATGTCTGTGTGCCTCTCCCCGGGGAACAGGTGTCCCTGGCTTCAGTTTACCCATGGGAAGCCCCCAGGCACAGAGAAACAGAGTTATTGCCCGACATCCCAGCCCAGACACTGAATACTGGAACTAGTTATCAGGTTTGCATCTTCTAGAGGCCCTAGTCTGCACACTGTTGTTTCCTCATCTCTCTGTTGATCTAGATAGAGTCTTACTCATCCGTTGGGCAACCCAGCCATTTTTGGGAGCCTGTCGTGTGCAGCGTGGGGAGAAAGCACTGGACTTGGAGTCTGGGGCCCTGGGCTTGAGTCCGCGCTTGATTGCTGGGCTGCCGTCACCCCCAAGCAAGCTCCTGCGTGGTTTCCAGTTTCCTCACGATCAAGCGGAACCGTCTTGGACCTCAGGTAAAGGGTTTCTGTCTCCTAGGAAGCATCAGATAACGAATTGGGGGCGGTGGTGAGATGGGCGAGGCTGTGGGGTAATGATGCATGGCAGCTTCTCTGAAGGGGAGGGGAGAGGGATGCTGGAAGTCCCAAGTAGGGGTGAGGATTGTGGTTTGCCCCTGGGAAAGGGAGTGGAAACCACAGCTATTTGAGGGGCCCGGAGGAGGTGTTACTTCTGCTTTGACCTTGATTTCTCCAGCTGGTGGTGGGGTGGGACACAGAGCAGGGTGGCCAAGGGCCTGGGGATCTGGCCTTACAGTCCAGACCCTCGAGTTTAAATCCACACCATTGTCTGGGCCCCCATTCACACAGCAAGGGGTAGACAAGATGTCCCAAGCTCCTGTCTGCGCTGTCGTGTTCTCAGACTTCTACTCTGAAAAGTTTCAAATTGTTTCACTCCGCGGCTTCCTTTGTCTCCTCAAACGTTTTCCCTCCTCTCTTCTCTGAGGTTCAAAGAGGGCAAGTCAATTGCCCAGGGTAACACAGCCTAATAAATAACCAAGTGGCTAAATGAATAAGAGCCCAGCACTCTGTGACTCCGAAGTCTCTTTTCTCTTTTTCAAATCAACACATATATTAATAGTGTTAAAACAAATGTATGACTACCCAGGGGCGCCCGTGTGGCTCAGTCGGTTAAGTGTCCGACTTCGGCTCAGGTCACAATCTCGCAGTTCGTGGGTTTGAGCCCCGCATGGGGCTCTGTGCTGACAGCTCAGAGCCTGGAGCCTGCTACAGATTCTGTGTCTCTCTCTCTCTCTGCCCCTTCCCTGCTCATTTTCTGTCTCTGTCTCAAAAAGAAATAAACATAAAAATTTTTTTTAATAAAAAAAAAAAGTATGACCACCCAGAAAAAAACATCACATCACCATCTCATATTGTAGTCCAGGATCGATGCAAAGGGACTGGAGGTTCCAATGTGAAAAATGCAAACTTAAAAAGACTAGGAGAAACTTAGAATTCCTTTGTAATGTTGGAGTGAGGAACGCCTTTCTAGCTACAGCTCAAAATCCAGAAGACATAAGAGAACATGCTGCTAATTCTGATTCCATAAAAGTTATACATATAAAAAAAGACTTCTACTTGGCAGAAGGACCATGTTAAAAGGTAAAAAGGTTAAAAGGCAAATGACAAACTAGGAAATATATTTGTAACTCATATAATAGACAATGAGGTAATTTTCCTATTATGTAAAGAGTTTCAAGATGATAAGAGTCGAACGCGACATAAAAATGGGCAGATGGTGGGGCGCATGGGGGTCTCAGCCGGTTGGGTGTCTGACTTCAGCTCAGGTCATGATCTCGCCGTCTGTGAGTTCGAGCCTCGCGTCGGACTCTGTGCTGACAGCCTGGAGCCTATTTTGGATTCTGTGTCTCCCTCTCTATCTCCCCCTCCCCCAACTCACTCTGTCTCTCTCTGTCTGTCTCTCTTTCAAGTAGAAATAAACATTTTAAATAAGGGCAGATGGTGAACTTGCACATGTGGGAAATGACGTCAGAACAGCTGCACTTTGGGAAGAACCAAAGACGAATCAACACAACTAGCTGTTCTCAGGGCACCCACTGGAGAAGTTAGGCTTTATTCCTCCAATCTTAGACTACGCGCTTGTAATAGAAAAAAGTGGAAGCTCTAGGAACTGCTATGGAAAGCTCTCCAAGATGTATTTTCAACAGAAAAAAGCAGAGTGCAGAACAGTAGAAAGTGTGCTTTTTAAAAATAAAATGAGGAGAATCATATATGCGTATCTTTTTTTTTTAAAGTTCATTTACTTCTTATGAGAGAGAGCTGAGGAGGGACAGAGAGGGAGGGAGAGAGATGGAATCCCAAGTGGGTCCCATGCCGTCAGCACAGAGCCTGACACGGGCCTCGATCTTATGAACCGTGAGATCATGACCTGGGCCGAAACCAAGAGATGAACACTTAACCGACTGAGCCCCCCAGGCGGCCCCGTATGTGCTTATCTATATATGAAACTCGGGAAAATCCACAAAATGCTAATAACAGTAGTTACCTGGGGACGACTAACAAGGAACTGAGTGGTGGGGTGACACAGGAGACAGGGGTACTTTGATTTTGTGTTTGTGTCCTTATTTATTGTTTATATTCAAACTACATAAATTTCCAAACTATCCAAAAAGCAGATAAAAATCGAGAAATGTATAACTGTAACGGATAGGGTAACTTTAGGAAATACAGGCAATCAAAATGAGTAGGTCCAGGACCTCACCACCCAGAAGTGACCCCTGCATCTTCCTGATTTTGCATACATAAAAATGTGACTTTTACAAGGGTGGATTACATTGATTTGCAATATAGTTTTTGTTTTTCATAAGCAATATATCACCATTATTTTTTCCATAATGCTAGTCATTTGGAGCATTAAAAAAAATTCTCAGCATTAACAACTTGCTTTTCTGTTGTGAAGGTAATACGTGTTCGTTGCAGAAAATTTGAACTATACGGAAAACATAAAAAAGAGAGTAATTCTCCTCCTCACAACATGATTTTTTGGTGACATTCTAGATACCCTCCGAGGCTTCAGCATGTATATTTGCATACATTTCCATACATGTGATTCTATTGTGGGTGTTATGTTCAGCTTGCTCTTTCCACGTGTAATAATATACTGTGTTCCTCTCCTGTGTCACTCTCTACATCATAATTTTTGATGGTGGAATGACGACCCATTGTACTGTATTTTTTAACTGCTTTTGAAAAACTGATAAATTCACAGGAAGTTGCAAAAAAAATTGTACAGAAAGATTTTATGTACACTTCACACAATCTGTCTAGTCTCCTCGTTTTGTTTGTGGAGGCCTCCCTTCTGGAACCTTTTTTTCTTCTGCTACCTTCTGGACAGGATATACCCAGTCCTGCTGTCCAACCTACTACTGGGGGAATAGCTTCGTCTCTCCTCCGGGGGGATTTCCTGTGTCCTATGTTGTCTTTCACGACTTCCCCCCTCATTCTGTTGGAGCGCACCCTCGAGCAGCTTTCTGAAAGGTGGTGCATGTTTTAAAACACCTCGCGATCCTCGGTTGACCATTCGTCTTCAAGAGTGCAGCACTAAAGCTTCACGGCTGGTCAGGGCTGATGACAGGGAAAAGCTTCAACCTGAGTTTGGTCCTGGCCATTTCACTGAGGAACACCAAAACCTCAGTAGCTATAGGATACTTTTCTTGGAATGGCCAGTCCTTCAGAGAAGAAGTTTCCCCTGGCTTCGAGCATTGTCGCCTGGCCGCCGCAGGCTTCTGGAAGCTGAGTGGAGGAAGTGGGGGGCAAGGAATACGGCTCAATTTTTCTATACCTGAATGGCGCCCCATCCTTGCCCTCAGGTCCTCTAGCATGCACTGCCTCCAGGAAATGACCTTGATGTTGGGATGGTGTTTAGGGTGGAAGGGTGGTGACAACAGCCTGGGGCACCCCAGGAGCAGATCTGGGGTCCCAGCTGGTCATTTAAAAGAGTCACCATCGGGGCGCCTGGGTGGCTTAGTCGGTTGAGCGTCCGACTTTCGCTTGGGTCATGATCTCGCGGTTGGTGGGTTCGAGCCCCGCGTCGGGCTCTGTGCTGACTGCCAGCTCAGAGCCTGGAGCCTGTTTCAGTCTGTGACTCCCTCTCTCTCTGACCCTCCCCTGCTCACGCTGTCTCTCTCTCTCTCTCTCTCCTAGAAATAAATAAAAATATTAAAAAAAAAAAAAAAAAAAAAAGAAAAGAGTCACCATCACCAATCTCCCATTTTTTGGCTTCACTCTTCTTTTAGAGGTTCTCGATGCCTCTGGTTCTCAAGTGCTCCCAGGGCTCTGAGCCTTCTCCCTGTCCCCTCCCCTTCTCCCCTCCTTCACTCCACACCTCTCCCCCCTGCAGGCACTGGGGCTCAACTCTCTACCCACCTGCTGGGAGCCTCCAAAGCTTTGCTAACATTTCTCACCTGCTGTTTTCTTCTTTCCTCTAGTTCTGTCTTTGTGGCTTTGTGCCCATTTATCCACTCACTCTCATTTGAGTGGAATTTCAGGGAGTTGACGTAGATTTGCTATATTTAAGCAGACGTTTATTAGTTTATTTTAAAACTACAGAAAATGAAGGCTGGGAGGGACGGACCCTTGCTCAAAGTCGCATGGTGAATTAATGACACAGCTGGACAAGGTTACATGTTGCTTGCTCCCAAGTAGCTTCCCCCTGGGTGAAGTCAGAGCCCCAGGAGAAGCCCCCAGACAGACCACTTTTTTGGGAGGGGGAGTGACTCAGGCAGACCTGGTAATGGCGGGCATTTCTGCACAAATGATCCGGAATTCTGGACTCCCAGAGACCTGGGTCAGGGAGCCTCAAGCAGAACAGGACCACTTGCTCTCTGAGCCTCAGTTTCCTCATCTGTGAAATGCAGGAGTAATGAGGATCAATTAAAATGCTAGACGTCCTGGGGCACCTGGGTGGCTCAGTCGATTAAGCATCAGACTTCGGCTTGGGTCATGATCTCATGGTTCTCAAGTTCAAGCCCCACATCGGGCTCTCCGCTGTCAGCACTGAGCCTGCTTTGGATCCTCTGTTCCCCTCTCTCTGCCCCTCCTCTGCTTGTGCTCTTTCACTCTCTCTCTCTCAAAAACAAATAAACATTAAAACATATAAAATGCTAGATGTCCTACCTTTGGGACATGCCGGACACCTAGAGGTTAGAGCTCACTCTTTTACCATGATGACAACGGCATGCATCTTTTCCAGGCTGGAGGCTAGGATTTGGAAGAGACTGGGAACAGGATATGGACGGCTGGAGGGCCTTCTTCCTCTGCCTGTGCCTCAGTACTGCTCATAGTGAGACAGTGGGTAAGGGGGTGCTGCTGACCTGGGGGCGATCCGAGCCCGGGCCCCCGGCTGGGATATGAAGGGGGATGCCTCAAACCAAGGGAGCTTGAAAGAGGTCTTCTGGGGCAGCAGCAAGGCTGAGGCTGTGTTAGAAGGGCCCAGAGGCCGTGGGGACAGAGGCTGACGTGGTGACCTGCTTCCCACAGGGGCCTCCCAAGAGCCCCTGCACTGGATGGAGAAGCTGGAGACCATGACCAAAGGATACAATGTGACTTCGCTTGCTGGGTGAGTTGGCCAGCCATCCATGCCCTCCTTGAGTCAGCTATGCCTCCCACCCCCAGCTTGCGCCTTGAACCAGTGGTCCAGGGTTGTCCAGTGTAGACCATTAATCCATTGATTCAACATGCAGTTATTGAGTACCTCCTGTGGGCCCAGCACTAGGCTTGGAGATGCAGGTTAAATACGTCCCTGCCCTCATCAAGTCTGCTGTCTGGTTTAGGGCCTTTAACTATGGATGCCATGAAATCAGGGGCAGACTCGTGGGTCTGCATTTTCCAGGGAAGGAGCCGCAAGGCTGGACTGGGCTCTTGAATGGCCTTGCAGCTCTGGGTGAGGGGATGGTGCTGATGACTGGCCAGGGAGGCACAGGGACTATGTGGCATTTCACTCAGTCAGCGGAAAACAGCCAGAACAGTCATCCCGAAGGAGGTGTCCGTAGAACCGGAACTGAACAAGAGGTAATCAGGAAAGTGGATGAGTGGGGTGGAGAGGTGAGAGTGTGCCAGGGACACTGCGTGTGCAAAGGTCCGGAGGTGGGAGTAGCAGGTTGGGTTGGGGGAGGCCCTGCCCTTATCGGCCATCTGGGGCCTCTCTCACCCCCACGCTCACTCCAATCCCTGGCCAACTCTCTCCTGCTCAGGTTCATCCGGAGCCTGGAGCACAGCCTGCTGAACACCAGCTTCGGGGGCAAGAACCTCACCTTGCAGACACACAGCATCCAGACGCTGGCCTTCAAGCTGGGCTGTGACTTCACCGGCCTCACACTGAACAGTGCGGCTCTGGAGCCCGTCCCCCAGGTCAGAGGGGGCCAGGAGATGGAGGGCAGCCGGGGCCTCTACCCCAGAACCCCTCCAGGGGCTTCAGGTCTGGACTCCCCCCTCTCCCCCACTAATCTGGCCTGCCCTAACAGCTGTGAGTTGCCTCTTCTGTAAACTGGGGCTGATGCTCCTCATGTGAATGAGTGGAATGGTGGAAGGAGAGGGGGCTCTGTGGCCCCTCAAGGGCAATGCCCTTTTCCTGCTTTGGCAGGTCCCTGAGGGGAGGCAGCAGTGGGAGAGGCCAGAAGTCCAGGTTCCTCAGAAGACTCTGGTGTGATTCCCGCTAAACCTCCGGGGGCTGAGGGCTGAGGAGCTCCATCCCCAGGGGCCCCAGTTGGGTGGGGTAATTGGAGGCAGGGGCAGCCTAGAGGCAGGGCCTGGGGGTCTCAGGAAGCTCAGAGGAGGTACAGCCTGGCGGGAGAGGGCTCTGCAGGTGGAGGCGCCTAGGAATGAGATGCCCCTGGGCAAGGACAGGATGGGAAGGCTTCCAGAGGGGTGGGGATGTCGAGACAGGACGGCTGTGGCTTAGCCTGTGCATGGCTCCGTAGGCCCAGGTTCCGCACGCCATGCAGTTCCCGGCCGAGCTGACCCAGGATGCCTGCAGGGCCCGCCGCCACGGGGAGCTGCGCCTCATCTGCATTTACTTCTTCACAGACTACTTTTTCCAGGTCAGTGCCGGGCAGGGGGGCAGGGAGCAAGCACAGCGGGTGCCGGCTCCTCCCTGGGGGGCACTGCAGGCATCCGTGCCATTGCCTGGCATCTGCGCAGGGACCAGCCCATGGTGCAGCCTGAGTCCGCCCTTGTCCCTTCTGGGCCTCGGTTTTAGGAGAATGGTGTTGGGGGACGCGGTTACAAGAAATCTACTCTGTATATGTCTGTCCCTAGACAGATATGGAGCCATTGTAACAAAGGTGCTTTTTAACTTGGGCTTTGAAAGTGAGTTAGGATAGTAGTTAGTTAGGATGGAGGCTGGGACGCACCCAACAGGTGGTAGAGAGGTGGGGGGTGGGTGGGTGCTGAAGGGACAGTTTTCCAGGTGCAGGGGACAGCGTACGCAAGGGCTGGGAGGCTGGCCCACCTGTGAAGGCACACTGCTTATTCTCACCTGAGGGAAGGGGCCGGTGGGGGAGGGGAGCTCTCGGACCTCAGCTGGGATCTCCTCGCATCCACCCTCTCCAGCCAGCCCTTCTGCTGTCCTTCCAGAATAACAACTCATCTCTGCTCAATAACTATGTCCTGGGGGCCCAGCTGGGTCAAAGACATGTGAAGAACCTCAGGGAGCCGGTCAACATCAGCTTCTGGCACAACCGAAGCCTGGTACTGTTGGGGGTGCCCCTGTTTCCACCTCATCCCTGCCCCTTTGTGGCTCTCCTGTTGAACTCTGGCTCAACTAAACCCAAACCCCGTGGAAGTGTTTTGAAAACAAACTGTTTCTAATTGATCACAGTTTGAAAATTCCCATCAAAGGAATCAAAGAGAGAAGTTACTCAATTTTTTTACTTACCACATTAGGCGGCATTCTTTGAGTTGCAAGTGATACAAAGCCAAGTCCAGCCAGCTTGGGATTGGCTCATGCAAATGAAATGTCCAGGGCTGGCTAGCTTCAGGCATGGCTGGATCCAGGGGCTGATGCAATGCCATCTTGGCTCGGCCTCTTTCCATCCCTCAGCAATGGTTTCCTGCCTTGGATCTACTCTGGTAAGATGGCAGCTGAAGTGTTGGACTTTCATCCCCTCTTCCCAGCAGGCTCTTCCTCATCAGTGCCAACCAGGGTCCCAGCATGGAGTCCTTAGAGTCCAGCTGGGTCATGTGTCCATCCCTGCACCATCACTGTGCACGGTGGACAGAACGTGTGGGTTGGCCAGGCCTGGGTCACATGGCTTGAGGACTGGGCTGGATTCACCTGATCTGCCATGGGGGGAGGCGTGGGTCTTCGAGGGAAGCGCAGAAGCTGATCCTGGAGGAAGGGAGAAGGGCTGCTGGGTGAGCACAGGCCCTGGTGTCTCTGCTCTTCTGGCCCTGGCATTCCTGAAAAGCCCAGACACACTACGTTCTGCCCCGACTTTCCACCAGCTTCATTAGGACTGCTCTGCGCTCTCAGTTTCTCCATCATCCTTCCCTTACTTTCCTCTGAACCTTAGCCCCTGCAGTTCCCTTTACCTGGACTGCCCTCGCTGCTCTTCCGCTGAGATCCGATGTGTCCTCAAAGACCTCGGGGCCCAATCGTCCCTTTCCTCCTCGGGACTCCCCTACCCCTTCCTCAGTGGCACTTCCTGTGTCTTTCCCCCACCCCTCCACCCCCATGGTCAGCATCAGGGTTGTCTGTGAATGAGTCTCTCCCGCCCTGGGCATGTACCTGCATATACCATGTTCCCCATGGAGAGGAGGGGAAAGGGATGGTTGATTCTAGAGCACCTGCTGTCCAGCCAGAGCTGGTCCCTCAAGATTCCTCATTGCCTGTAATTTAATACCCTCTTTGAGACTTGTGTATAGATGATCCCATTTTGCAGATGAATAAACTGAGGCTCAGAGAAGCTTGGCAACTGGCCCAGGTTACTCTGAGAGTCCACAGTGGAGGTGAGTCTGGAATCTGGGTTGGTCCAGCCAAAGCCCAGCCAGTGCCCTGTAAAATGTTGACAAGGGTGCAGTTGTATCAGCTTTGGCCCCCACGATATCCAGACTCTGATCCTCGGCCCTCCCCCATACCTCTTACCCCATACCCAACTCCAGCATCTCTCCTCAGGAAGGCTACACAGTGACCTGTGTCTTTTGGAAGGAAGAAGCCAGCAAGGATCACTGGGGGGTCTGGAGCCCCGAGGGCTGTCGCACAGAGCAGCCCTCACCTTCCCAGGTGCTCTGCCGCTGCAACCACCTCACCTACTTTGCTGTCCTCATGGTATGCGTGCATCCAGGCTGGGTGGTGCGAGAGTCAAAGCCGTGAAGGACCCCGTGTCTAGGCAACAGTAGCAAGGCAAAGGCAGGTGCAAGGGACAGACAATCCAACTCAAATGGGTTTAAGAAGAAAAAAAGAGAAACTTACGAACTCATGTTGCAGAAGAGGCTATGTTAGGCTTCAGGGATGGCTTGATCAAGATGTTCAATATCACCAAGACAAGGCTCTATCTCTCTCACCTGTATTTGCTTTGTACTGGCCTGGGCTTCAAACCTAACTTCCCTAGAGGATAATTATATGGCTACTAGCAGATCCAGGCTTGGTCCTACTAGCTGTTAGGCCAGCAGGCTCTACTTGGCTTTTCCCAATTCTGCCATCTAGTGTGGGGATTGAGTCCCATGAGCCTGGAGTGTGTCACATTCCCATCCCTCAACCAATCACCTGGGCAGGGGGTGGGAGGACTCTGATAAGTCAGGCTTGGTGCACCTGCCCACACACAGTGTCCACATATTTCTATATGCACAGACAGTGAGGCAGGGGAGCTTGGAGCCGAGGTCTTAGCAGGGCTCTGTGAGTGTGGGGAGGGCATTTCCCCGCTTCGGGTCCCCATCCCTCCCTCTCTTCCTACAGCAACTCTCCTCGGCCCCGGTCCCCGCCAACCTGCTGGCCCCTCTTACGTACATCTCCCTGGTGGGCTGCAGCGTCTCCATCGTGGCCTCACTTCTCACCATCCTGCTGCATTTCCAAGCCAGGTACTCCCCTGCCCCCGTGCCAGGACTGCCACCCACGGCTGCTCGGCACTCCTCGTCCACCTGATCCCCAGAGTGGGGTGGACTCCTCCAGGGGATGGAGGCCGGGAAGCAGGAGACCGGCCTTGCCGTGTGGCTGCTCTTGGATCCCTGCGCCCTCTCAACCTCGGTGCGCCCACTGCGTGGCCGTGAGCCCAGGCGGTGGTGTCCCCAGGCCACGGAAGGGCATGCTCCCACCCACAGGAAGCAGGGTGACTCCATAACGCACATCCACACGAACCTGCACGCATCCGTGCTGCTCCTGAACGTCGCCTTCCTGCTGAGCCCCGTGCTGCCTGGGCCCGGGCCGGCGTGCACCGCGCTGGGTGCCGTCCTGCACTTCGCGCTGCTCAGCTGCCTCACCTGGATGGCCATCGAAGGCTTCAACCTCTACCTGCTCCTCGTGCGCGTCTACAACATCTACATCCGCCGATACATGCTCAAGCTCTGTGTGGTGGGCTGGGGTGAGCAGAGCCTCCCTCCCCTCTTGCCTCCTGAGGGCCCAGCCAGACAGGGCGTCCACCCTCTCCTGCCCTTCTCTCTCTCCTCTCCCTCATCGTGGTGACTGCTGCCACCAGCACTGATCATCGTCCCTGTCAACGCCCACCACTGCTTTCTACACTGCTATTCTTGTCGTCTGTTCTACTTCCGCACCTCTATTCTGACCTCCAATGCGACCTCCACCTCCACACCTCCATCACCCCACCTCCACAC